>NC_090923.1:1467534457-1467837487 GCF_040938575.1 Ambystoma mexicanum | reverse complement strand
GGGAGGAGAACTTGTGTGTCATCGGCATAGTTTGTGTAGGCTATGCCGAGAGAGTCCACTAAGTCAAAGAGGGGTTTAGTGAATAGGTTGTAGAGGGTCGGTGCAGTGCATGACCCTTGTGGGACTCCACAGTTTATGGTGGTAAGGGGAGCGTTGGCCTGGTCAGAGTACACTTTCATGGCTCTACCTTCTAGAAATGATGTGATCCAAGTAGTTGCTTTGTGAGAGAAGTGAGCTGCATGGAATAGGTGAGATGTGAGTATGCCATGGTCCACTAGGTCAAATGCTGCGGAGAGATCGAGTAGTAGGAGGAGAGCAGGTTTGCCTGTGTCCATTATTTTGGTAATTTGATTCTTTAAATCTAGGAGGGCAGTTTCGGTCCAATGGCCTTTGCGGAATCCCGATTGCCTTCTGCCTAGAATGGCATGGGTTTCCAATTAGTGTTGGATTTGGTTATGGGCGGCTTTATCTAGGATTTTGAGGAGGAAGGGGACGGTGGTGATGGGGAGATAGTCATTGGGGGAGGTGGGATGTAGAGAGTTTTTCTTTAGGAGCGGGGGCGAACTCAGACTTCTTTTAGGCATTGAGGTACAGTTCCGGAGGAGAAGGAGGCATTGATGAAAGCTGTGATGATATGGGGGGGGGGAGACTTATAGCTCTGTGACTTCTCTAAAGGCAAAGAGAGGTATTTGCGGGCAAGGGTTGTGAGGGTGGAGTGATGGGGACATGGGGAGGTTGTTGAGTGCTTTACATTGGGATGCTATTTTGTCTTAGAGCATTTAACTTTGTTAAGGAGGGCTGTCTGGATGCCTGTGCACCATGCTTCATCCTTGATTTTGCTCATATGAGATATTGTATTGGTGGGCTCTCTGTCCTGCTTCTACTGCAAGGGCGCCAAATGTCCATGCAGCTAACTGATACACTTCAGTTACTTCACTCAGCGTCAAATCCAGACCGGCTGCGACTTGAGGTTGCACCAAATGTCTCTCCATGCGTTGCGCTGCATGAGAGGAATTGCTGCTGTGTTTAAACGTGCACGTGGTCTTGTCACCGCCCACGTGTTGGCAGTCCTTTGCACACTGAATGCTGGATGATTGCAGTGTAGCCATGTGCCTTTTGTCCTGGTTTATACACAGTACGGTTTGCTATCCGTGGCGCTTGCTGTGCGCCTCCTTACTTCAGGGTCAATGCAACTGTGCTTTCTTGCTAGGTGTACGGCGCTCGCCGTATTACTCTCGTTTGGGTAAGTATGAGGTGTGCTTGCAGCGTTCTATAAAAAGTCCAATGGCTGACTTGCCTGTTAATAAATGTTTTCTTCCCTTCAGGTGTCGAGCGAGTATCGAGGGTGCCGTGACTAGGTCCGGAGCTTCAGGTATGAAAAACCGATCAGAGCGGGGCTGCAGAACAGCTGATCGCTGGTCCGGAGCTTCCTAGTTGCTGAATGAAGCAGTGGAGACACGCGAGCCTGGAACCGTTAGCTAGCGACTACAGAGGTGAGTAGGAGACGCTGTTTTCTGGATCCGTTGCTGTGTATTTATTCCCACTGACGTGTTGTTTCTTCTTCGTTGCAGGGTCAGGTTCCGCCGTAAGCATCACGCTGCCTAGAAAGGAAATCAATGCGAAGCACTGCTGATTGTCTGGGTGTGGCTTATATAGCCAGCAACACCCAGCAACAGGATAGTCACTGCTGGTGCAGCTCTGGTTCAATGTACCACCATCATGGTTGAACCAGGAAGCCGGTTAATGGCTCAATGTATTACCATCTGGGTGAACCAGAACGTCTGTTAACCCCTCTCCTACCGAGACTACAGAGACAACGTGACTGGCGCCAGATGCGCCAAGAATGAGTCCAGCCTGCCTGCCTCCCACTCTTCTGGAGTCTTGTTCTAACAGGACCATAAGAGGGGATGTGTGGGATCCTGTGAGTGGTCATGACAACAGGCCCTTCCTGTTGCAGTTGGTGCATGAGGTGCCCTTAGCTGGTCCTCTTGGACCAAGAAGACTAAGCAAAGGCTCTCTGTATATTTCTACTGGCCCCAGGTGGGAGTAGAAGTGGAGTCCCACTACCGGATCTGTCCCACTTGTCAGTTGTCTGGCAATAGCAAGACTGGAGGCAGTGTCATTGCCTCACTGCAGCCTTTGCCAGTGGTTGGCACAACATTTGCAAGGGTTGGCATCGACATTGTCGGTCCCCTAGACCCTCCCACATCAGGAGACCACCGGTTCATCCTGGTTCTGGTTGATCATGCCACCAGGTAACCCGAGGCTATACCCCGTCGGACCATTAATGCCAAGGTTGCCAGGGATCTCCTGGCCATTTTTACCAGAGTTGGATTCCCTAAAGAGGTGATCTCTGACAGAGGATCCAACTTCATGCCTAGTTACATGCAAGCCACATGGAAGGAATGCGGAGTAACCTACAATAGTCTGGTTGAGAGGTTTAATATAACTCTCAAGGGCATGCTGGGTGATTTGGAAGAGCCCCTAAGGAGGAAATTGGATCTCCTCATACCATGCCTGCTGTTCGCCTATAGAGAAGCGCCTGAAGAGGGTGTTGGTTTCAGCCCCTTTGAGCTTCTCTTTGGACATTCCGTGAGGGGGCCCCTTGCCTTAGTAAGAGAAGGTTTGGAAGCCACCCCTCCAGATCCTGCCAAGCAAGTGGGGGACTACTTGTTAGGCCTCAGGCGGAGGAAGGCACAGATGATGGGCCAGGCATCGGCGAATCTTAGGACACGCCAAGAATTGAACAAGTACTGGCTTGACCATAGGGCCTCACAAGTGGATTGGACTCCAGGACAGGAGATCCTTGTAATGGAGCCTACCAAGCTTCGAGCTTTGGAAGACAAGTGGACTGGACCCTTCAGGATAATCTCCAAGATGGGCAAAGTCAATTATCTGGTTGACATGGAGTCCCTTGGGTAGCCCCTCAGTTATTCCACGTCAACAAGCTCAAACCTTTCCACAGAAGAGAGGGAGTCTCATGTCTTCTGCTAGCTTTAGACCAAGAGGAGGATGAGAGCGAGCCCCTTCCTGATTTGCTGCATACCAACAATCAGGATGGCTCAGTGGAGGGAGAGCATCTCTCTCCATATCTGACACCAGAGCAACAGAGGCCCTGAAGGGCTTTGCTCCAGCAGCATTCCCCTCTGTTCTCACTAACACCAGGCCTCTCCCCGTGGTGCAAGCACAAAATTGACACTAGTGACAGTGTACCTATCAAAAGCAGGTGCTACCGGATGTCAGATACTGTAAAGAACCACATCCAGGCTGAGGTCGCCAAGATGTTGTATCTGGGTGTAATTGAACCCTCAAACCAGTCCCTGGTACAGTCCAGTGGTCCTTGTCCCCAAGGCAAGTTCCAAGGCAGGTACCAAGGATTGGAGGTTCTTTGTGGACTACAGAGGAGTCAGTGTCGTCATCAGAACTGGTGCACACCCATTGCCCATGGCTGATGAGCTTGTGGATGAGCTTGTGGACACCATAGGTGCTGCCAAATTTGGAAGCACCTTTGCCTTACCTCAGGCTATTGGCAATTAGCTCTGACGGACCAGGCCAAGGAAAAAACTGTTTTCAACACCTGAGGGGCTCTACCAGTTATGACTTTTCAGTTGAAGAATGCAGCTTCCACCTTCCAAAGGTTGGTCAATCAACCGCTCACAGGGCTGGAGGCCTTCTGTGTCTAACCTCTCTCTCCAGGCCATCAAGTGCCAGATAGCTCAGGGGAAAGTCACTTACCTTGGTCATGAGGTAGGAGGGGTCGAATCCAACTTCTCCATAGTAAGGTACAAGATGTACATGACTGGGAGACTACCACTACTCAAACCCAGGTGAGAGCTTTTTTGGGCCTCACTGGGTATTACTGGAACTTCATGGCAGACTATGGAACCATAGCTGCCCCTCTGACAGTTCTGACTTCGCCCAAACAAGCAAGGAAGATTAATTGGACTGAAGACTGTCAGAGGGCCTTTGTTGGCATGAAGGAAAGTCTGTATAGGGCACCTGTGTTGTGTGCGCCTGATTACAGCAAACCATTTATTTTTCAAACTGATTCATGTGACGCCAGAATTGGAGCCGTCTTGTCCGAGTTCGATGACAAAGGGGGGGAACATCCTATCATATTCATCAGTAGGAAACTCAAAGGTAGAGAACTTAGGTGGGCTACTGTTGAAAAGGAATGTTTCAGTATAGTTTGGAGCCTTTGGCGTTTTAGGCCTTACTTTACCTTCAGGGTCCAAACAGACCATAAGTCTGTTAAAATGGCTTATGCAGATGAACGGTGAAAACCTGAAACTGCTCAGGTGGTCCATTAGCCTGCAAGGGCTAGACTTCACTTTTGAGCAAAGACTAGGGAAGAGTCACGATGCAGATGGCCTTTCCAGAAGGCATGTTGACAGTCTGGATGAGGGTGTAAATCTTGTGGGAGATTAGACCACCCTAACCTCAGTCTGGGGGGGGGGGATGTGATGCTGGAAATGCTTGGAGGGACAGGGCCTTCATGTCCTTGTCCTGTACACCCTTATATGTGTTGTGTTGTTTTCTGCACAGGAGTCTGTGGTGGACTCCTGGCAGTGCAGCTCTTCATCTTTTTGGTTGTGGTGAACAGAGACCCTTGGGATACCCGTATGGCACCCATGGATATGGGTACAACCCTGTACCCCTAGTGCATGTTTTTGGGCCCCTGTGTGTGGCCCACAGAGCAGGGCATGGGAAGGTGGCAGCTCCATGCTGAATTTGACAGGTGTTTTGGGTATCCTCCATTTTGGTATACCGAGGCCCTGCCATAGGAATCAGTGAATTCCTGATAGGAGACAAGATGGCCCCGGTGGCCTCTTGGTTTTGTTTACCCGTTGCCTTGTTTTCCCAAAGTCCTGGGAAGCCCTGACTCTGTCTCTTGCTCTGACAGGCTGTTCGGTGGAAGAACCATATATGGTATTGTGGGGCAGTCCAGGCCAGACTGGCTGGGGCCTTCCCAGTGACTGTATGCAGTGAGTAACCCCTTGGGGTGGGACCTGGGTGAATGGAGCATGTGACCAATATACATTCCATGTTATGGGTGTCTAGTATCTGTGTGAGTGACACAAAAAATGAGACAGCCCTGTCTGAAACTGACATGAATGCGGTGTGGTGTGCTGAAAGGCTGGGTGCTTGTCCCAATCCCCATGCCATGTTATGGGTGTCTGGGTGGAAGTGAATGGCCTGAATGCATTGTGAGCCTGAATGGCTGCCTGCTTGCATTAATGACCTTCTGATTGATTGGCTGACTGAGCTTCGCTCAGCAGTGTGAATGAGGGACAGATCTGTTGTAACGCTCACCTGATTCCCATAGAGGCGCCGGTCTTGACTGGGCGTATATCGTATCTTCAAAGGTGATGTGTAACACACGGCTGGCTCTTTGGGCTGGACCTCTGTGCACTGTATGTCTGACTCGAAGGGTAAGATGTCTGCAGATAGAAAATATGGGATTAATGAACTGGGTTATTGAATGTCTCTCTCTTCTTCCCTTTCTCTTCTCCTGTAGAACCCCAAAGGTTAACGCTCTCACCTTAGGTAAGTGAACACCGTGCTCTCCATCTGCCTCGGGGCAGGGTGCTGTAACCAGTTTCTTCACTGGGTAAGGGGAGCAGGCCTCTTGACTTCAGAGGACTGCTGTCCGTCGTTTACTGCACAAACGGTAAGTTTCGAGTAATTCTAATGTCTTTAAAAGTCTTTAGTAATGATGTCTCTTGTTTTGCAGGGTTCCGGCGATGGCGGATGACGGGCTGAAGTGAGTTGAAGATGGAGCCCGTGTGATGAATAGAAGCGCCTGGAAGCACGTAAGTAAGCGCTTGTTGCCTGCTTCACGATGCGCTCTGACTGTCTTTTTATTTTGCAGGTACAAGTTCGGAGTGGCTGCAGGGTGCCGGAATACCCACTGGGTTAGATGTGGAAAGGAGTAATGGCACGTGAGTATTAAAGTTCCCCAATGTCTTTAAACGCACCTTGTTTTGTCTTTCAGATGCGGGATGCAGCGCCGAAGGCCTCCGGAGCGTGCGAAGAGTTGGTAAGCTTTTGTCTTTCAGATGCCGGAATGCAGTGCTAAGACCTCCGGAGCGCACGAAGAGTAGGTAAGCCTTTGTCTTTCAGATGCCGGAATGCAGCGCGAGGAGTTGGTGACAGCCGATGGACCAGGTAAGTGAAGCGCTGTCACTGAAGACCGTAATGCTAACCTGTTCTTTCTTGTCTTTCTAGGTGTTGCTGAAGACTGGATTCAGGATGGTAAGCCTTTTTCCTTAGGCCCAGGATCAGATTCAGAAGACACGATGAGCGTTCTGCTGCAGAGGATGCAGAATAACGCAAAGCAAGATTCATCCATCGGGTGTGGTTTAAATAGCCTCCTGTAGTGCTTAGGTGTCTCCTTCCACAGCCACGCCTAGGTAAGAAAAGAGTTCCTGCTTTCCAGAAGAGTTCCAGTGTTCTGAACCTAGGGAGTGGCTCCTGCCCCACCCAACAGGAAAAGTAGTTCCAAACAGAAGAGGATCAGAGGCTCAACTGGCAGGCAAGTAAGCAGCATGGTCTGCTGCAGGTAAGTCCACCCAAGCATTATGAGCCCGGCGCTTCCAGCGCTGGGACTGGGCATATTTATGAGCCTGGTGCCACTGGCGCCAGGACTGGGTCCAAAAGGTCCCAATTGGGACTGGTTGGCACTCGGAACCTGGGTTATGGATCTGCTTCCAAGGGAGTTGGGAAAACCCTGACCTTTTGGAAGCAGAGACCATGACATCTGTATATCTGGCAAGGCATAAAATAAGCAGTGTTGCAGAGCAATTTGCTATGCAATTCTGTAGGTTTGCTAATTATATTGGCACTTGTGTAGCAAAGTTAGCTATTTAAGTTACCCTTTTCAATGAAAGCACAGCTCACCCTGCTTTCCTCTCTTGCCCTCAGAGCTCTCTCCGCCCTCTTATCTGTTCACTGCAAGTTCAAAAGGGCTAATGGAAAGAGTGCAGCAGTAATCATCCCCCTGTCATGATGCCTACCTCCAAGGAGCCAGGTCCGACCCAGCAACCCCAGAGGCAGGCATCATTTCCCCCAGGGGAGTGCCAGCGGGCCCAAGCTGGAGCCCTTTGGACTCAGTCCTGGCGCCTTAGGCGCCAGGCTCATGTTGGACCTCTGTCCTGGCGCCTTAGGCGCCAGGCTCATAAAGCTAGACATGTGTTCAAGTGTTTTAATGTGCACTTACCTGATGCAGACCATGCTGCCACATCCAGGCCCTCTTGAGGCCTGAATAGGAACTACTTTACCTGTGGGACTACTTTCCACCCGGGTGTGGTCGGGGAAGGATACATACCTGATCGGAGGAAGGATACACACTTGGAACTTCTTCCAAAGCTATTTAAACCACACCCGATCAGCAACTCACGCTTCGCGTTGTTCTGCTCCTCGCAGCTGGACGCTCACCGTGTCAGCTCCTGCATCTGGACTTCAGCCACGCCTGTCAGCATCCTGGGTCATCTGCAAAGGGAGACAAGAGACCTACCAGCTAATCTGCACCACGGAGACATCACCGACGATCCTGAAAGGGAAGACATCATTTTTAAAAGCATTTCGTTACGATCGCTGCAGCGCTGCATTTCACTCACCTTTCCTGGGTTCCTCCATCTTCAGCAGCGATCATCCGGATACACAGCCACTTCCCAGAGCCTAGAGAAAAAGACAAGAATAAGAGGTGAGAGAAGGAAGGGAATAGGAAAAGCTCAGTTTCCTTCTAAGACTTACCTGTTGGGTCATTCCCATTTAATTTCGGGTCTTGCTGCTTCCAAGCAGGACCCCGGCCCCTATGTGGAAAAAAAGACAAAGACATTAGATGAGCGAATGCAAAAACATTACCTGAGCGCTCATCTAGGACTTACCAGATCTTTACTGGAACTGCACGTTTCACTTCGGGTCGGCGCCATATCTCCGGCATTCCGAACCCCGGCCCCTATGGGGAAAAGACATCAACATCAGCGCTTTGTTGCAAGAAGTCTCCAAAGGAATCTTCATTCATCACCTGAAAAAAGACAATGAACATTATTATTTAAAGCTTGAACTTTTGAACTTACAACAGAACTTTTACAGCGCCTTACCAGTATAATCAAGCTTACCTGAACTCCCATCCAACCTCAATCCAGTGAATTAACTGGGTTCAACGCGCCCCTGCGTCAGAAGCAGGATGGAGAGCTCGTCCTTTCAGACCCTAAGGTGAGACTTCACGGGAAGGGTCTCGTGGAGGGTTGGAAGAGAGTGGGAGGCTTGAGCATAACTCAGTCAGTAGGTAATACTCCCTTTTCACGCACAGGGGAATATTCCTGCGAGCCGGAGAAGCCAGAGTAGAGGGCCCTTCCTGTCCATCTTCAGAGTCCTGCGCTTCACCATTGAAGAAGCATCAGCACTCGAAGCCAGACCTGCGCCTCCGTGGGAATCAGGTGAGCGTTACACCCCCTCACTCTTGTGCCAAAAGGCCTGTGTGGGAGTGCTACGCACTTTTTATTTTTCAAATAATTGCAAACCAGCAATAATCGGGATAATACTGTTAATAAGCTAACTGTATCCTGTCTTCCAAAGACCAGCAAAGGCTTTCAATTCCTTTTCTAAAAATGTAATATGTTACATAATGCATAATTACAGAATTGCTACTGTAAAACACTGCATTGTCTCCATGCTTTACAGTGAAGTGAATTTAAATCTCAGTGTAAACCAGATTTCATTTTATTGGGCAAGATGCATCATATTGACGAGTCGACCCCTTTGAAAATGTACATGACCACACGGCCAAATGCTTTGATGGCAAGCCTAGTCCTGTGACCTGCTGGTTACATACAGCTTGCAACTGGTGCTCAACCCATGAGCTGATCCCATACTGCTTGACATTCTATTTTACCATGTTGGTTTATACCCGCTACCCCAATAGTGAAATGGCCGCAAACTACAATATTCGACCTACTTTGCCCAGTTCTCTGCCTGCTATGCCATCCACTCTGCTTAGTCTTTTAATAATGAATACACAAAGCTTAACCTGATATTTAAAGTAGCGATCAATATCATCCAGTCTGTACATCTACAGACCTACTGCAAAACTGTACACTGTAGTTGGCCTCCAGAGCTCACTTTTCTCTAGGATTATGATTGCATTATGTGTTTGCACCTGCAGTAGAGAGCTGGCCAAACCGTATCTATTTGTGTCCGTTTATGCAGCTAAACTTTGTAAAGACACTCATCCAGGGCTTGCAAAGTATTTTCGCCCATTTGCATAGCCGAGTAGATTTTAAGAAGGACCAGTACCATTTGCAGGGGATGTTGAAAACATTTATTTAAACTTTACTTTGTTTGCAGTAAATGTCAAATACACGTTTCACTGTGCATGGTTGCCTCTTGGTGGCAGCAGTGTGCCAAACTAAAGTGGGTTTGTGGTGATATGCACCATTTTACAGAAAGAATTTGCAAGGCCCGACTTATCTCACTAATGTCTTACTTCAGCGGTATACAAAACTGCTGTATTGTTGCTCATTTTATATCTTGGGTACAAGTTTCTTCGAGTGGCATTAAAAACATTAGTACAAAATTGCTAATCAAATTGGTTTGTTTGCTAATCAAGAAAAATGTAATTAGCAAACTCAACTAATCAATTTTTGAAAACTAATTTATGCCTTGATCTGGGGACCACTCAGTTATGAAAATTGTTCAAAAGCTGAAGTTGAAACTTGAAGCTGCTTATCCTTGAAGCCCAGCTGAAGAAAAAGGTTTGCTTCTGCTCTCCTTCGACGGAATACGAAAGCTGCCGTACCTGTCGAGGACTGATCCAAGAGAGGACCTGTTTAGGAGACCTCTCCCTGAGCTACGAGGGAACATCGTGCAGAAGCTGATCTTCATCAAGGTACCCTGGAAGTCAGTCCCCAAAGGCTGTCGACCAGAGACGGGGTCTGCCGAGAAACATTGAAGTAAAGTACCAAGACATCAAGGCTGTCAGCGTCCATCACCGTCGACCGGGGTTCGGAGGATCTACGTGACCGCTGGAAGCCCATCGAGTAATGTTGCCCAGACGCTGTGCTGCTCGATGACCGGAGCCGCAACGCTCCACCACTGCCTAAGAACATTTAAACCATGGACTCCCTTGTCATCAGCGTCGACCGATTTTTCCCACCAGAGAAAAAGTCGAGGTTGTTGACGACCGAGGAAAGTGCACTGGTGGGTTTCCCACCACCCTAAATCCACAAAGATGCTGACAAGTGAAGATCCAAAATCCAGCCGTGGTCGATTCCAGATCATAAACGCAGACGCTGACACGCGCTGCTGGGCATACGTTCTTCACTGAGTCTTCTTTGTGGCACCAAACTCTTTGCATCCAGGTTGACTGCACGCCTCATCTTTACAGGACATCCATGATCGATCATCGAGGAGCACCGCGAAGGTCAAAGCTGCAGTCTCGACACAAGTGTTCCCATTTCTTCGAGGAATCTCGACACCCTGTGGCTCCTGCTTTAAAGGGAGTCCACTCTCGAAGGATCCGTCGATTAACCGTCAAAGAAACTCTTCTCATTCAGGTACATTGGGGTAGCTGAACATTTTGACCAGGAAACAAGACTATTTTAACATTAATAGACTGGACTTGTTAATACACTTTATTACAGGTTGCCGAGGTGGGGGAATCCTCACACAGAACTACCTCTAGGTAGAGGGGGTCAGTATTTCTGCCATTGTATAAACCCAACTTGTCTTCCTTCCTATGTCCTATGCTGATACACATTACTGTTTTATTTGTATGCTATTAGAAACTGTCAGCAGTTGGTGCATTTTAAAGGAGTCAATAGTTAAGAGTGGTACCACATACACATTGTATATATTTGCCATATTAGAATTGCCAGAGTACAAAGTGTGTTATTAATGGATGTATATATCTTGAACCTTATTTATATAAAGAACTGTGTTAGCACATAGCATAGTGTGTGGACATTCCATTGTGGGGTGCTTGGGGACTACACTGTACTTTAGAATCACCCCGCCTCACCTCCTGAGAGCTTAAGCCTTTGTTGCTCGTCCATTGCTACCACAATAGAGAACCTTGGCTGGGGTTGGGGTGTAGCAAACTGCCATGTAAAGCAGACGTGGCTGTAAAGAGCTCCAGTTGATCTGGACATAAATTAGCTTTAAGTGTTACAGAGTTGCCCTATTGTTAGCAAAAAGTACAGTGGGAGTCCTTTGGCAATCGTAGAGTGTGTTAGTCACAACTAAATTCAACAGGTTAGCACATTCTGTCTCAACCCACTCGTAGTTTAACATATCACAGACAGAACACATTTATTCATAAAGTTACTCCTCAATCTTGGTTCCCTACAATTTACTAAATGTCCCTACAGAAAAACTCTTTATCCCTTTGTGTGTGTAACTAACCCTAGTATAGCGCTGATGTGTCGCCTATCGAGGTAGGGGATAGAAGAGAAACTCGCCCTATCCTCTCTCACTACTTTCTCATCTGCTAAGACTTAGAGCACACTTATTGGAAGTCAATTCCTTTATCTTTTATGCCTGTTGCTTCCAATTTGTGTGACTTATCACATTCCTAGGTTAAAATAGAAAAACATATGGGTGAATTCCTCATTTCATATGCGTCTCAATATTTACTTTTCCCTTCTTTTGTAGATGTAGTTTAGCCAAGCTCAATCTTATTGACAACATCAACAATAAAAAGAGGACTGGATAGATTCGCAAGAGCGGAGTCACGTGCCTAAACAAATAAAACCTTCGGTACTCCAACATGGCGGCCGCAACGCCGTACGAATGACACGCTGAATTTGACTCTTGGAATAGAACTGCACAAGGTAAGAGGTGAAATACTTGTTCTCTGCTTGCCGTTTTCATAACAGCTGCACAGTAGCTTTAAACAGCTTAAAAATGCATTGTAGATAAGGGCACGGCATATATGTTAGCAGGAAGGGTATAAATTATACTGTGTAACGCGATGGCATACTAGTGAACATCGCGCAACACACAAGTTGTGTCTGGCATAACAATCGAGTACAGATGTAGAAAACCGCCTGAAATATTTGTGTGGATTCTATACCTAGGGAAAACCCTTTCTTTACTCGATCTTGTGATATGCATTCTTATAAAATAAGTGTGAGCTTGCAAGAAAAACCTCACAATTATAAATGACTTCCCGATTAGTTGATCAAAACATCCGAAAAGAAGACAACAATATCCACCTCACGGATTGCAGTCTGTTACCCAAACATCATAGTGCGGACAACATGTATGTCCGAATTGGGAGATCTACATAACCTCGGAAAAGCATTATTCAGGATGAGTAAAGAGAGACAAGATTTGACAGAAATACTAAAATACCACTTTCTATACAGCCCATGGAGTAATAACTAGGGACTATTTACCCACAGGATAAAAAAGACAGCCACTGATGAACATCTGAAGATCCAGGGACAGCAACACATAAAAACATACAAGACACCCTGAGAGGTAAGTCTTACAGTATTTTTGGCTCAAAAAGAGAATTAAGATGTCCCTCAACAATCAAGATGCCCTCCCCCAACAAGACAGATGGAGCGCAAGACAAGAAACCAGAATAATGTCTTTTTTAGTATCATACTGTGACCACACTGGCCACAGGTATAGTCCTGAAGAAAGCAGAGAGTGGGTCCAATTCCGCTGAAACCGGTTGACTTGCAGTGGGTCAGGGTGATTCCCTGGTCCACTTGACTCATAAAAATAAGACTGAGCTTGGCTAAACTACATCTTTTTTTAAAAGAAGTGAAAGTAAATATTGAGACGCATATGAAATGAGGAATTCACCCATATGTTTTTCTATTTTAACCTAGGAACGTGATAAGTCACACGAATTGGAAGCAATATGAATAAAAGATAAAGGAATTGACTTACAATAAGTGTGCTCCAAGTCTTAGCAGATGAGGAAAGTAGTGAGAGAGGATAGGGCGAGTTTCTCTTCTATCCCCTAACCTCGATAGGCGATACACCAGCGCTATACTAGGGTTAGTTACACACACAAAGGGATAAAGAGTTTTTCTGTAGGGACATTTAGTAAATTCTAGGGAACTGAGATTCAGGAATAACTTTATGAATAAATGTGTTCTGTCTGTGAAGTGTTCATTGTAGAGTGTGACCATCTGGCCTCGAGAGTGCCCTGCCAGGGATAATAACGGCGTATAACAGTGGTTGCCGAATCTGGCTCTGCAAAAATGGCAGCCATTGCGGAATGAAGCAGCGGTACCTGCATGATAAGCATTGGCGCCGGAACAGTACGGAGCCTGAAGCGGCACACTAACGGCACTGATTGGAGCATTGTGCAGTGGCAGAAGACCTGGCAAACGCAACACTTGGCGGTCCGCAGCAGAACATCGCTGGGCTCAATCGGCAGCAGCGCAGAGTAGACGAGGCCCTGCGTCCCCCGACATCGGGCAGGGAAAGTATGCCATGGCGAAGAAACAGCAGCAGAGGGAAGCGAATATGTGGTGGAGGCAGCACCCGACCACGGATGGTACCCTGAACCAGCCCACAAATGAGGAGAAGCCATGCAGCCTGTGACATCCGAGGTGTCGCCTTGCGCGAACGAAGGTGGGAGAGAGACCGGCAGCGCCTAGCATAGGGCGAGAGGACCCGGAGGTCCCGAAAAGCAGCAAGGAGTTGGTACGCAGCGCCCGACATGTCAGCGCAACCCCAGCGGTAAGTAGCGGGGGGAGAGGAAGGCAAGTCAGCCCATACCGTAGGATAGAGGCTACATCAGCAGGCCGCCTGGACCGCAGACTTGCGCAAGGCGTGCATTGAGCGTTGAGGGGCAGCCCAGCAAAGCGTGTAGGAGAAACATTGGTGCAAACACTCCAGACTGTATCTTGCCCTGTTTAGCAGTCAACACAACCTAATAGCCACTGCTAGCTCTAATACAAGATTCCTGGAATGCAAACACATTCTACTCTGGATAGGAGGATTCGCTGAGGGAGCCCTAATTAATACTGCCAGGAGAGTTTAACTTTCCAACTGAGCTGCTGGGATATTACATTGCCTAATCGAATAACAGGTGGTTCTGGGGACACCCCATATCAGTGGACTAGCACCCTGGAAATAAGCAGTAGAGGTAGCCCGAGCCCATGCTATCCTGAACTCTGGGGCAGGCACTCGTGCAGCAGGAGGTAAGCAGCCAGAAAGTTGAACATACACAAACTGAGACACGCTAGGGCACACGGATAACTGGTGCCATATACTGCAACTAGACTTCTCCACTCAGGCCCACCACTGCCAGGACTGCGACCACCAACCTCCTCTTAATAAGAGCTGAGTAAAGCAAGGACCCATGGTCATAAACCCTGCGCGCTGAGGCACTGATCAGAGTCCCATTGAGAATTGAAGCGCATTCAAACAAGCTGGTAGAAGAGTAGCTCAAGGCTACGAGCTACAGACAAGAAGGTTGTTACGCTCACCTGGTTCCCACAGGGGCGTCGATCGGACCCGGACAGCTGCGGTCTCCACCAACGTGATGCGTAGTGAAGAGATGACAGTCTGGATTGGCCCGCCTAATCTTGTCTGCTAGACTCCTAGAAGTATTCTCCTGCAAGTGGAGAAAGGGATTTAGCCACCCGTGGACTTTAGTGATGGCCCCCCAACAGTTCTCGTTCTCCCCACTAATCACCTCCGATATTCCCTTTTGGTAACCTCACCTTATGTTTGTAAATGATGAGCTCTCCATCCTGCATGGCATGCAGGATGGAGATACAGTTACTTCACTGGGTTGAAGGTACTGGAGGAGTTCGAGGAATATTGACTCCAGTGTCTATAAAGTTCAGAGTTCAATATGTCCGATGTTCACTCTTGTTCCATTCCCTCGTTAGGTTGCAGCTGGGTCCAAAAGAATATTGCCTGGAGGCAGCTGATGGCATTCAGGTAAGAGTCTGTATTACCAAACACTGTCCGGTCGAAGTTGCATGAGTTTAACTTGCTGTTTTCTCTCCCTTTATAGGTGCGGCATAGGAAAATGCGGCGAATTAAAGAATAATACCTCCGGTGGTAAAGCAGGTAAGCCTATGGTGGCAAAGAGATTGTCCTTGTTGGTTTTCTCGGCTCACCTTGTTATTCCTTTTGTTTTCCCCCCAGGTGCTGGGTTTCGACGAAGAAAATGATGGAGGCAGCGCCGAGTCGAAAGATGCGGTGGACTGGTGAGTATAACGCGGCGCTGCTGCTGGCGAAACGACGTGTGCTGAAATAATGTCCTTTCCAGGCTCGGAGATGTGCTGGGTCCGGAATTAGGTAAGGAACCAAATAATGTCTGTGATATAACCTCTTCTCCTTTCTTTGCCTTTTGTCTAGGAGCTCCGGATTCGAGGCGGGCGTGGCAGAAGACTGGATGCTTGCAGACACGGTGAGCGTTACGCTGCTGGATGCAGAATAACGCAAAGCACGGGCTGCTGTTCGGGCGTAGTTTAAATAGCCTGCAAAGTAGTCCCAGGTAAGAAGTTCCCCAGAACCACACCCGAGTGAAAAATAGTCCCTGTAATAAAATAGTCCCATCCAGGGACGTTGGCTTGTACTCATTTGCAGCATGGTCTGCATAAGGTATGTAAAGTCTATGAGCCTGGCGCCTATGGTGCCAGAACTGATTTCTATGATGAGCCTGGCGCCTAAGGCACCAGGACTGAATCCAAACAGCCCCCCAGCCGGGGCTGTTGGGGTTTTAATGAGTATCTGGATGCCTGCTCCCAGGGCTGATGGACTCGATCCGGATGCCCGGGGGTAGGCATCATGACAAAGGTATCAACTAAGGATCATTACGTGAACCCGCAGCGCCGGAAGACAGACTAGACACTGGCGGACACTCAATATAAGAAACAGCGGTGGTATGAAGTACAGACGCAAGACCAACTAAGCCAGGCGGGCAAAGAAGAACGGAGCCTGCTGCGCAGTGGGGAGAATCTGGAACCCACACGGTACATAGTAGGTGGGGAACAGAGGCCCTCTAAACCAATGGCAGCCAAAAACAACAAAGCCAGAGGCAAACAGACCACCATGGAATCCTATGCAAGAAGCCAAGATAGCCCGGTGGAGGATGCAAACAAAAATGGAGAAACAGGTCAAGCTAAAGGTCCGAGGGAAGCCGCTGACCGCAGAAACCAACAGATACTAAATGCCATTGCTGCATTACAAGCCACACTAGAATCCACAATTGATGAAGTCCGGATAGATGTCGGCCTACTGAGGCAGGACATACATGGCCTGGCAGAACGCAAAAGCACATTGGAAACTCAGGCTCCAGAAAACACTAATGAGAGTGCAAATGTCCAGGGAAATGAATATATTGCAGCAAAAAGTCAAATTACTAGAGGACAGAGCCTAAGACGCCGAAGGTAGAGCAAGATGTAATAACATCAGGATTATCAGTCTGCCAGAGGGGACGGAGGGGTCGGACCACACCAATTACATAGAGCATCTACTACTGCAGGAGTAAGGCCCTGGCAATCCAACACAAGGATTCACCATAGAATGTGTATGCAGATGACATGTTGATATACTTACATGACCCAGACAAGAACCTTCAGTATGTGTTAGAAATACTAGATGACTTCAGCACACTTACTAGGATAGGTATAAATAAGAACAAATCCAGTTTATTCCCTGTGGCGCAGTTGGTGGTAAAGAGCTACACAGAGTTACTGGTATTGCCCTTGTCGTGAAGTAGGTCCTCCTTTAGATATCTTGGACTTAATATTTATCATGACCATAAACAGGAACACGAACAAAGCACTGTTTACGTAAGAGAAGGACTGATTAAGTCTATGTAATTCTGGAGAAAACTGCCCCTGTCGACGATGACTGGTAGAGCGGCCTTGCTTCAAATGGTTGCATTACCTAGACTAATGCATTTCATTCGGAAATATCCCTTACCTTATACCAAGGAGGTCCTTCCAAGGGTTGGACAGAGAATGCAGGAGTTTTTTGTGGCAAAGTGGCAGGCACAGAGTTGCCCTGAATACGCTATAAAGATCCTACGCGCGGGACGGGCTGAGGATCCCTAATTGTGAATTATATTACTTGGCGTGCCAGTTGCAGCATATAGCCAACTGGTTGGCAGACCATCGCACCGTTGATACTGCACTTCTACAACCGGCAATTAAGAAATGACACCTGCGAGACCTAATATGGCTGCCCCCACAAGAGCCAAGACAGTACGCTGTCTGTCAGACAGTAATGTCTGTCATAACATGTATGCATACCCTGTAAGAAACAAACATTTTGTAACACGCCAGGATGCCTCTGGGCGCTTTATAAATGCAAATAAATAATAAATAAATACCCACTTCTAGTGTCACTAGGTATATGAATATGGCAAAGGGCCTGCACGACTATGGGGATCAAAGACCCGATATCACCAGAGATACCGCTGGTGGCAGAAATGACAGATAAAAGGTGACTGTGGGCTGGAGTGAGAGCGCACTGTGAGCCTTGTGGAATTGCTACAAATAGGGACCTCTGGGAGGGAGACAAGCTGTTGGAATTTTCAGAATTGCAGGTCACTGGCATACATGAAGGTCAATTCCAATTAAACAGAACGATACCACACACAATAAAGTGTAGGTGGCCGGTTGCTGCAGATGCCACGTTCTAGAACGAGGACATTGAAACCATGATAAATATCTCTGAGGGAGGGCATGCCATATCCAGGCTATATGAGATCCTGATAGATTGTAACTCAAGAGAAGAAATGAAATGCAAAGCGAATTGGGAGAGGGAATTTGGGAGGGCCTTTGAAGAAAACGAATGGGGTAACATAGTCTGATACCACAAGAAAGTCTCAAGGAATGCTAGACTGCAGATGCTTCAATTTTATGTCATTCAAAGAGCATACCTCACGTCAGAGGCAATATCCAAGTTCAGAGGTGCTAGTAGTCAGAAGTGTCCCAAATGTACTAAAGAGAATGTGGGTATGACACAGGGTGGCCTTGGGGGGGGGGAGTAACCCTAGATATACAAACCCCAGAAGCATGCTTATTAGGGCTATTTAAGAGGGGTACCAAACAGAAGGCGATGAGTAAGATCAAGGACCTCATGTATGTACTGGCAATGCGCAGTATTGCAATGAGATGGAAAGCTGCCACAGCACCGAGCTTTCGCCGGTGGTGGGAGGAATTGCGGAAATGGTCGACAGCTGAAACGGGGGTGTGGGAGAAGGCACTGGGGGAGCAAAAACAAGAGCCGGAACTGACATAATGCAATCGATAGCCCTTACTGTTACATTGTTCAGCCGAAACGAGGACAATAACATGGACCAGGCAGTATAATCATGAAGGGGCGAGTGTTCAAGATCCACTACGGAATGCAGACCACACTACAGGCGGGCTTGGGGCGGGAAGAAGGGAGTTTAAAGAAGTTTGGGAATCTGTTGGAAATGTAACAAATTGGAAATCCTACAATGACGTGTGTACTGTTAATAACTTTGCAGGTGTGCTCTGTGCTTCTAATCTGCCATATAGAGGGCAGGAATATAGATAACCCCCCTCCAGTCGTTACATAAAGTTTGGAACTTCGTGGTACTGGAATGGGTAACTTACAAAATTCAAGGAGACCAAGGGAGATTAAAACAGGAATGGGGCCCAGTACTGCCATATCTACAAAGCGACTATATAGCACAGTGGTGCCCACACAAGATAAGAATACTGGATATCATATAATCGCAAACGAGCTAGCTAAAGGGATAAGCAAGGGACTAAACCTCTGGTGGGGCGTGAGGAGAAGGGAGGAGTTACTGGTTATGTTGTTAACGTTCACTGCAATACTAAAATGAATTAAAAAATTTTTTTAAAATGTAGAGTAGTTAAGAATGCTCAGTTACTAGAAGGTTCAAGAAATAGTGCTACCTTTAAAAAGTGTGGTTCTAAGAAGAATGCTATCGGAGGGAATCAAACAAGGATATTCTTGATACTGATCCATTTGGATTGTTGGAAGTTCTTCAGCCCAATCAGTTGAGTCTTCAAAATGACTCCGCGAGGAAATGAAGTGTCCGAAAACCCAGGCAAAATTGCCTCATAGCACAGATCAGAGCTATTTAGGTTATGAAAGTCTGAGGGAGGGATAGAGCAGTGAAGGAGAATGAAAACGGACAGTAGAGTTACTGATCACATCCTTTTGTTCGTAACAGATCTGTGAAGTCTGTTGCATTTTCTAATTGTGTCGTTTTCACTTCCCCTTCCCTGTGGGGTGTTGGGAGTAAAACAAATTCAGAGCTGTTGAAGGCTATATGTGTATGGGGTGTGCAGGGCCATCAGCTCCTATAGAATTAGACGTGTTGTAGTACTATAATGGTGCATATTTCTGCAAAGTCATCCTGACAAATCATTAGGAAGGAAATGAGTTAAACAAAGAAAGCGGTTTTAGGGACATCCATTTCCTGGCAACCAGCTTGAACAGCATGGTTTATAGATTCAAAAGCTACGGAGGGGTCCAGCATAGCCATGATGGAGGTTCCACCCTCTCAATGATGGAGAAGATCCCTCAAAATTATTGCTAGTGCCACAATAGCTCCAGGGCCCAGGCCCATAAACCTTCTAAGCAAGCAGAATGCAAGCTAAAGAGGGTCTTCAAATTAATCTCCAATCATATATTAGCAGTGATCCTAAGGTTGGTTAAAATCCAAAAGTCCACCATTGCTGCTTTAAAGAAATGGAGTGATCTAAGCATCTTTCAGAGGACATGAGACATAGCTACACAGTGAAAACATTTTAAAACAAAGCAATTGTAGGGGGCACAACTTGAACAAAGAACAGGAAATGGTGAAGTGAAATTTCAGGTGAGGAGGCAGTAGTTCTATATGTATGCGTGTATGTATACATGCATTTATGTATGTATGTGTGTGTGAGTATGTTTTTAAAAGTGAAAACCTAGCTGCAAGGCTATGGCATGATGTGAAAGTTCAGAGTCCTTTAGTAACGAAGGTGAGCCCTGTTTGTGACAATCGGAGACAGCATGGCTAGTGCTTTCAAGGTTGGACTAGTACGTAAGGAACTATCTGAACTGTAGGGTATTCAGTTCTGTCCTGAACTGTAGTAGCGTTGGAGCCTTGCAGATGTCTGGTGGGATGTTGTTGCACAGTAGATGTGCATAGCCGAAATTATCTTGTTTTGTGGTCTTTTCTTTCTAGTATTGTGTGGTTTCCAGGGTCACAATACTGCGGCTTCTGGAATTGTGCTGAACCTGACTGGCTAGTATTCTATCTAGTTAAGGAGATGGATGCTGTCTTGAATGTAAGTAATACAACAGCAAAACAAACCTGCACAAGATGGACAGAAGGCAACAGCTGAGTTAATTAATCCCCATCTAGATGTTCGACTCCATACATAGGGGATTATCCATATAAACAGACCTCAAAATGTGCACTCAGCACTAGCCGTTGGCCAATTGTGCTTGACTATTGGCAAGTAAGAAATGGTATGCAGTGTCCATACAGAGAATCGAGGAGTGAGTAACTTTCTGTGCCTGTCTAGTAGCTTGCAACTTGGAATGTGTACCCCTGATGTAAAGATGCCCCACTCCCCATGAGCCCACCCCCCAGGAGGGGCACAAGATACTTGAAATGGTAGAATATAATCACACACAGAATGCATGATATGAAATTCATATCCACAGATTAGGCATATATTAAATAACTGATCCATAAATAAAGCCAGAAAGAAAAGCAAAAGCCCTGTAGCTTAGGCAAGATGGAACAGAAGTGACTGGCCTGTCTACCTTAATCAAGTCATACTAAGATGTTGCCCTTTACTTAGAAATGCTTTGCTTTGATACTTAAATGAAGACGCCCATAGCACTGGATCTCAAACGGATGTATGCCCAGGGAACTCCCAGATGAGTGGGTAGCGCTGGTGCTTTGGTTGGAAGAGGAGTTCCAGAAATGGGGTCCATTCCAATGGCACATTCCTACAGTATTTTAACCAGAAGGTTAATGAGAATCATGCAACAAGAACAAACATGTGGAAATTAAAAGCTTTACTTGGTAAGGGGTGGCTAAGGGAACGCCCCAGATAGTGTTTCACTCTCAGAGTTCTCCATGTTCTACACAAAATCAATCAATCGGAGAACCCCCAGATCAGCTTCCCATTCGAAAAGTACCACAATGGAGCAAAAAGACATCTGGAGGAGATCTGTGGCCAGCCTCCTCAATTCGTTACCGCATTCTCACTGGCATGGAATCATAGAGGTGCCAATGACACCCATTTTACTCCACAACCTCATTAAATACATTTAAACATGGAACTGGCAGAGAGACGGCAAGGGTTCCACCAACATGTTCTAAAGGGAGAAAATGTGCATGTTTACATGCTATGTCCCAGTTCTTTGGTATCAACTAACAATGTTGCAAAAGGTGAGGGAAAATGCTTATTGGCAATCAAATGATAATAAGGAATGTCTAGAAGGGATAATCCCAAAATCATGACAGACTGCCCCACTTGATTTCACCAACTAACACTTTAGAGATCAGTACATTAATGCCTTGCTTGTTAAACGAAAAGCTAGAATGCTATTATTCAGTAAACATTACATTAAGAGACTAATATCACTAACTCACATGACATCATTTTCATGCATCCTTAGCCACAGTGGTTTATGGTTTCAGAAGCAAGGTTCAGTGTTTGGATTACAGTGTCGGTTTGAGGATGTGGTGTTTATGAAAGAGAATTAGCCAGCCTACAGAGTCGGATCCTCCTTTAGCCACTTTTGCATTACTCACCATCTGGGATGGCTAACAACAAGAAACCTAATGCCATAGCGTGTATAGGAACAACAGAAACAAAGACTTGAATTGCAGTAGAAACACACACTTTTTCCATCATCCTCTACATAGCGCATCCATTTACCACTCACCTGACACATGGAGAACAGAAGATATTCTCTTAGAGCCAAGATTGACCGTAGGGAGGAGCTCTTCCTCTTCACTGTCTCTTAACGAGCTCACTGTAGAGTCAAGAAGAGGGCCTAGTATAAAAGGCAACAAGCAATACATTAACAACTAACAGTTCGCAATAAGTTACGACAGAGCTATTACATTGCAATATTGTAAAGGTTCACATATTTTTGGAATCCTAAGAAATGTCGTAATGAAAATCCTTTCTAAAATATCTAGCACATTCTTATGGTTTTTGCTGGAGTAAAGAGCCCTTGTGGGTGAGGTGGACATGTCAAAAAACAGTCAATTTGGATCACTGTTCGAAAAGATTTATCTTGAAGCAACTTTTCCCCCATAGTCTATGGACCCCCAAACCTTTTGCGTTTGTTTCTGCATCCTGACCTGACTTTTTACAGTGGAGCACAGCCCTCAGCTGCACTTCACTGGGTTTTAGCTCATTGTTATGGGGAAACTGGCATGTCCTTCAGGCTGTCAGTACTAAGAATCTTTGCTTCTTTCAGTTGAACGGCTCTGTTGCCACTAGTTGGTAACATTTTATCATTGCGTAAAATGACTTACAGTATCGAGCAATGGGGCCAGGATTTTTGGGTGGTTGTACAATGTGCCTTAGAACAGAATAGTAGCAGTAGTAGCTTTTTCTTATCCTTGTGTAACTTTTTAACTGTGCCATACCGCGTTTATTTTGTTTTTCCCAACACTGTGGCTGGTGTCTAAGATTGCCGTGCCACAAGATCTATTGCCGTTCCCTTTGGGCATTTTGTTCTCTGACAACCACCCTGCCTTTCCAGGTGCGGGACTTACTTAATTGGGAATGCAGTTGCCTGCGAAAGCTTTTTCTTTCCCAAGTCCCTGCAGGTCATGTGTTTAGGCATCCAGGAAGTGGTCTGGGACTGTCGGGACCCAATCCACATTGCTGTTGCCAAGGTGTATGGAGTGCATGAGCGCATGAGGTCCCAAGTGGTCACTAAATGTACCGCTGCTGGCATGCATGCATGGGGCAGAACTTCTCACTGGTGGGCTGGGTGCGAGCACTCGCCTAACTTTGGATATGAGGAAGGTCCTGGAGTCCATTCCAGTAGATCAGCAACAGATTTTAACAAGTCTGTAGAAAGAACCAAGTATCCTGAAGAGCCAAGGAGAACAAAGGGCAATCCAGAGACGCACTGAAGAGGGCTGTCACCCGAATCCCATTATTGTCCCGGTTGAGCCCTGCTTTGTGCTTGATCTCAGAAGACCTGTGAAGTTGCTTCAAACCTTTGGAGTGGTGGGACTAATCATTCTCGACGCCTCCTGGTAACTGTGCAAGTAAGCAGTCTCGGAAGTGTCCCTTGGACAACCAGTGGACTGACAAGCTGAAACGTTGGGTACCAAACAGGAGCGTTGGTGTTTCGAGTTTCGACCCAAGACTTTGGAGGATCCCAGCTTGTCCTGCAAAGCACCTTTTTGAAGCGTCTGCTGGAGGAGTGTGGAGCCCTGTAATGGTTTACTGGAGCTGCTGTGCCTTTAACAAACTCTATAAAGACCTCAGAGCGGCGCGGATCTGGCGGCGAGTCCAGTCACTTGCATAAAGCCCTTCAGGCACTTAGCCGACCGTGAATTGTCTGCTGGAGTAGAGCCCTGTATTGCGTTACTGGAGCTGCTGTTCCTTTAACAAACTCTATAAAGACCACAGGGTGGCGTGGTGTCCGGCAGTGAGTCCAGTCACTTGCCAGTCAGCCAGGAGTCGCCAGAAAGCATTTGTGCTGTTGTGGTGGAGTGGTGTGATGAACAAAATCGGGGTGACAACCACAGAATACATGTATTTATTATTATTTTAATTATTTCCTCTGAGCCTCATATAGAGTTCTGTGTTGTAACTACTCAGGCCCTTTGTTGACCGGTATACCAGTGGGTACAAATGTTTGGATTAAATCAAAGTGTTCTCATTGGCTTGAGATTAGCCTTCTGAGAAAATGATGAGCTTTTTTCATGAGCCTAAACATGTAATACGAAAGGAAACATCTGTGTAAACCAATATATTCTCTGCTTCCCAAATTCTAATGCTCAAACAAACATGATAAAAGGGTCACTTAGGGGGTGGCAGAGGGTTGCAGCTTGAGAAGTGGCTGTATAAAACGGGATGCTTTTGGTGGCGGCACTGTCAGCGCAAGATCAAAGTCAATGGAGGACAAGTGTGTCGCTTTTTCAACGGAACGTTCAACTAAGGGAGGCAAGATCCCCCTGGGGCCTCTCGAATTTGAAATTTGAGGCCAGATTATGGGACTACAATCTATTGCTTGTCCCGTGTAAACCATCCGAAGTTGCTGTGTTTGTGGAGGCTCCAGAAAATGTGTTTCTAGAGTCGGTGATGGGGTTTGGTACCCAGGGACTTAGGGAAACTGCCTGTGTGGGGACCCCTGACCCCAGACTGTTAATTGACAGCAGGTCTGCGTTTGCGGCTAATTCAGGCAACCAGCATGTATCGAAAACCGATAAGAACTCTTTGAGTGTAGGGGAAGAGGGGGGGTCAAAGATAGCAAATGTAACAGGCCACAACAACTGCTGGAGAAGACCTTGCCAGCTTTGCCAATCCTTTTAGAAGAGGGTCGCGGCACAACAAAAGTTATGATCCATGAGGACAGACTCATACCCCCCCAATTCCTTCCCCAACCCTCCCTCAAATAGGCCCTCTGCTTGTATACTACGTGGGGGTGAATTAATGGTATGGAGACCTAACTGGCTTAATGTACTAAGAGAACCAAATGGCATTGCAGGGGTCCGGGGGGCATGGGACTCCCTGCTCAGATTTTGGAGCCGAACTGAGGGTGTTGTGAAGCCAAAGTGAGTGACATGACAACTTCCCACAATGCTGGAGCCCAAAGGGGGAGACCAGGGGGTGATGGAAGTAGAAGCGCTTAGTGCCTGCGGCCCCCAGAAGAGTGTTGAGAAAACCAAGAGCCATGAGCCGACCTTAGAGGTTGCTAAATCACTGCTGCCTAAAATCACAGTGGCTGGAAAAAGCAGGGGAAAAATTAAGTTTTTAAAGAAACCAGAATGTGTGCGGAAAAACATGGGACATATAACAGACACAGAACTATTGGAAGGGGATGGAGGGTTTAGTGGGGGCATCAGTTGCAACAATGCCAGGGGGAAAGCCTTTGCTAATCCCTCAACTGAACCCTCCCTACAAAGTGCTGTACAAAGCTCCTGCCTCTGTCCTGTATGAGAATAAAGCAGCAGTGGAGAAAACCGAGCACTGCAAATGAGATTGGAAGGACACAGTACCTTGGAGGGGTCGGTTGGAAGACATATTTTCCCTGGCATTAGCACTCCGAGCTATGAAGGCTATTCAGGGGCCAAGATGAATGAACAAATAGTTGAAACCTCATTAAGGATGTACATCGCCAGAATAGAAAGAATTATTTAAATGGTGGACTCCGGTTGTTTAAGGGCCCAGGTGACTGAGGCCTTGGGGGCTGAGGGGTTAGGAACACCACTAAATGGAAAATGGCCATTAAATTAATACTGCTCATGGGCACCTTGAAAAAACCCTTGGTGACCTGGGAAAGGACATTTTGTACATCAGCCATGAAGACGTGGAAGTCGAAGTGGACCCACAGCTCTCAATTCTTCATTATCATCATCTGACTCCTCATATACAATCCAAGACAGGAAGGGGGGGTGGTGGGTGGATGTCTTAAGAGGAAGCCACATTGGCATAGACGGGCTCACTGTTTTGGATTCACAGAGTGAGATATTCATGTTGTACATTTTTCTGGCCCCTTTTCTTGAAACATTATGAATCTATTAACAATAACATGGAGGATCAAGCTTTTCTGATTGGTATGTTACATTAAAAAATTCTGTTTATTGAGGGCTATATCAGAGCTGTCAAGGAGAGGGAAGATCGGGACACAAAATATAAGGAAAGCCTTTGGTAAGTCCAAAATATTGTGGACGGTGTCCTTAGCATGACTTGAGGAGCTACCTGAATCGCCTCTGTATCAGGCGGTGCGAAAAACAACTATAGAAGAACCAGAAATGAGCCTCCACAAGTAGGGAGTGTGACTACACCATTGGAAGCTGTGAGAAACGTGAATGTTTTCTCCCAGGTAGAGCCAAGGAATCCCTTATCCAGGTGGCCAGGACACATCCATCGATGTTGGATCCAGTTCGTGGGCGAGGATCACCTGGGTAGGGGAACCCGGGGTTGTACTCTGGGAAATGCCCCGGGTGAGACTCGGTACTATACCGCACAAAGGGATGAGGACAAGGTCCATGAGGCTTTTATGAGCTGTAGTAAATCGACCTCCCTTCCACCCGATAAACTTCCCCTTCAGAAATCCACCATCCCCTCTGCCTCTGCTGAATCTATTGCAGACCCCATTGTATTCAGAAACCATCTTTCTCAGAATCCTTGCTTTTCTGTTCCCTATACAAATTCTCCCAATCATTCTCCTTCACGTTCCTCTAATTATTATTTTCCGAAACCCCAGTGTGCTGCATTTACAGAACACTACGATTCCCACAACCCCTCCATTCATTCCACGATCCCAGTCATCCTTGTTTGCTTCACAAACCCTACCAATACCGTCCCTCTGATTGTCATCTACCGAAATCGCAATCTACTGTGACAGAGTACTACCATTCCCACAATCCCATATGTTCTGATCTACATCCCAGTCATTCTCATCCATTGCTCAAACCTTCCCCATCATATGACATAGGATATTCGAATTCTCTGACACCCCCCCTTTCTGACACAAACACCTTTGCACAACGCCCTTGTAATAAAACTGTTTACCTGACATTTCCCGACAGAGGGGTCAGGCGACTTAAATCACACACACCTGACGGCCCTCCCTTTTCCCCACAGGGATAATGGGTGGAACAGGAGAGCGCAGTAGAAATCTTAGACTGCGAACAATAGCACAAGTGTCTTGCAGCAGATGTCAACGGTACATGGGGCACGCCTATGCCGATAAGCACGAGTGAGGGAAGCTCCTGCAACAGTCGTACCTGTCTTGACTCCAATGAAGAGAAAAGCCAAGAGGTTCATCACAGCCCGTGAGTCAAGGGGAGAGCCGATAAGAACCGGGCTGTGTTAATTGATAATCACAAAGTGGCAAGTTTTGAACCAAGTTTGAGGAACTGTGAAAGAACTGTAAATTGTTAAGTGGCGACCAGCTGCAGAGGGAAACCGGCACCATGTGGGTGCTAACTCGAGAGACCTCTGGTCGATCCCCATTTGAGAGAAACTACAGATACCAGCAGGCCAATCGAGAGCCAGCAGAATAGGTCAAAGTGGTCATACTGAGGGTCAAGCAAAATCCCTGTACAATCGAAAGACTTTGATCTGCAAACTAAGTGAATGAAAGGGAAGTGAATTCTACAGTGAGAGGAAACCAGGGAAGCGAATCCCAAGAGGGGCAACGTCTAAAGTCCCAAGAAACAGAGTGTTGACAGATGTAAAACCTGGCAGAGTGATGTCCACTATAAACTGTGTGAAAAGACATTGAGAAAATAAGGGAAGTGAATCCTGCTAAAGAGAGGAGAGAAGGGTCAAAGCCCAGAAGAGGAAGACCCAGGGGTGAAGCCATCACCCTACGTGAAACTGTGGTAAACAATTGAGAAGGGTCAGCGCCCAGAAGAGGGGGACCCAGCGGTGAACCCATCCTCCAGAGAACATTGGGGACAAACTTTAATTTGATATAGGAACTTTTCATTTTTGTTAGCTGAAGACCTCAGGTCCTAGAAGGCAAGAGACTTTCAAGTGAAACGAGACTTGGCCATCGACAGTACTGAAAGCTGCCATTAGAACTGTCGTCTCGTGCAGGGGAAGCCCGAGACTGTACTGTGCTCCAAGATACCACCTTACCCCGGCTCAAAACGTGGGGACGGGAGACGCAAGCAACTGCAACTTGACATATTATTTCTGATCACTTCTTTCTTTTGTTGAGAACTATCCCACACCCTTTCTTGTATTAGTTGTGAGCTTTGGCAATAGGTTTCTTAGTATAGGCCCTTTTATTTTGACACACCACCACAAGGACTGCCCTATTTTTCATTTAATGGTCAATGCTTGCTCCCATCTTAGATTTAGGTTTAGAATAGGTGTTTTCCCAACCTACATACAGCATTCATTGTTCAATAAACACCCTTGAACTGTGATCACTTGGGTCTGTCTTACTTGTTGCCACCATGAGTTCCTCACAAAGCCCCAGCCATTGAAATTCCTATTTTAGGAGGAGTATTGGTTGGAGCAAAGAAACCTTCAAATCCAGTTTCAGAGAACATCTCCAGAAAAGATGTGTGACGCTGAGTAACCTACCTTTGGTTGCAGACGAAGAAAAAGATTGGGAAGACCACAGTCAAAAAAGCGAAAACCCCAGTTGTCAGTGAGATCTAACGACTCAAGAACATTTTTGAGAAACCTATCCAGCCCAGCCTTGATTATTGGGCAGGGTGAACACAAGAATAGAAAACCCAACAAAAAGACCATGGGGGACTCAGTGGAACAAATGCCGGAACCTTTGATGGTGGCTGCAGCCCCTGACGAGGTCACTGATAGAGAGTAGGTAGTATTCTTACTGGACATGTCTGTTTACTCGATTAAAAACAATGAGCACCAGAGTGAACCCACATTAAATGAGCCTGATATCAGGGCTGATTGTCCGGATCCTGAACCATTAAATCGGAAAACGGAAGTAGATATCCAAGAGGTGAAATGCCTGACATTAGCGGAGAAATGAGTCGAAGCAGAAAGAAGAGGTACAATAAGTCAGAAAGCTGCTACTGCAAATAAGGATCTCCCTTCTACCATGGAGAAACCTTTGGCCTTTTTAAGACTTTAAAGTCAAGGTTTCAACTTAAATCTCCGTAGGGCTGCAGAAGTAAGGGCGGAATTGATATATGGCCCCTTGGGGACAGCCGATAGCTTTATGACATTGGCCTTGAAGAGATCAGCAGCAGAAATTGTCTATAAGCGGAAAGTGACGAATCCAATTGGGAGTGATGGAACGGCTAGTCAGCCCAAGACGATGGGGGGGGGGGCCAGACAGACCACCCAATAGAGATGAGTCAAGGAGTTTGAAATTGGAAAGGATGGTGGATAGGGGACAAATTAATCCTGAGAAGAAGAAACGTCTTGGACCACTTACACTGTGTCCTAAACATAAGACAAATTCGCTCTAATGATCTGGCTCTAATTGAATTTGTAGATGAGGTTCGGCTGGAAGCACTGTACCTCCACATTCATTCCCCAATTGGAAACTATTCACGCCATGAAGCTAGTGTGAGTCTTGTGCTATTGGGCTTTGACGTGACACCATTATAGGAACATCATACAGAGGAAAAGGAAGAAATGACTGGCACCGTCCATTGGTCCTGCAATTTGCTTAAATATATTGAGCTGTATAAAGATCTAAAGTGACACGAGGAGGATGGTAATGGTGTTCTCAGTCCCACTACAGGACATCGGCCGGGATCCAGCAACAAGAGCCGAGGGGAAAGGAGCAGCCCTTTAAGCATACATTTAATATAACGGTGGGCTGCAAAGGAGGTTATGAGAAAAGGGTTGATACCACAGAGGAGAGAGATTTAAAGATGGACGAGAATGTTTCATTGCCATGGCTGCCTGGTGTGTTTATGGTGCAGAAATCTAATTAGCTGATTAAAGAGGGAGGTTGTACATTTCAAACAAGTGCCTCATGGAACACCAGGGGACATAGTCACCTTCTTAAAAATGAGGAGGTTAAATTGGGAGATTTTGATTTAATCTGCTTCCAAGAGACTTGGCTTTGCCATAAGCTATGTCTGGATGGCTTCCCCGTTTTTCTAAATCCTGCTATCGGTGGCCAAAGGGGAATACCAATGTTAGGTCTACTCATGGCCGTTCATAATGGCATGGGTTGGGAAGTGAGCAAAATCATCAACCCAACCCCATATATACAAATGGTGGAGATGCAAGGAGATTCGCTAAAATTACAGCACACGTACAATGAAAGGAAAAATATAACGATCTATAATTTATATTGGAACCCGACAGCAGTGGATGAGGACAAATTCATTGAGGTTTCGGACTTGATTGACAAGGCTCTCATTAGGGAAGGTGAAAGATCCCTCATAATAGATCGCTCTCCCTGCGTTCCTCAGGGTTCTAGCCTATCTCCATGGCTCTTCAACATCTACCTGGCTCATCTGGTACACTTGATCTCCACCTTCTCCCCTCATTTCCAGTGTTATGCAGACGACACACAGCACTCCTTCAAGCTGCCATCCTCTACCTCCTCACTCATACCTGACTGCTATTCAGGCATGGTGCTTAACGGCAGTAAGACAGAGATCCTTCTCATTGGGATGCCTGCTTCTTACTTCCCCTCAAACCCCAGTCTCGAGCGAGCCAGTTTTGTGTTTTTTTTTTTTCTCTCTCTCTCTCTCTCTCTCTCTCTCTCTCTCTCTCTCTCTCTCTCTCTCTCTCTCTCTCTCTCTCTCTCTCTCCATCCCTAAAATCTCTGCACTGGCACCCGGTGACCACAAGGATCAAATTCAAGGCCCTCTGTATCATTCACAAGGCTGTCGGGGGCCTGGGACCTCTACATCCAGCTTTCACTCCCTAAATACCTTCCTGCCAGAGTCCTTAGGTCTTCTGGCTCCAACTCTCTGCAGGTCAAATATTTCTCCAAGCAGGGAGTGGGAGGTAGATCACTTTCCTAGGCTAGTCCGCCCTCTAAAACAGCCTCCCTGCCCCCCTCAGACTTGAGCCGGATCTTTTAAGTTCCGGAAACTTCTCAAGACTTTCCTTTTCTCCCCTCCCGTGCTAACATTTCCTCTGCCGCTGTGACTGAGGCCTAGAACTTTCAGAGTTACATACATACACAGGGTCCAGACCACACACCTATCAGTCCCTCCCCCCAGCATCCCTTGCCAGCACTGCCCTCTGGCTCCATTCCCGGGACTAGCCCTAACCTGGTCCACTCTGTCCTCCGCACTTCCCCTCCCTTTTCCCCCACACTTGCCTTCTTAGCCCCCTACAGCACTTGCACTCCCCCCCCACCGTTTGGGCACCCCACACCTATACTTCTTCCTCTACCCCTCCCTGCACTTATTACCTTGATCTTGTACTTGCACAGTACAATTGTCACAAGGCCAATATAACTTGTTCCTCCTATGTTCCCCTTCCCCAATTTGTGTTGTGGCGCCAGGAAACACTTGTTTATAGGCGCCATAGAAATGTCCAATAAATAAATAATCTGTGATGACTTGAATATTACTTGCTTAAACAAGAATGGCAAAGTAATTCGGGAACAGTCTCTGCATCTAGCCCCATCTGAAAAAGACGGCTTGCCTAGACCTATGTATCTAAGGGACTTACAGATTCTAAATGGTCACATAAAAGGTTATATCCTAAGTAAGCATACATGGACTCGTTGTTACCAAGTAGCAACAATTGACTATGTCTTTGTCTCCCGAAATTTGCTGCCTGACATCAAAGCCCTTGAAGTGACAAATACTGTAGCCAGTGATCACAAGCGACTGAAAATGTTTTGGTGGAGAGGGGAGGAAAGGAAGGCTGTTATGATAGGGGCGGAAGTGGAGGCAGTGAATGGAGGAAATGGCTTAAAATGTCCAAGAATAACATTGAGAGTGGTGCAGCTCAATTCTCGAGGAGGGTGAATTTAGGGAAGAGTTTGAGTCTGTTGAGCGTGTTGATTACATTCCAATTCGGCAGAATTGAATGGTTAGAAGTGATCCTCAGAGGAAGTGGGCCTAAGGATCAGCATACCAATGATAGGGCGGTCTTGGTAAAAAAAAAAAAAAAAAAAAGGGATTTAGGGCATGCGTTGAGAGGGTTAAAAAAAGAAAGAAGAGTACCCCTCAAACGGAGGTCACAGACCTAGCAGTCATTAAGTTAAAAAAAAGAATACAAAAGTTGGATCAGCTGGCATAAGGCAACATTGCTTCTGCAAAATGCTGAAGAGATGTTGAGAGTAATTTGTAAACAAAAAGTCCTGTGTGAGCTCTGGAATTTAATTAATAACAATTCCTTTCCGACTGCTCTGCAAACAAATAGTGTCTCAGAGTCTGCTTAGGTGGAACATTTTAAAAATGCATATTCCACCAAAGGCGACTCTCGAGACGAATGTGAGTAAAGTGAATTGGTGAAATGGCATGTCCCTCAGGACATTGAAGAAATTAGGATATTAATTATGAGAGCAAGTACATCAACAGCACCGGACCAGATTGCTTAACTAAGGCCATGCTTGAGCAGGATTCAGAGGTGCGGGCTTCCTTTCTGCATGTTTTGTTTGAGCAAATAGAAGGCCTGTGCAATATACCTGAATCATGGAGGAGAGCAACAGTGGTCCCGATATTTAAGAACGGCAGTAGGGATGATACAAAAAACGATTGCCCTATTGTCCTCCTGGATACTATTGCGACATCTTCCAGACAAGATTCGTCTGGGGATTGGACACTAGCCCAAATATTACGTTGATCACTTTGTTAAAGGGCAAGTAATCAGGCGAGAGCTGGGGTTGGTATCAATGAAGGCAAGGGTTGAGTGGAAATCGTTGGCATTATACAGAAAATGTGTCCTGCATGTCCCGTGGCAGATTTTTTCTATAATAAGGAAAGAGATGGAATTAGGACAAGATAGAATATTGGGGCGAAGGGGAAAGAAATGTAAAGATCTGCTAGAAACGGTATGTGCCTCGGAAGATGACCTAAGAAGTAATCCAGATAAGGTCAAATTGAACCTTTGGAAATTTGATTGGATTTTGATTTATGAGGAGGTTAATAAGTTTAAATTACTTAACCATCTGGCACAGGAATCTAAGGCATTTGGCACTATGTCAAAATATTTGCTTAAGTTCCCCAATAGCCACTGGAGATCCCAGTTTATGAGGATTTCCCTAAACCTAATGCCTCCAAAAGTATTGTCTGTCAGACTTTGCATCAGACCAAGCATTGTGCAATGTAACGATTGCAAAATACCAGGATCAGTTGGAAATGTAAGACATGCATTGCTATTTTGCAAAGCCTTAACTACATTGAGAACTAACCACTTTAAGACTTTCCTGGACTCTTTAAGCACGTTACCTCCCAAAAAATGGTAGTCTCTTGTATTAAGTGGGGAAATAACTGTATTGTTTTTAGAAACTGTGTTTGACTTGATTTGAGATTAATTATATTGTATAAACCTGGATTATGGTAAATTAAACAAAAGAGCAAAAAGGGTTTGTTATAAACCAAAAGTTGCAATATAAAAACAACAAAAAAAACAAAGCACCTTTCTACCGAATTTCGTTGTCCCAGCACTTTTAGGACGCGAGATAGGAGGGTGCTTCATAACGCTACAGTTAGGTGCCCATGCATCACTGTGCAACGGTGACAGTCGCAGAATGCCGTTTTCCTGCGTTCCTTCCAGTACCCTGATGCCTGCTGCCTCTGTGTTTTCTTCATTTTTCAACCGAATCGAGAGTAGCAGCTCCTGTCCCATATTTTGACCTGTGTCAGCACCCGCATTACCTGTACATCTGAGAAGGAAACCAAGGGTTGAAAATTGAACCTCTGACGACCACTTCCAGACCTGTCAAGCCTCGACCAAAACCGAGTTAAGTTCAGAGAGTAGTGAAGTCACTTACAAGTGGCCCTTGGTTGATCAAACACATTTACGCACAGAGGCTATGTTGGTCTTCCCTTTGGCTTGGGTAGTATCCCCTTCCTAAATCTCTCTGAATGTTCACCGTAGCAGATCCTCTCCTAACCTTTGGAACCCGTTTCACCCCTTCGTCGGCTAACTTTTTCCTGCAACCTAAGAAGTACTTTGTGAACTTTACGCACGACTGAGTGCTTTTAAGCATGCATCGAACATTGAGCACAAGGCTCCATTCATCTTAGGACTGGATTTATAATGTTAGGGTTGCTATCTCCGAAGGTTGTCTGTTCTATAAAAGTTGTTCACCCTTTTCCTTTACAGGTATTACTGGATTTACTAACTTTCTCGCACCAACTCCAGTGATTGTATTTATGTGACAGAGTGTTGCTTGCATGATATTTTGCTAGTGCATTTCATGATTCATTTGTGCATTTGTGGTGTTATTGGTCCTGTAATAAATCGTAATATTTTTTTGTATATGACTGTATAATTGTAATTCTTGGTGTTCCACTGTGTGTGCTCATTGGAGACTCCTGGTCACTCTCACCCCTCTTGATATTTCACCTGGACTGCTCTCTAAGCTTCCCAGAAGGGTTCCCCTGTTCATCTAACCAGGATGGTCTCCTAAACATCTGTCCACCAGGCCAGAGTTTAGAAATCCATTCTAACAACTGGGTACCAATAATTTCTCCACAGTATAATTGCAATACTCCTTCGCAGGGTTCGAAATTGCTGGGAGATGGAAGTTATTTAGCTCCTGATCCTAGCTTTGGAGAGCCTGGTTAGCTTGAAGCCAACAGCTACAAGTAGTTCCTTTTGGCTCCTGAGGCCAACTGGTGCCTCATAAACATGCATATGTGACATTATGATATGATATTTTATTTAAATCGCGCTCATAGACAAGTGTTTCAGAGCGCGAGTATTGGAGAACTTTTGAGTATTGGAGAATGTTAATAAAGAAGAATTAAAACACATCTGGTACGAGAGGAGGCATGGCTTGGCACAGAGCGTGATGGTGGGCTTATTTCTTGGCTCTGCTCTCTGTGCACTTAAAGTTAAAACCTAATGTCTTATAAATAGGTTTTTCATCAGCTACTTCATATACAGGTGCATTGGAGAACGGGAACGCTATTACGGTTTTCTTGCGACCCGAGTTGCCGGCGGTCATCTGAAGTGCATGGAAGGAGGCGACATAAGGCCGTGAAGCATCACGCTGCTGTTGACAGCGTCGCTCAAATTCCTTTCAGCTGCTCAGGCAGATGTTGTGCGTGCATGCCACCTGGATGCCTGGAAGGGGAGGCTCTTTTTCGTTATAATACAAACTGTTTTAAAGGCACAGGCAAGCACAAAAAAAGGTCATTGTATTGATGTTTTCTGGTACTCCAGGAATATAAATGAACCGAGTCAGCTGACCCAGCCCTTTAAGACGAGGTAGCAATACTTTGAGATGAATGGGGATGTAGAAGATACTCAAACATCAATAGTAAAAACGACTCCGGAAGTTGGCAAACTTGACTGTTTTAATATCAATTGTCTAAAACAGGGAGTACAACGGAGGTCTCGTAGCATGGTCTCTCAACGCGTTTCATAAAAAACATTCTTTATATAAAAAAAACTTGTCATTGATGACGTTACCCTACGTATTTGCTGACATCATCCTACGTGGCAAACTACAAAAATCTAGTGGCAAATGTGATAGGCTTAAGGGGAACATCTAAGTATACGTTCCATAGTAGTCCAAAAAGTGATAGGTTCTTCAACATCAGGTGGGACTAAGCCCACCCTTCAAACAAGTCACTATGAACGTCACTAAATACACAACGTCCCATTGGTTATACAAACTATAGGGCTCTTAATTACGCAGCCCCCTACAATTGGTTGACACTCTTACATCCGTCAGTACTTTTCCACCCACTTTAACAGCATGCAGGCTGGACTTCGGGTGCTGGTGAGCTGGTCATAGCCATAGCTTCTCACCAATTAGCATATGATCTATCATCACCTCAGTGGTCTGCATGTCAATTAAGGCTTTGAACTTGGCCTTGGAAATGTTCCTTGCTATGGAGAATTCAGGGGAGTAGAGGCACGCTCTGCCCCTCTGCGTAGGTGTGGTTCGTCATGTTTGTCCAGTTCCATCCATCCACATGAAGACCACAAATTTGAGATATGGTGGATTTAAAATACTACTATTTAATGAAACTCTGACATCTTCCTTGTTTTCGTCCATGCCTTCTGAACATGAGTTTCATTCTTTCACGCGATTATAACTAATGTCTGCTCATCCCAGTCCGATAAGACCTTGGCTTCTTGGGGCTGATCCAGCCTCGCCTTTCTGAGATTCACTTCTGTAATTCAATTGTTTTTCCAACTGCGACACACTGGAAAAGGCCTTCCTTTTCTGGTCCAGCTCTGCTATAACACGTAGTAGAAACATCCATTATTTACCTACTCCTATAATCCATTATTTACCTACTCCTATGTATGTATACGTTGGTGCTTGCCGCAATCTATTCACTACATAGCTAGCCTCAAGAATACTTCGTAAGTTTGTGTTTCTTTGCATCTGTACACGTGTAAAATTACTTGATATCTTCATCGTTTCTGTAGCAAAAGCCTCTCCATCTCGAGCCCGAGATGTCAATTATCTTTGATACTTTCTTGATGCCTTATAGACTATCCTCACTTTCTTGTCTCTGCATCTCTTCTAGGTGCGTCAGTATCACCTTGCATGATGTCACCAGTCTGCTCTTTTGCTCTCTTTTCTCATGCTTCTTCTGGGATTTCATTCAAATGGCCATCATACCGTCTTGTATGCAGGTATGGCTTTCTTAAAGGGAACCTTGCTTCAATGATTCTCCTTGGTATCGGTATATTCACTGGTACTGCACGTGTCTCTCACTCTGGTTCCCAACATATAGGCAATATGGGTTAGATGCTTAAGGTGGGGGTACTAGGCTCCTCCTCTAAATTCCCCCCTCTGGGCGATTCATCAACCACTCTCCCAAAATCCTACACATCTAGACATGCTTTTCTGAAGAAATGATTCTTTGGGACCCATATCTTTAGGACTCCTTTCAGGCATCCAGCTGATTTCACATGTTCATTCTTGTTCGAAGTCATGAGCATGCACTGGCCACTTGGACTGCAATAGATCCATTCCATCATCCCACATACTTCTTATGGTTCTTCAGATAAAGGAATTTCGTTCCCTCAGGTGCATGTATGCTGGCCTTCACGAAATCTCTGCTTTCTTCATCTGTCAACTCTTTAGTGTTCCATCTGGACTCAACATCAATCATGATTTTCATCCCTATCGCTTTCTTGGCCGTCTTCTTGCATTGTGAGATTATTATCCTAACCACAAAGAATCCAAGCAATACCATCACTATCAGGGCTCCAAGGAATTTGAACATATCTGCCATCAATTGTGGAACCCAAGAAAAGAGTGATCCAAACCAGCTATCATCAGCAATGTCTTCCACTTTGTCCACCATTTGGACATGCAGCTTCGTCTGCATCTCTATGGCCTCTGTCAAGGTGCAATTCTCGTCATCATGAGAAGGTATAAATGTGCAACATGATTCTCCAGTTTTTGCACAAACACCTCCATCCATAGCTGTGATCATGTCTAGGATGTATCTATTCTGAAGAGTCATCAGTCATATGGCTCTTAGCTCTTCCCTGATAGCATTGAATCCCTTTATGGTAGTGTTGATTGTCTGCAACAACTCCCATCTGGTGATCTGCAGTCATTTCGTATTTGCTGCAGTCTGCATCCTTGGCATGAAGATCAACGTGAAGATCGATGAAGTCTGGCTGAACAGTCTGTGTTCATAGGGAATGGAATCAAAGGTTCTATTGACTTGGCTGAGAAATAGTTCTCTCTCTTCATTCTACTTATCAGCTCCACAGATCTTTTTTTCCTCAGGTAAGCATCTGCTTTAGGAAAGCTGTCAATGTTTAAGTCACTTTTAGGAATCACCAACGCTGGAACGTGAACATTTACTATAGAACATCGTCCTCCCCATTCCTTGGGCAGCTTCATGTAAATCCTGGATCCGCACGCCCAGTAGCGATCCATGATCACTGCTGTCCCAATGTTAATCCCTTGTGCCTCAAAGATTCGACCACAGTTCTGGTTTTCTCCAACTTTTCTTGTGCCATTATTTCTGAAGCACAGCTTGGCACTTTCCAAAGGCACTATCTGCAAATGTCCTCCTTTATCTTCGATCCATGCCAGTAGCTTAGCAAGTTCCGACCATAAAGGTTTACACAGCATTGACGCGTTTTCAATAGTTGGCTTGTAGTGACCCATTATTATCCAGTCCCTGCGGATCACCACACCTTCTTCCCAACCGTCTGGTGAAAGCACTGATCCCCAGATCTGCATTAGGCCTCTGTTTTTCCATTTACAAATTCCTTCTGCAGATTTCTCTGGACTTTCCAGTCTTCTGTTCACTTCCCATCTGATGCCAGCTCCTTGCACTCCAGGTTTTTCATATCTGATCACATGATTCCTGGTATGAGCTCTTAGTCTTGTCTTTGTATCTTGGACATAAACATCTTCTTCTGGATCTGTCCATTCAGTTTCCCATTTGAGATAGGCTGTTCCGCCCATGAACTGACCTCTTGAACAGCAGAGCGCAATGTGTGATAGACAATGTGCTGTCACGACATCTATTTATTTTTTATTTTTTTTTAACTTTTCTTTATTGGCAAGAAGTAGCAACTGGTATAGCACAATTTACACGATTGACACACAATTCATATTGAAGCGTGAATGACAAAACGCAGGTTCTACAGAAGGACACATGCAATCCAACAACAGTTAATTACAATAGAGGCATGTATCATGTAGAGCGGTCCGCCCCCTGATCAGGAGAGGGAGGGGATGACAAGAGCACAAGGTCCACCTTGCGGTTCAAGTAACTACAGAACTCAGTCCATATGTTTTTAGGGCGAGCATTGCTAGGCAGCAGGTTAATATAGTCCTCTTCACAGGATTGTGTCCAGGTGAGGGCCTTCAGCCACATTTCTAGGGAAGGGGGGGGGGGGATCTGCGCTTCCAACATTGCAGAATGCATTTCTTGGCCACAATAGCCGCCACATTCAGAAACCTAGCTTCCGTTTCGCTTCTGCCCCCTCCCAAAGCCCAAACAGAAGAGACAGAGGATCCGGGCCTACACAGAACCCCACTACCTCGGAGAGGGTTTCAAGCACAGCATTCCAGAACGGGGCCAGTGCCCCACAAAACCAGAACATGTGTGCGTGGTCCGCTTCAGTAGATCTACATCTTGGACAGGGGTGGGATTGATCCAGAGCAAATTTCCCAATCGCGTAAGGAGTGTAGTATAGGCGATTGAGCAGTTTGTATTGAATACATCTAACTCAGGAATTAAGAGAGACTTTGCGAGTATGCATACACATTTTGGTCCACATATCATCAGTGATGTCTAATCCCAGATCCCGGCTCCAGGCATCCCGAACCGAGCGGGGGGTGCTCGGCAGCGCGCGCCATCAGGATTTTATACAAGGAGGATACGATGCCCCTACCACCGGCGGAATTGGCTATATAGCTGACCTCGGGGGACTCGGGGGGGGTTCGTCCGGGTACGAAGGCCACATGTCTTGGATTGGCGCCCTGATACGGAAGTATTGCAGCAGCTCCAGTGGGTACCTGGAGTGCCCGGGCTTCCACGTATCTGGGGTGATGAATTTCCCATAAGGGAACAGGTCGGAGAATGATCTGTATCCCAGGTCTGACCAGTGACGGATGAGAAGCTTATCCTGTGTGGGGGTGAGGCCAGGGAAAGACCAGAGAGGAAGCCATTTGTAATACGGGGGTGAGCCGGAGTCGGGCGTCAGAATCTGCCGCCACGCCCTTATAGTGGAGGCCACCGGGTCAGCAGGGGCCTGCGATCGATACGAGTGAAAGAGGATCAATGACATGACGTTCACACCTCCTCGGCGGCCAGGATTTCGAGCTTAACATGCGGGGGGGGGGGGGTTCCTGGTGCTGGTACCAGTACGTAGCGTATTGGGCCTGGGCGGCTATCCAGTACTGGGCGAGATCAGGTGCACTGAAGCCACCCCTCTCGTACGGCAGGGTCATATGCTGCCACTTTCTGCGCACGGCCCCTGAGTGCCAGAGAAAGCGGGCGCACCCCGCATGCAAGTCCGCAAAGTACAGTTTTCCAGGCCAAAGTGGAATGTTAGCGAATATGTACAGGAGTTTTGGGACTATTATCATTTTTATTAGAGACAGTCTTCCTGAGAGTGATAGGGGGAGGTTCCGCCATCTTTCCATCTTGGTATGAGCATACTGTGCGGCAGCCCCATAGTTCTCAGACATTAAAGAGGATTTTGAGAGGGACACTTGGACCCCTAAGTATTTGATGCCATCAGGTGCCCATTTGAGAGGGAACTCGCATGCAGGCTGGGAGTGGGAGGTTGCAAGGGTGAGGGGAAAGATTTCTGATTTAGAGTAATTAATAGTGAATCCTGAGAATGTGCCAATTTTGATAATTTCACGTATGATCGGGTCGAGGTGGATTGAAGGGTCTCTAATATATAACAGCACGTCATCGGCGTAAAGTGTAATGATTTCAGGAGTGACCCGCAAACGAATCCCCTTGCACATGTGGTTGTTACGTACACTATCAGCCATGGGGTCGATGGCCATCGCGAACAACAAGGGAGAGAATGGGCAGCCCTGTCGCGTCCCTCTATGGAGGGAGAAGGGAGCTGACAGGTTAGAGTTGACTAGGACTCTGGCCACAGGGTTAGTGTATAAGAGTTTAATGCAGGACATCATGTACGGGCCAATCCCCATCTTCTCCAGTACCGCCCACAGATATTGCCACGACACCATGTCGAACGCTTTTTGGGCATCCAGCGTCACAGCAACCGCACTGGCTCGGGGGTCGATTCTAGAGATTGCGTCAAATAGTCGCCGAATGTTTAAGGCAGTGGAACGGGCAGGGACAAAACCGCTCTGGTCTGGGTGAATCAAATATTTCATGATGGGGAGGAACCTATTTGCTATGATTTTGGCGAAGATTTTGGTATCGGTATTTATGAGGGAGAGGGGTCTATAAGAGCCACATTCATCTAGAGGCTTACCCGGTTTGGGAAGCACCGTAATAACAGCCTCGCGCAAGGAACAGGGGAGGGTAGTAAGACGCAACGACTCCTCCCAGACCTCGTGCAGGCGCGGGGCAAGAAGGGCAACATGTTCCTGATAGAACTCGGCGGTCAGGCCATCTGGACCAGGGGCTTTACCCTTAGGTAGGGCTGAAATGACAGCGGTGATCTCCTCAAGGGTGAAGGGAACATCTAATTGTTCTTTGATGGCTAGAGATATAAGGGACATTGGGATGCGGTCCAGGAAGTCATCAAGATCTCGCGGGCTGTGATCTGGTTGCTGGGCATAAAGAGTTGTATAGAAATCTGCAAAGGTCTCAAGAATGGGCCGGACAGACCATTGTCGCACTCCACCACTATCGATGATGCTATCAATTCGAGCTCTGCCTCCCTCGGCCCGGGCGAGGCGGGCAAGAGTACGGCCTGGCCTCTCTCCTTCACCATACTTCCGGGCTGCAATGGGACGGGCGAGGTATCTTATTTCGCTGTGGGCGAAGGACTCGAATGTGTCTAGTTCAATTCTAATCTGTGCCAGCTTGGGCGGAGAGGGGGCGGCCGCATATTCGCGCTCTAGCTCCCCGAGTCTGGACTCAGAGCAGCGCAGAGACTTTCTGATGTCCTTCAGGACCCCAGCCTCCCTGGAGATACACATGCCCCTGATGAAAACCTTAAAGGCCTCCCACCTCACCCCATCCGTTGTATCGTGGCGTTTGTTATTATCAAAAAACGAGGTGATATCTGCAAGGATGTCAGCCCTGAGAACTATGTTGTGTAGTGCGTCTGACTTAGACCGCCAGTGAGAGTGCGGAGGGAGGGTCGGGCTCAAGGCAATGTCTAACGTGATCGGGGAGTGATCGGAGAGTGTGCGAGGCAGGATCTGTGTGGTACGTACTTTGCCCATGAGCTCTGCGGAGAGAAGGAAAAGATTGATCCTGGAATGACTGTCGTGGACGGAGGAGTAAAATGTAAACTGTTTTGTCTTTGGGTGGAGTAATCTCCAGGCATCCACCAAACCGGTAGTGAGCATGTGTGCATGGAGGTGGCGAGCGGCCCTAGAGAGTGTTCTAGGTGCAACACCGGATCTGTCCAAGTCGGAGACGAGGATGAGATTCATGCCCCCCCCCAAAATGTTGGGAACCCCCACATAGCCAAGTAGAATGTGAAGGATGTGGTCGAAAAAATCGGGTGCATCTATGCATGGGGCATATGTGTTGACCAGGAGATATTCTGTATTAGCGAGGAGACAGTGAAGGATCACATATCTACCCTGGACATCTATATGGCTGGTGCGAAGGGAGAACTGCAAGGATTTGTGAATCAGGGTGAGGACCCCTCTGGATTGTGAAGAGAACACAGTATAATATCTGCTGGGGCCCCATGACCGGGCAAGAGAAGCCGATAATTATGCGAGGGCGTGAGTTTCCTGTAAGAGGAGTATTTTGACCCGTGCCTCTGGGCGTAGGCCGTGATCCTGCGTGCCTTCGTGAAGTTGCTGAGCCCTCTGACATTTCAAGACATCAGCCTAATAGCCATTCAGTAGCAATTTAGGGGGGATCCGAGTAATGTGTGTCATATTTTGTCGAACTGGTGGCAGCAACTTGTACAGCTGCCAGATGTGTCATACCAAAAGCCGCCACTGTCTCACCGTTTTTATTGTTAAAACATCCCCCAACAACCCCACCCCCCTCCCTCACTGCCACCCCCAACACAGCAGTGCCCAAAAACCCACCCAAGGTCTCATATCTGTTGTGCCGAGCCCAACGGGGCTGGACCAGCCCACAAACCAAACATGGGAGCAACCAATGAACTAAACAAGCCAAACTCGGCGTTGCAACTGCAGCGGGGGAGCTGCTGCCGTGGGCCCGATTAAGATTGTAGAACAGTGAAATACACCAAATACTGTACAGCGGCGGCATAGTTAAACTTTAGAGGAGACAACACAGTAGGGCACAGTGAGCATGGGCTATAGGAATAAAGGATCACAGTACAAGTGCAATATACCGTCAACCATACAGCTGTGACCCATGTTACGATTCATGAAATTCCAATGAGTTACGACAATAAGAGAGAGCATAAGGGAAAGAATACATGAGATTACGGGGAAAATGCAAATGACAGGTGTGGTATTGGCACCACAATAATTCAAGTAGCGGGTGCAAGGCAAGTCGGCTCAACCCTCATCTACGGGGCCTCCCTCAGGGCCTGGGACAGGAATGTGGGACTCGATGAACTTCACCGCTTCCTCAGGGACAGTGAAAAAGTACAGTTTATTACGATGGGTGAGCTTCAGCCTTGCGGGGAACAACATGGCATATTCCACCTTCCTCTCCCGGAGAATTTTTTTCATGCCATTGAATTGTCTGCGCTCCATTTGGACGTTGACAGAGAAGTCAGGAAAAATGCGGATAGTCTGGGACTCAAGTCTCAGTTCCCCTTTCTCCCGGGCAAGCCGTAGGATGTGGTCTCTATCTCTGAAGCTAAGAACCCTAGCTATTATTGGTCTGGGGAAGTCGCCCGGCTTGGGGCGTGGGGCCAGTGACCGATGGGCGCGCTCAATAGTAAAGAAAGGGGAGAGCTGAGGATCACCTAGGAGGTCTCTAAGAAGGGTCTCGACTGCCAGTTCCATTTTGCCTTTGAGGGCTGTCTCAGGAACCCCCTCTATGCGGATATTATTCCTACGAGATCTGGACTCCAAATCATGGCACTTCGCCTTGACCTGCTTCATGTCTCGCACCAATTCAGAGACCGTATTCTGGAGCGTGTGCACCTCGTCTTCAGTGGCCCCAATTCTGGTCTTGGCCTCCACCAGCCTAGTGCCATGCTGATCCAATTTGGTGCGTAGTGAGGCAACATTTGCATTTATGTCATCTAATTTTTCATGAAATGACGCAAAGTTTTTGGCCATGGATTCCATGATTGACGTAAGGTCCGGCTGAGGAGAACATGAGGATACATCCGGGTCGTCTTGAATAAGGGCAGCCCCATCCTGGTCTTGCTTGGCAAGCGATTTGGCAAACTTGTCCATTGCTCCAGTCTTGTTGGCCCCATGTGCTTTGCCGGACATTTTGGGGGGGCTTTGAAAACAGTAGAGGGTGTATCGTTGAAGGACAGAAGTAGGAACCAGGGGGTTTATGGAGGAACTAGTTCAAATCAACGATGGGGCGGCTTCCGCCTAGTAGGGAGGAGGCAGGAACACCACTAACAGGGCAAGCGAGGAGTCCCAGGGGCAGTGTAATCTGGGGGGGACAGTATCTTGCAGCGCTCACCTCTGAGCCAAGAGGGACTAGGCAGAGGTGGCCAGTGATGAAGGGCAGCGCTGTCAGGGGCGCATGATGCTCCCGGGGCGTAGCAGGTAGGTGCGCTGGCTGGGGAGAGGAGAATAGTAGACACCTAGGGTGGCGCCAGCACCGGGTGAGTGGTCCAGGGGGAAGCCCGGTGTACGAGGGGGTCACTATCCTGTGTAGAGTGGAGCAGGGACAGCCCGAGGACACGGCAGACAAGATAGGCTGATTGTGTAGCGACCAGCTCCCCCAACCTCCTCACCTCAGGACTCCACAGAACAAAGTGTGTGTAGCAGTTCGGGTAGTAGCAGGCCTCCAATCTGCAGCAGCGGATCCGGGCTTGAGCGGGGCTCAAAGCATCAGCAGGGTCCCGTAGCCAGGAGGCCCAAGCATGGCCGCCAGTTACGGCCGTCCCACGGGACCCGCGGAGTCAGTGGCGGAGCCGCGAGGGAAAGGCGTCGGGTTGATGTCAGTGCGGGGGCCGCTCCGGCAGCCCCCACCGTATTCCTGAGTGATGCCTCCCGTCAGGGGGCGGCGCCGTCACCGCAGCGGAGGGAAGGAGTGCAGGGCTGATGTCCGTGCGGGGGCCGCTCCAGCAGCCCCTGCCGTATTCCTGAGTGATGCCTCCCGACCAGGGGCCAGCGCCGCAGCGCAGAAGGAGGAGTGTTGGGCTGATAACGGTGCGGGGGCCGCTCCAGCAGCCCCTGCCGTGTTAGGAGTGCTGCCTCCTGTCAGGGGGCCGGCGCCGTCGCCGTAGCACTAGAGGCGAGCGGGCCGGCAAGAGGAACCAACAGGCCGCGGGCCTAGGCGCACCCCCAAGGGAAGCGCGGGTGGCGGACGGCCGCGTCTCCCAGCGGCGCCGGCCGCGATGTCCGGGGCGAGCGGGCGGTGAGGGGAGAGTCTCCGCGCCCAAGGCGGCTGCACGCTCCAACAGCAATCCCAGAGGGCGGGTGGCCGGCTGTCTCCACACAGCGATGCTCCGCAGGGCGATGGGGGGGATGGGCCACCGAGGAGCCGCGCGGCCCGGAGGCCTCAGCCGGCAGGGTGACCTCCCCAAAGTCCGGATTTGCCCCAACACAGGGCAGGATGAAGCGAAGGCAATGGGCAGCAGGATGCGCGGGGTCTCGGCCTCAGTATGTCCTTGAAACCGCTGATTGAGGCGGATATGCAGCGCTCGGACCACAGAGCGTTAAAGCTAAGCGGCCATCTTGCTGGCTGCTCAACAGCACCCCCACGACATCTATTTCAATAGCTATGAAGATCTTAGACTTCCCCATGGTATAAGGCAGGAGTGCACATACAAAGCATTCCTCCTTCGAGGTCCTCCTTCCCACTTCTTTCATATGCTGATACCATATGTTATTCCCCAAGTGTGATGTACTATCCAGGTATTCATTCACCCCATGATCCTCCTCCCTAGCACTTCACTTAGGTCTCATTCTTTTCTTGTGAGCTTCTATAATCATCTCATGAGGTAGGTCAGCATAATTCCTTCTTATTGGACCAATCATAGTAACATTTGTCAGTAAACTTGGTGCTTTTACATGTGCTACTAGTGTAGGTTTGCTCCTAGAGCATCTTTTCCTTTGCCTTTCCTTACGAGCGTGTTTCTGGTGTTCAAGGACAATCTCTATAACACCTTTTTCTAAGGAAAGATGTCTAGGGACATGTGTCTTAGACCCAAGAACTTTTACATGGTCTACTGGAGTGTGGACAATCACATAAGGTCTTGCTGTCTTTTAGTTGCCACATCTGTACCCTCCTTCTGCATAGGAAGATACACAGGGACCCTTGCTTTATTTGGATCAAAATAGTAAGCAGTACGTATTGTGAATGGAATAAGAATCACAATAAACAAGATGCATGTATAGATAACATATAGATAGGCCCACTTCATACAGCAGTAGTTTCTTACTTGTTGTGATGGCCTCTCATTATTAGCAACATTATTGTTGCTGTCGATATTCCCCATTCTTTTTTAAGGAAGGAAAAATCAAAATGTATCTCAACAAGCTCTTCAAACAGCTGGCTGATTGCAGGACGATTAACAGGATTCCTGATATACAGAAAAGGGTTGTCTTTTCGGCAAACAAAATGTGGAACGGTTTCCAGCAAGAAGTAGAAGACTACAGATAGTAGGCTCTGGATCTCTTCCGCCACTCTAATTCAGGACGTCCTAAATGTTCTCTAAGAATATAGATTAACCTGTTTGATTATATCACGTAGCGATTCGTTAAATGCCACTGTATCCTTCGGATCTCTCAAGAAAGTGCGAACGTCAGTTTGTCTTCCAACAAGATATGGGCATTCCTCAATCAAATAATAGAAAACCAATCCTACTAGTCTATGAGCATTATCACTAGATATTGGAATTTGTGTTTTATCCACTGTACTCAGGATGCTGGAGAATCTGCTCTATTATAGCTGCAAGCAATCTCCTCACGATTGGGTCATTCTTAGGATCTTGCAGGAACAGATGAATGTTAGTAGTTCTCCCCACAAGTGCAAGATATGCACAAAGAATGAACAAAAAAACTAAGAACGATCCTGCGAACGTGGCCATTAGGCAGTACCATGGGTGCCTCCGAAAAGAAACTCAGTGAGAAAGGAATCAGGGAACTGTTCCCTTTTCCAGTCGTCAAAAAGGAACTCCAGATATGGCATCTTTCCTTCTCGATTCAATCCCTTTTTAGCAGCAAAAGAGTGTCCCGAAATAAGCCACAGTCCAAAGTATTCTGTATCTGTTTATTTGACAGTCTCTGCGTCCTTCTTCCTCATCATGGATCTCGTCTGCATTTGCTGAGGTTCTTCCCCGATGCTTGCTTCTGATTGGGGTGGTGGGGGTTCTCTAGCATAGATCTTCACGTCTCTGTGAAATATCCAACGCACATCTTCCTAGCACTTTCACTGCTGACGGTGTTATGTCCGCCATGACATACAGGCCGTTAAAGCGCAGCTCGTGCCATTTTACGCGTGAAGTTCCTGATCAAAATCTGATCACCGGGGAAAAGTTTGGGAAGACGTAGTTTTTCAAATCCGTTTGTTGCATGGTCTCCATCTGTGTTCTGAGCCTCAAACCCCTTCCGCTTGAGCTGATCTGAAATGACAGATACTTGTAGTCATACAAGTTAAGTAGGCATGCAACTCCTTTCCTAACAATTCTGCGTCGTCTGGGCATCACTTCTAGTTCTAGATGGAGGTGTGAGGGGTGTCCTTATCCGCCTCCCTGTCACTATTTCATGTGGCGTAAGATCGTGGTCAGAACCTGGTTGATTTCTAAACGCATACAATGCCAGTGGTAGGCAATGCAACCATTGTTTCTTCAGGGTAAGCTTCAATTTGGCTATTCTTTATTTAAGCAGGCCGTTGAGTCTCTCACAGATTCTGTTCGCTTGCAGGTGATAAGCCGATGAAAACTTGTGCTTTATACTGAGCAACCAGCTTATCTGTTCAAAGACTTCATTAACAAAATGGGGCCATTATCTGACCTTAATACTTCACATATTCCCCATCTAGGAAACACTTCTCGTACTAAAAACTTTGTTGCGCAGGTGGAATCTGGATGTGTACATGGACCAGCTTTAATCTACCTTGAAAAGGGACATACTACCACTATCATATATCTGTATCCATTACAGACCTACAGCATATCGACATAGTCGATGTGTAAATGCTGGAAAGGACCATTAGGTCTCGGGATGACTCCTCTAAATGTACGCCGTGTGTGCCCAGCAGCAAACCTTTGACATACAATGCAGTTTACTACATAAAATGCAACGTGTTCTAAAAAATTCGGAACAAACCATTGCTCTGAAATGGTCGCAGCAAGACTTTCTCTAGTGACATGCGCAGGGTAGTGCAGCTGTTCCGACGCTAACCTTAATAAGGCTACAGGCATCACCGGTTTACCAGTGCTTTCCTGTCGCCACAATGATTCTGAAGGAGTTAAAGAACCCCCCTCCGCGTCCACAGGTCTTTCTCATCCTGCAGCGCTTCCCCTTGAATTTCCAACAACTGAGTCTTAGACAAGTTATTAAAGCTTTCATGCACACTCATCACCACCATGCTTTCATTCATACGCAATTCGTTTTGCTTCCTCGTTTGCAGCTTGATTTCCACGTGAGATCAAATCTGCTCCTTTAGTGCGCATTTAACTACTGTGATGGCTACTGGGAGTTCTAGTGCTCTAATAAGTATGTACAATAAGGCGGAATGCTGCACTGGAGTGCCATCTGCTCAGATGTAGCCCCTCCTTTTCCAACGTGCTAGCCCTGCGTGCACCATCAATGTCACGTAGGTGGAGTCTCTGTACATGGTTACTTCCTGGTCTGCGTTATTCTCAAGCGTGACAATCAGCGCCACTAATTCTGCAGCCTGTGCTGAAAATTGAGACTGTAGTCATGCACTTATCAATACTTCAAATTCTCCATTGGCTCTGTGCTTTATCACAGGGGCACCTGTATATCTCTGTCCATCATTCTGATGGATTCTAGAAGAACCGTCATTAAAGAGAATCTCCCGAGATGCCAAAGCATTTTCTTTTACCCTCGGGATCTCATCGTAGAATTCCTCATAGTTTGAACAATCATGTACATGCTCATCTTCTGCAGTGGTTTCGCTATAAACATGGCAGGGTTCACTATTCTGTATCAGACTATTTTAATCGCTGGATTCAATATGACTACCTCGTAGGCAGAAGCCCTTTGAGAAGTCACCGTACCCTTAGGTTTCTCCAAAATGGCAAACCAAGCATGTTCAACAAATAACGACATAGAACATCCCATTACTATGCTAGCAGCCTTCTCAGTGGGAGACGCGGCAGCTGCCAAAGATTGCTCGCAGGGAAAGTGACCCCTCATTACTGGGTCCAGAATCCCACTGTAATATGCTAGAGGCTTGTGCCCTAAGGTGGTTCTCTGTGTGAGTACTGCCGTCATGACTGTGCCATTCGTATGCAAAAATAATAAGAATTCCTCAGCATAATTGGGAATCCCTAAGACTGGAGCTGTGCAAATTGCCTTTTTCAACTCATCAAACCCTTTTTCCATGTCCTCAGTCGAGACAATTTTTTCCTGAGTTGCATGTGCTTTTTTCAGAGCCTGCAACAAGGGCCTTATATATGAACTGTAATCAAAGACCCATGCTCTCACATAATTGCATAGTCCCAAAAATCTCTGCATGTGCTTTATCGTATGTGGCTTTGCTGTTTTTAAAATAACCTCAGCTCTCTCAGGAGTAACTTTCTTTCCTTCATGCAAAATTTGATGACCACTGTATAGCACTTCCCCCTTGGCAAAAGTGCATTTTCTCCTTGTCTACTTTAGATCCTTTCTCTGCAAGAATAATCATTAGCTGAACTGAGTCCTGTCTGCACTCTTCCTCTGAGGTGCTACAGATTAAGATATCATCTACATATTGCAATACAGCACTTTTCAAATAAATATTGCTTAAGTCCATCTGCAAGACTCTATTGAAAATAGATGTAGACTTACAGTATTCCTGAGGTAATCTTGTGCTTTTTAACTTGGTCTGACGAAACGTAAATGAGGTCAGATCTTAAGAATCCTTATGCAATGGGATTGAGAAAAATGCAATTTTGAAAATCAATCACAGTGAAATATCTTGCCTCAACAGGGATACTACATAAGATTGTTGCAGGATTAGGGATACAAGGAACTCAGCCTCTACAATCTGATTAATTGGGCTAAATCCAGAATTAAATGCCACAACCCCCCTTAGATGTTTTGATAGGGTACACTGATTTATTACATGGTGACTCTGACATCACTAAAATGCCTTGTTACATCATGACGGATATCGTCTTGAAAATACCTTTGTCTGCCTCTCGAGACATGGGATACGGTTGAGCTCAAGGTAAAATTGCTCCTGGTTTCAGTTTAATCTTAACTTCTCCAGCCCCTTTCAATAGGCCTACGTCATAGGGGCCTGTTGTCCATAATGAAGCTGGGACTTTTGTCATATCTTCATCGAAAAACTTGGGACGCTTCAATGTTAGCATCATTTTTTGAGGCACCTTGCATTTTATTGCGCTCACCCAATAAGTAATGCTCATTTAAAATACTACTTCGTCATCTGAAGGATGTTCGCTAAACATACCCTCGTCAGTGACGTCAGTCAATTTGTAACACTCCCCAACGGCAATCACTGTGCACCATTGTCTGCCTTCATTATCAACTCCATCAAGCATAGCCAGTTCTCCTCACACTATGGCTGCTTGTAATTCTAAGGGAAAGATGTGTTTTCCCTCTTCATCCATAGGTATCCTTGGCCTAAATAAAAACTCATCAGGTATCCTCACCGTTTTACCCACTAAACCTGGTAGCCATGTTAACAAAATGCGTAGCCCATAGTGAAAAACGTCTGGTTCAAGCGGTACTCCTTGTATGGCCATTTGTCTGTGAATGCCATAATAAATTCACTTACGTTTAAATAATGCATTCCTGGTGTTGAACATACTATGCCTTCATCAGTAAATGAAATTGTCATGTTCAATTTTGTCATTAAATCTCAAACGAATATATTAACTAGTGTCTGCCTTGAATATAATAATGGTACAGACATATCACGTTCTCCTATAGAGACTGGCAATTTTTCAAGGAAAGGAACTCTACTTGTAGCTCCTGTGAAACCTTGAGCATTCATGGCATTCCCAGATAATGTACATTTTCCCTCTCGTATACATGAGCGTGTTGCCCCTGTGTCTACTAAAAAAGAAAAAGATTTGCCCCTTATAGTGACGTCAACCCTCGGTTACTCTTGAGGATTGGGTGTCACTGATATAATTAAACACATCAAGTCTGCCAGTGAGCTGTCCTATTATGGGTACATGCTTATTCCTGTACCTGTGAAAGGATTTCCTCCTTTGACAGTGATACCCCGTATCCTAGGAGTCATTAACTGTCATGTGCTTGTGCCCTATTGTATCTGCATGGGTGAATGCTGTGACTGCCCTTGCGGCGGATTCATTACTGTCTTCTGCGTTTGTAAATCTTGCTGCAATTTCGGCGCTTGTGTTTGCTGCACTGTCTGATTTTAGGCGAACCCGTCTTCACTTTTTTGAGTGTATGCAGGCGGGTATGTGGTCCTCCATCTTGAGAATTGCCCGGTTTGCTAGAACCCTTGACTTCCACACATGCGTGCAATGTGTCCTGTCATTCCACATGTCCAACATACAGGAGGTCTCCAAATTTGCCCTCCCTGCATGCCTTGATTATTATTCTGTATGTTTTAAATCCACATTGATTATTCTGGAAATGTCCCCGATTATTCTGGAATCCTCTGCTTCGGAAGCCTCCCCTTCCCTGTGGTATTAATCCATTATTGCCTTGATCAAACTGTCTTTGGTTATTCACCTGTGGCATGCCTGCTGCTTGCTGTGAACCTGACCCTTCCGCACTTGTCAACATCGCCCCTTCTACAGTGTATTTTGAAAAGATTTTCTGTATTAAATTCACTTCTTTACCTTTCCTAGCATCATCTTTCTTTCGATTCTTCTCCTGCAATAATCTGCAATAGTGCGCAATGGTCAGCTGTATCTCTGACCATGGTTTCGCTTCCATGCCTACTAACATCTTTAGCTGCTTTTGTACTGGGTCTGGCAGCCCTTGGCATAGTATATGATAAAACACAGGTATAGATTTCCCCCATGGCTCGCACGTTTCCAAAGACAACTGCTCTTGGAAATTTTGAATGTACACAAGAGAATCCTCCCCTTCCTGCATCTTCCTTGCCATTATAGCTCCCATATCTGATGTATATGGATAGAGCCTACTAAGCACTTTCCAAGCTGCCGCTCTACAGTTATTAAATGGCGCTCCATCAGGAGTCTTTTTCTGCAGTGAGACTCGAGTATCCTGTATCGATTAATACCCACCTGTGTCGTTAGATCCATTTGAGCGAAATTCCCTAGTGACTGCAGTCAGTACAGGGGATTTTCCCACACTGTGCTGCAACCCGAAGTATACAATTTGTAGTACATTTGTGCCATCAACATCAGCAACAAAATAAAATACAAATCATCTATTATGAATCGCTTCAATTTTTCTGTGAATCAAGGACATGCTCACTTGTCTATGACTGACAAGCAACAATGGTTGGTGCCCTTTAACACTCACCCCCTCTGCAATAATCCATTCCCCCTCCAGTATCAATGGCAGTTAACACATGTGGCCGTGCACTTCTATGGGGGCTGGCAGGGTGGGAACGCCCGAGGTGCCAACCACCATGAAGGTATCTTCCGCACAGTGCCCTTTGTACACATGGCCTCTCCAGATCCAGTGTCTGCAGGCTCCCCTCAATCAGACCGCTTCCCTGCAATCCACATAAGTGTGTCTCCATTCAGCAGTGTTCTGGCCCTTTTCTGCATGCCTCGTGCCCATCCATCCGCCCTCCAGTATCAATGGCAGTTCACACCTGTGGCCGTGCACTCCCCAGGGGGGCGGGCAGGGTGGGAACGGCCGAGGTGCCAACCACCATGTACACTTCAAAGGTATCTTCCGCGCAGCGGCCATGGTACACATGGCCTCCCTAGACCCAGTGTCTACAGGCTCCCCTCAATCAGACCGCGCCAGAAACATGTCGCTCATTCACATACACACCCACTTTTCTAATTCTTTATAAACCCCTTGATATTTATCCTTAAAACATCTCTGAGCACTGGAAGTCAACTCGTGATCGTGCTACCTGTGAACATATGTCAGCACTGGTAGTCGACTCTTGATCGTGCTGCCTGTTCTCCTGCTACTAACTACCCTGCTGGCTGAATCACATTTTTTGTTAGTCAAGGTAAGGACAGGTCACCTATTAACTTCACTATAATCATCTCTTTCTGATCTCCAAATTTCTATCTATTTCGAACGAATGTACCCAGTAGTGTAATGTTCATTCATCTCAATGACTTAACCATCGTCTACTGTTTAAAGTGTTCTGATCTCGATTTATAGCAAATTTCCTCAGTGTCTATTGTGATAGAATCGCATCTTTCTCGTACCATGTCTATAATCATGTTTCCTTTTGATGCATTAAAGTACATTCAACGGACGAGTAACACGTTATGATTTGCTTCACATCAATTAATTCTGTATGAAACTTATCCCAGTGTATATTCAACTACGCTACACAGGTTTTGCTTCTTTGCCCAAAACAAACATTGCATAGAAAACTTTGATATAATTCCATCAATCTCATGCATTCAGTAGAATTCTTTTGTAATTATGTGTACTTTTATACAGATCTTATCGATATTTCAAGAATGTCTGCTTGTACGGTTTTCAGTTGCCGTTCTAGGAGCCATGTCAAAAGTAAGGGCACAATCATGCATGCATTCCCGAGGAATATTGATTTAATAAGAGAATGGGTTTGACATTGTGGTTGTCTGGTGAACGAGCTTGAAAGTAGAGCCCAGGCTGTCTTGGCAGACTCGAGGGCCAATCGAGTCCGCATCTGCAGCCTGCACTTTACCCCGGATATGTATGACCAATCGCAGTACACAAAAAAACATCAACTCATGTGAGTCCCGGATGATGAATTAGCTGTAGACGGTGGGGTAGTGAACAGGTAACTTCATGAACGGATTGATGCTTTCGGTGTAAATGAGTCTTAATACAGTTTGCATATTTACCAGATTGTATTACTTTTTAACTATACCACATTTTACTACACATCTGTCCCTTGTTTATGGAGCATCATGGAAAGTAATTATGACCATAGAAAAGAATACCATAGTGCCCTTCAAAAGAAGTATAATCTTTTTGTAATCGGTTGCTTGACATGTCCATTTTCTTAGGAGAGCATACGGACAGAAGAACAGACCCTCACAAGTAAGGAAACCAATGACACCTCCAGTATACCAATGGTGAGCCCTACAGACTTGCAGAAGTTCATATTATAGACAGTTGGATCTTCCCACATATCTAATGCAAATCTAATTTTCCCTTAAACCACTTTGTGACAATACACTGAAAATGAAGGAGCAAGATTCTGCATCCATTTCTTTTCCGGAGTCAACAACAACTTCAAGCGCCTATCAGGTAATTTGACATTTGCCTTGAATTAAAGAAAGTAAATCCTACTTAGGATACTACTAGACAATGACATTCATATAAACGTGCAGTGTTTCAAACTTTTATGATTTCCGTTCTAATGTTACACTTCCTCTTTAATGCAGAATACATTGCAAAATGTTTGAGGGCAACATCACAATCAATATGTTTTGCACAGTGATCTCTGATCGAGTAAACGGCAATCAATCAGGTGAAATTCGAAATGCATATTTTGACTAAATGACGTACACTCTTTGCGAGGCTATGTATGTAAGCGATGTGTGTGATGAAAGTTTTTAATTTCCAATGCGTTTGACTTTTGTTTTTATTAATGAACATTCTATTCAAGGAATGTATGCAAGGTGTGGAATTAGAAGAGGAGGCACATGGACCAGAGGTGTGGACCAGCTTGCTGGTGCGGTCGTTACAGCGAAGATCACGGTTTCACAGAAAATCAAGAAAACGAGGGTAACTAACAAACAATTTAGTTTTCTAGAAGTGTTTTGGGCTGGTGTTTTCTCCATAACATGTTTTTTTTATTTAAAGTGCTATCTACTGTATGTGTGATTTACATTCAACATGTTTTACAACCCATCTCCTAGAAGCCCAGAAGGAAAACAAGTATAAAGACACAGACAACAAATGGAACCAAAGATGCTGCTTGCCAAACAGATTTCACCCTGGAGCAACTATTTGAGGCACAGCGTGGTCCAGTCAATAAGCAGACTCGAGATGCTTATGTCCAATGGCCAGAAACTGAATTGAATGTGACCGGCGAAGCCATCAAAGTGTTGTTGGACCATTGTGACAATGTGAGAACTATACAAGATGAAACTGAATATAATGAAGATGCTGTTGATTTCCTCGCTGACCACTTGACACAATCTACATCTGCAAAAAAAGGTCCACCCAATAAACAATCAACGTTGATGGTTTCTCCAATTCGTGTGCAAAGAACACAAGCTGAACTAACAGAGACTGAAGCTTCAATGCAATTGACCGAGGAACTTGCCAAAGATCTCGACTACAGTTTGTCTAGTTTGGGTGATTTGTATTCGACAGCTGCCTCGAAGAGATTATACTGATGTTGAAATGTGTCCATCCAGTGAGGGGGAAAATATGCGGGCAGCCATTGGGGAATGTGACTTGTGTATTACAAGGCACTAACCTGAAAATCCAAGCCATCTGTGTCCACCTCCATGATTCCCTTTCAAGGTCCACTCAACCAATGCTGGGCAAAGCGCCAGCTGGAAATCTACTGTGTTCAGCGGCTTTACTTTTCAGTGGCTGTACTTTTAGTAAATTGTCCAGTTTCTGTAAATTTGTAGGACTTCAGTTCCTTGCTAAAATGCAGCACTACAATTGTTATTCCCCGCAATTAGTCAAGCCTGGAAAATTGAACAAATGTCAATTGAAAGCACATTCTCTGGCAAGCGGTTCAGGCTAGCTGGCGACTGACAGTGTGACAGTCCGGGATTTTAAGCTAAGTACGGCACATACCACTTTAAGACATGGAAACTAAAATAATTGTCAGTTCGGAAATCGTGCAGGTGTCCCAATGTAAATCCTCTGTGGCCATGGAGAAACATGGTTTCATAAAATCCCTCGAACATCTTCAATCAAGGGGAATGCAAATAGACCTCATAGCCACTGACAGACATGTCTCAATAGCCAAGGCCATTCGTTATCAATTTGATGTATGGCACGTTGCCAAATCAATCAAAAAAATTACAGATACTGGTAAAAAAAAAGGTTTCGGAAAATATTTTACAGTGGTCTCAGTCTTTCAGCAACCATCTGTGGTGGAGCTCCAAAACTTGTGATGGGTCGGTGGAAATTCTACTTGAAAAATGGCGCTCATTAATACACCGCTGTTCCAACGATCACTCATGGACCTTTATCGGAGGAGCAGGAACGCAAGAAGAAGTGGTTGTTCCATCTTCACCTCGACACAAAGCTCTTGAGAAGATCGGACATTACTAGCGGTATTAGAGCATAACGAAAACCTAGGGAGAGAACCATCGAGAACTGCAGGAAACTTTGGGATGCTTTGTTACACAATGGCCTTTGCAAAACAAAGCAAAAAGTGGGTGGCCAAGCCAATATACCAGGAAATGGAATTCTATTTTTTGTGAAAGATCTCACTTTGACTGTTGGCCATGCATACTCATGGAATCGATGCTGATTTTGTTCCTAGGACACATACATTGCCACAAAACATTGCAAACTAGCCCTGTCCACCAAAAGTGGACCTTGTTGAACAGTTGACTTCCCAATATACATTATTAGCAGTGGGTGTATGTTCCACAATGTTTGTACATTGTACATGAAAAATGTAATGCTATTAAACTCTATTTTCAAAGCTATTACAAGTATTAAGAAGTATTTAATTATGCGCATTTAATATGGTTTATGAATCGTTCATTTATATCTCGAACGATAACATGCATGTCTGTGGTTGCTTGGTGTCTGTAAATCTCAACAAAGATGGCCATAGTGTCCAAATTGTCTTTTCAAATGTATGCTCTTTGTCAATGTTTTTTTTTTGCAAGAAGTGCCTTTTGTAGGATGCCATACAGTGCAACGCTGTGCTTTCCCCCTTCCCGCATTCGGCCAGCTCTTTTGGGTCCTTCACTGATCAGGGCACAGGAGGGTCAAACGAATATCAGCATGAAAACAACTGCAGGGTCTGCAGTTGCCTTAGCATGCACGTGTCCAAATAGACAGAATACATACGTGTCCCACTTGGGAATGAGACCAGGAGAGTAATGGCAAGGGAACAAAATTTTATATAAGCAAATAAATAGAGCAAAGAACTCTGCTGCCTGAGAGCGCTCTGCTGAACATTACAAGAACATTACATTATAAGTTTTCGAAACTTCACTACTGACGTTTCCCTATAGGTGCATAGTGTTAAATCAGGATTGGAGGAAGACATGGATACACTATATAGATAAAGGGACTGGCTTCAAAAGATTGGCTGGTGTCTTGGAGATCCGTTGGGCCGCACGTGGGTCAGCTGGACTCTTTTAGGCGGGTTGAAGGTCGGTCAAAGTTCCACGGAGATGAAGTAGAGCTATCTGACTAAGCTAAATAACAACATTGGCATGCAGGAACTAATGGCTGTCAGCAAAACACTGCATGAAAGGGGGCTGTTGATGTGAAATCGGTGCATTCTAACCTATATTTTTATGGGGGTATGTGTTAGGGGCGTTCTTTCGGATGCCTTATCAGAAGGCAAGATCTTTAATTTGCGGCCTTTGGCGTCTTACGATTTCAAACACAGTAAGGATAGGTGTTAGTTACTGTTACCAAAATATATGACCACTCCAAATTAGGTATATGGAAGGGGAATTGCTGGTGGTGCAGTGGTAGGGTCTGGTGACCAGATGCGTTCAAAGGGAATAGGGGGAATGGGTTCAGGGGACCGCGGCCTGGCAGAGAGGGGGTGGAGAGGGCATGAGTCAGTCAGCAGAGATGGATGGGGCACTAAGTTTAGAGCAGGCCTTGGGCTCACATTCTTGGATGAGCACATTTTGTCAGGGCTCAATACTCGCAAAAATGAATAGCTGCATTTCCCTGAGAACAGGAGATGCACTGAGCTGACAGAACACAGAGGTGGTGGGGGGCTTGCTGTGCACAGCGCTGGAAGAGGGAGAGTGAACATTTCACCAGAGGGCATAGAAAAAGAAGGCGTTTGGAAGGACACAAAATGGAGTTCAAAATATACACATTAGCACAGCGGTAATATACTTATATGAAACATGGGTGATGCAAATAGGTACAGGAGGGGTGGAGATGTCTCCCCCCTTAGCTTATATGTCATTTAATGGTACGAGAATGGTGCAGGGGGGGCGGGATAGTGCACGGGAAGTTCAGTGGAGATAAAAGGGCACTTATGACTTGTCAGTGTCTCACGTTATCCGCAGAGCACATTCCTCTGCAAAAACAGGGTGCAATCAGACATGACAATGAAGAGGACCCTAACTGGAACTGTTGTCATAAAATAACTAAATCACTATCAATATAGAAGCGTGAAAAAAGTATTCACGATAGCATGGCATTGGTGGATGCCAGCAAACAATTTGTTGGTTTTTCGAACATATTTCAAATGCCACGTTGCTCGGCCGGGCTAATCGCTCCCATGGAGTGAAGGTCACTGCATTTGATGTTGCTTGTGGGGAGTGCACACCAATGCGTCTTTTACTGTATGTTTTTGATTTGTGGCTATCCTTCTTCCAAAACAAAACTTAGCATAGGCACTCCAAAGAAGGTTAAATTGCTGTTTGTCCTTGGAAGAAATGGAGGATTCGCTATGGATTGTAGGACGTGAGGTGTGTAATACCCGCAAAAATAATAAGGTTCACCATTTTAAAACTCGACAAAGGAACATGTAATTTCATTTTATGAAAACCATTGATCTGAGCGGACACTCTGCTTTATGCCAAGAGACTGGAAATACCAAATATAATGTAAGTTTTACTGAAGACGAGTTTATAGACGAACGAGTCAAGGTTTCATTTTCTGACTGGTATTGCTTGCTTACATTGTAATCGGTTGTTGGTTGGGGCATATTGCGATGACACGCAAACACAACCTGTAGGTATTTGTCTTTGTCCCGGGCAAATGGTCAGTCCAGCACCAAAATGCTATGGCAATTCCCTCCTGAACTAGAGTGCCTACAGCAACCCCATACATGTGTTTCAGCCTTGTTGTGCCTCATCAGTGAGGTGGAGCTATGCCTCTCTGAGCACAGTGAGCATGGAGTCCGCATCTGGGTTCCCCTGGGTTCCACCTACCACCAAGTTCATTGATAATATTCCGCTATAATGCTGTCTATGTGTTGTTCGAATGCTTCCGTCAGCTTCCTCATCCCATTGGGAGCTAAACATACTCCACAGCACTAACCTCTCAAGCACATCGTAGACTCCAACTTTCCACAATGTTTTCTCTATGTTTCCATTGTTTCTGTTTCGTGTTCATTATTAGGTTTCACCCGGTGCAGAATTAAAGGGTAAATGGATAAATTTGAATAAAGAACGGCTACTGAAATATATTTCTGTTATGTTTTCTACACAGCTATATTCTTCCTTTCTGCGAATGTCATCGTTTTCAGATACTGAGTGATGGCTTCTTCAACAGACAGTGGCAGATATACCTAAAAGTCTGGATCACAATTACGCTGATGTAGGCCGATCGCCCTGGACCGATACGACCTTTGGCGGTACCAGCAACAAGGAGCAAACTGTCATCTTTTAGAAGCTGATGCAGAAGCCTTGCGATTCAAGGTGCGTCAAATGCGCTTCTTCTTCCAAAAGAAACACTGTGTGCCTCATGGTAAAGATTTGATGCTCGAACAGAACGAGATAAAACATTTGGTTGATAATCGAAATTGGCGGATGTTCTCGGAGAGTTTATTGGGAAATAAAAGCACATTATAAATTGCAGAGTATTGGTGTTTCCTTTAAAAATAGTGTTTTCTATTCCGATTTGGGAAACACTGTCCCGTTGATCAGGATGTGTGTGTTGATATTCCGGGTTCTGCGTCAACTGACATTTATACGTAGGTGATGACTGGGCGCGTTTGGCTATGCTGCCCACCAACGTCATGAAAATAGGTGGAGAATATCGCTAGGAATACTGATGTCAGCTTCAGGGGCAGGAGATACGATTTAGTGCTGCAAGGACAGTTCAATTTAGGGCGATGCAGCAACAGATAAGATTAGCACAAGATGGCCGCGCCCCGATGCTTGATTTTGCATGTGTAAAAGTGAGGAAAATCAAGGTAAGCTGCATATGAAATGTTTTTACAATCAATCACAGTTTGCTTAAAACCACATGCCCGAACGCTCGAGACAATAACATTTTTGAGCACACTAATCCTTTAATGTCTCCTATAGCTAACGTGTTTCCTCCTGTCCTTTTTTCTAATTCATGTATCCATTTCCCAGCACTGGAAGATAAACTCAGGAGTTTGCACCTCAAATTGTCCTTATCCATCTGTGGCCATGGCATACATTGTGGTCTAGCTCCTCCTTTTTCTAACAAAGGAAACTGCGATATCCCAAATTCACATTCATCCCCCATTGTCTGTCTGTCCATAGCAGGGACAATGGTTCCACACCGCCTTCTTCCTGGTAGCGATCTTAACCTACTTACATAAGGTGGCGAGACCCCCCTCTCACTATGGGATCGCGCTCTAGGTCGATCTAGTCACGCCAGAGACTCTGACGCCCGCAATTTAGGTAAATCTAGATCTGACCATCTCACTTCTTTGTCCATCTGAGAACATCCTTCGGGACCACATGCGTTACCTCCCTCCTCCCCACGGAAGGTTTCTCTGTCCTCGTCTGACATATCCTGTCCCCAACTCGTATGACTTCCCTCCTCTTCATCTCTAATCAGAGTTTGCCTGTCTAAAGACAACTCTTTGGGCTTGAAACTACATGAGGGTCACTCTCTGTCATATAACTGTGTACTCTTGAGTCAATAGTTTTTTTCCCTTCCATTTTGATTCTTGTTAGTCCTCATATCATGATAGACATTATTGATTGCGTCCCCAATGCTTCTAGAGTCAAACTCATCCTCTAGATTTGCTCCTTCCCACTCTCCCCCTCCCTTCCTTATCTATGTCTTAGCTCTTGCACTATCTGAAATGTCGTCAGGCAGAGTACGATAGTTAATTTCACATCCTTACTGTTCATGGCCTGTAAGAATGTGGTTGTATTTTCCCTTGTTCCCTCCCTTGCCTTGAAGCGCTTTGAAACACATTGTGTTTAGGCGCTATATAAATAAACGATCATATCATATCATATCAGACGGACCGGGCATCGGTTCATGTGCTGGGAAGAATTCTTCGATGTCCTCCCATGCTAGTACTGGATTAGGATCCATTAATTATTTTTCTACACGCTCAATGTCGCATGCTCTCCGTCTTCTTTTTCGTTCTATTTCATCATCAAGCTCTCTTCGTTTCCTTGCATCTTCTCTTACCCTTTCTACTTCCTTTATTTTCATTTCTCTTCTCTCATTTGCCCTTTGTATTTCTTCATCTCTGTTTTTGTATCCTTTTATCCCTTAATTTTTGTTCTTCCTCTTCCTCTCTCTTTCTAGCCTTTCTCGTTCTTTGATTGCACTCTGTCATATGTTCTGTTCTTGTGCCCTTTCCTCCTTTTTCAACTGTTCATCTTGATACAACTGTTCCCGTCTTTGTCTATCCTTCCTTCTCGCCCCATCGTCTTTCAATCGTTCCTCTCTGTCTCTATCTTTTTTGTCTCGCTCATCTCAATCTTCCTTTTGCCTTACTTCCTCAATGCTCTTTCCATCAAGTTTGAGCAAAATCTGACCACCCATTAATTTGTTCTGTATGAGCGCTACCTCATCAGCCTTATCGTTTTCTCCCTTCCATCTCCTTATTTCCCTTCCTATATCTAAGGATGTACTCGGTCGATCACTTCTCTCATTGTCCAGTCTCCCTTTGTACCTTGGTACTTCAAAGATCACCTCTCTTTCAGGAATCTTCTCTGCACCTTCGTCACTGCAATGCGCAGGCGACTCATATGCCGGATTACTGTACCCTGTCTCTGTCTTAACTTCTCTCAATGGGTATACTCCATCATCTTTTGTACTATCGCCTTTTACTTCAGGTGCGGCCGGGGGAGCGGAAGGCTCCTCACCCCCTTTTTGCATATGTTAAGTATCCAATCATCAGGAGGCGGCTCTTCTCTTTCCACCTGGTACATTTTCCAGAGCTCTAAGCTTGCTAGCGTTTTATCTAACATTTTTCCTGTGTATGCTGCGTGCAAGTATGTCGTCATGTGTTGCAAAACTGCTTTTGAAAGTGATCCTCCCTTGTGGCCATGGCATGAACATCTTGTCTGGCGTGCCCTTAACCCATTCCGCACTATACTGTTTAAACTTGGGTGCGTGTTTTGGCAGCTGCTTGCAGAGATGTATAAGCGGAGTGATAATCTCCATTTTGACTGTCAATATTCACCTTTATCCTTTTCAAAACAATACGTTTCAGAAAAATAATATGAAAAATAATACAATATGAGCGTGCACCAATCGTCGCAGCTCCACACCCTTTATCTCACGTTTTCAATGCAATCTATTTATGCACTAAACACCATCAATTCAACTTAAACAAATAAACAATTAACTCTCAAATATCGTGTTTTCTTTTTCACGTTTCTTAATTCATCTATTATTTCTTCACCTCATATATATTTATACAACACATAAAACAGACGGACAAACTGACATATTTGACCGGCCACATATATTCTCAGTCTGCAATCCTCGAGACTTATCCTTGCCCCTAAAAAATACCCCGATTGGGATGTGAATCGTTCTATTTGGACCATCTTTAAAGAGTCTGAGGCCTACGTCATCCGCTAATGGGACTCTAGATTTGACTCCTACTGTTACGTGCTATGACGCAGGACAATGGGCTTACTCTACTGTGACGTTCCTCATCTGACAGTTTCTCAATTGCTTGGTGTATTGAAAAGGGTATTTCTCCCCAGGGACCAGCCCTTATTACCATAAATAACCCTATTTCACCCACTTACAGGTCCGATCGTGCAAAGCAGTGAACTCATCACTAGAGAAATCACACCTTCAGCATAAATCTAGCATTTATTAGACATAAAGCATAATATAACAGAACAGTAAATATAGCAGCAATTTGGGAAATGAATGATTAGAGAAAATCACAAAGCTCATTAGAGAAACACAGTCTTACGTCCCTTGCATGTTATTATCAGCGCCGAGGGATCCCGGCCATCTACAACGAACTGCTTGCTCAGCCAGCTCTGTAGATGACACCGCCACAAGGAGCAGCCTAAGGTATCCTGCACTTGCTCGAAGCGAGTCCGCGGATGAATCTCCCCCTGAGTCATGCGTGCATGTGCATTTTGTATTCTTGTGCTGTCAGTCAACATGACCACTATTCCAGAACTTTCTCAGTGCAAAAAACATGTCCACTGATGGAAAAACCCAATTTGCTAACTCGCCAACATGCTCCTTCCTCCCTCCCTTGGAGCCCATCTGCCACTTCAGGAATGTTTATTATCAATGTGTGCGAGGCCGTACCAGTCCTTCTCATGCGAAAGAGGATTTGTTTACCAAGCATGGCAGAGCCACTGCGGCGAAAAGAGGAGCTGAAATAATATACTTCGCAATTAACCCCTAGTGAGCAAGCTTTACCGGCCCTGTGCTTCACCAGCTAGTGTCATAGCTACAAGGCAGGCGCTATAGAAGTGCTATGATGCTTTAAGCACTTAAATACAGGTCTCTGTTAGCTACTAACTTGGGTCTATGCCCTGCCTTTCTATGCACAATGCAACCTTCCTTTCCTTTGAGTCTTGCACCTTCAGTGTAGCTCCTTATGCTACTTATGCAGGCGCTAAGATCTGTTTCAGCATTTAGCACATACTGTGAATAAGCTATTAGTCTTAGCCGTTAGATATGTGATATGGTTAGCCCAGCAGGCAAAATTGCACTTTCTATTCCACTACATTCTACCCCTTTTCAAAGTGTGGGCGACAATGCTGGCTTATATCTATCAACATTGTATGTAGTGCAGTGATACGTGAGGTAGTTAAAGATCTTGGGGCTTTTCTAGAGGTTTAAGCAAACTGTCTTCTAGCTGTTAGTTAGCTCAGCATGCAAGGTTAATAAAAACCCTACCTAAACAAAAATGTATAAAATGTGAATAGTGCCATTTAGCCTAGCCACAACCTGGCCTGCACTATAATACCTACAAATTATCTTTTAACTAATCATTAGTTAATAAGCAGCATGTGGTTAATATAGCAAGACAATCTGGTGTTGTTTAATCAAAAATGCGCTATTGCAATCATGTACGGTCACCAGCTCTAAACCTGCATTCTTCCACCCTAAGGGACTACACACCCCCCCTGTTCACAGGTCATACCAACGTGACTATGGGCTGTGTGATTAGACACTCCCCCCCATGTTAGTGGAACCCAACCGAAACCATCTAATTTCATGAGCAAGATTAACACATGGGCACCAGGTTTAAAAAAAACAGTTCTACTAATTTGCATCAAAACTCAAAACTCAATATTGCACTAAGACTCAAAAACAAATGGCTTAATCTAAACATTTGCAGGTAAATGTAACTCTACGTGTCAGTGTGCTGGAGACAGACGTCCCCAGAAAAAATGAAACTTGCTGGTTCAACAAAACCGTGTCATAAAATGTGTATCAAGTCTGTCATGGTTTCATTTACCCGCCCTAAGGCTGCAAAAAATATCCTTGTAGCCAACCTTCTACCATCTCCAATTGGAGCTCATACTCTTGACAGCATTTCTACAAAGCCAAACCTTAGCATACGCACAGATAGCTTGTGTGCGCACTCATTTTATCGCAAAACATTTTACACTCCTGCTTGCACAAACCTGCTGCCCCAACAATTCATAAATCATTCTCCTGGCTACGTGCACCGTAGAAATTGTCTAAAAAAAACAACTCTGGTTAAAGCAATTGAGTTGGAAGAGCAAAACATTTTGTTGTTCACAGATTTATCTCAAAATGCATTTCACCAATACTAAAACCATTTTGAAGCATGTTGGCATTCAGGTGCTGTTTCACACAGCTGTTTGTGTCATATTATGTCACAGTCCACAACTCTTAAGACCAAAAAAAAAGCATAACATATCAAACAGGTTATAAAAACCATCAACTGAATCATTTGGGAATGTGCCTCCTCAAATGTACGACAATATGCCAAGTCAACTCTGTGGCAGTTTTGTAAAAGTTATTAGTCTGATGGGCACTTCTCGCAGGTTGGAGTACAATTGTCATCACGCACGTCAGTAGCATTGAGTGCGGTACAGGAAATGTTCAGTGTGCACATGGCACCCCGCAGTGACTCGCTTTCTCTGATAATGTGTCTGCTTTACCGATCAGAAGCACCCGAAAATTGCACACGTCTATCCCCAATCATGGCATGCTACTTTCTTGGTTTTTGCCTAGGCAAAAAACGAACAGAAACGTTAGAGTTTCACAAAAGTACAATATCAGTGTTATCCACCCCTTCGCTTAATACCTCCCCCGCCTTCAGAAGTCTTATCAGGTGACTACACACTTTCATATCATTGCTACCATAACCATTTTTCACCCTTCTGTGTGGTATTGGGGGCTTATTTGCCTTCAAACATTAGGAGTGTAACTGCCTAATCACAAATCATTTGTGCAATGAGATCATAGTTGGTCAATGGTACCTCAGATGAAAACAGTACTATAAGTACCCAGATCCAACTTCTCAATAAATCAATGCTTTTCTTTTCACCAAAGCGTTCATAGGTGCCAACCGGCAACTTGCTTCCGGTGTCTCATGATTTGGTTTGCCCTGCTGGCATAACTCCATTTTCAAAAGGTAAAGTCTTTTAGTCCAATACTACTTGCAGCTGCTTGCACAAGCAGCCTTGTTTATTTTTTCCAATTCTCCATACAGCTAGTGTCTTTAAAGCCTCTGGTTTTTCACTTGTCAGTTTCCCAAAGGGTGGCTGCTGATTTCTTGGGCCGCCCCTTGAGAGCGTTAGTCTGAGTCAGTTCCTTTATTTTCTTCAACAAATCATTCATTCTTATTCTTGCACTAAGCCTTGAGGCTTCTGGATCATGGCTAATGTGCAGTGTTCATGTTATACTCCGAAGCCCAGTTCTGCATGTTGTGTCTTGCAAAAGGGCTACCTTTGTCAGATTTGATTCCACACGCCATAATGTCTCATCAGTTACTCCAGCCCTCGCAATGTAGCTTGCATTTTGATGGCTGTGTTTTTTTTCTCAAAGCGCCTCGAGGTTTCTTTTCCAGTGCACAGCTCTTTACTTCATTTCATATGGGGCACTGGGATGCAGCATGCATGGCAATGACTCTTGAAATGGACACTTGTCATTTCTTAGCCCATTCACAGGTTCAGTTTCCCAACCATGTCCAGATGCGTGATGCGCCCAGTCTGCCATTTCATGCAGCATTTCTTTTTCTTCCAGTGTTGTCACTGGGCGAATCCTTTGCCATCTGATCAGCTCCATTATTGAACAGTTCAGAAAGCATGCGTCCATCGGCATGCGCAAGGTAAATTGTGCTCTTTTCCACCTTCTCAATTACGGCAATTACCACTTTCAGTTCAGTATTCTGGCTTGCACCCCCCACCCCTTTCTTCTCCCACTGACAGTGTTTTCTCAATGGGGATGGAATGCAGCTGCTGGCCAGCGTTTGTTATTTCTCGTGCATAGCAGCGCCGTACGCAAGGCAAGCCTGTCTCTTTGCTCTTTTGCCCATAACTCATAAGCTGGTGCGACTTTAAAGGGAGACACTCATTTCAGACAGTTCCTTCAGATTTACTGCTTTTAGCATTTGCTTCAGCATCTCAGAGAACCCCGTACTGCCAGCTTCTGTGCGCTGTTGAAAACACCACTTCTACTGGACATGAGCGGCATTCTGCGCTTTTCCGCCTTCCTCCCAAAGTCATTTCATGCACCCAGCCCATGAGAGGAATTTCTGTGCAATTTGTCTTATCAAGCCACAAGCTCCACACTGCAAAATCATTGCTGACACGAACTTTGAGTTTCAAAAGAAGCACTTGTCATCAGATTCAACTCAATGTAATTCTGCAAAGCTTCTTTTAGCCTGTTTAAAAGCAGGCTACTGATCAATGTCCCATTCAAAAGCATATTTCTTGGGGGGGTGGGGGAGGTGGCCAGCAGGTGTGCGATGAGGACGTGATTCCTAACTGCTCCCGGGCCACCAGCTAGATCCTGTCCTATATTCTGAGATCCTGTGTTGCTCAGCTTAAGAAAATAACATACAGGTGGAGAAGTCCTTCTACAGCGAGTCGCAAGATTGCCGGTCTGAATCAGAGTGCGATTGCGAAGATATGAGTGAGTGAAATCTGAAGCAACCGGATGTGGTTGCCTGACAAAATGGCCGCCGGGAGTGAGAACTGAGTGAGAGGCTGCGTTGCGGCTATGATTCTTCTGAGCCAAAAGCCCTGCAAAAGCAACTGACTGCGGAGATCAGCGTCTCTAAACACCGTTCCCGGACATGCACAGCCTTGCATAGGCGGTGGGAACACGCCAGAGAAGATCTGCAATCTCGCTGGGGGAAATCAGACCGAACCTGCCAAGCGGGGATCCTGACCAGGACAGCGACAGGGTGGGGTGCAACGGATACCCGTACCTGTCGAGATATTCCAAGCCAGCGAGGACCGCAATGCACCTGAAACAGACGGTGCGGCAACCAAACCTAGACTGCAGCACGTAGTTTTGTGCCCTCAGATACTACGCGAACAAGGCCAACCACGCAGCCCACGGGAACAACCGAAGGAAGAAACATGGGCGGTGAGTGCTCCGGTTATAGAGGACCCAGTCCGGCCATGAGATGAACAGCACCTGCAGCAGGGAGTGACTCGGGGAATTTCATCGAAGTATCTCCCTTTGTCATGATCTCTGCTTCCAAAAGGTCAGGATTTTCCCAACTCCCTTGGAAGCAGATCCATAACCCAGGTTACGAGTGCCAACCAGTCCCAATTGGGACCTTTTGGACCCAGTCCTGGCGCCAGTGGCACCAGGCTCATAAATATGCCCAGTCCCAGCGCTGGAAGCGCCGGGCTCATAATGCTTGGGTGGACTTACCTGCAGCAGACCATGCTGCTTACTTGCCTGCCAGTTGAGCCTCTGATCCTCTTCTGTTTGGAACTACTTTTCCTGTTGGGTGGGGCTGGAGCCACTCCCTAGATTCAGAACACTGGAACTCTTCTGGAAGGCAGGAACTCTTTTCTTACCAGGAACTCTTTTCTTACCTAGGCGTGGCTGTGGAAGGAGACACCTAAGCACTACAGGAGGCTATTTAAACCACACCCGGTGGATGAATTTTGCTTTGCGTTATTCTGCAACCTCTGCAGCAGGACGCTCATCGTGTCTTCTGCATCCGGTCCTGGGCCTAAGGAAAAAGGCTTACCATCCTGAATCCAGTCTTCAGCAACACCTATAAAGACAAGAAAGAACAGGTTAGCATTCCGGCATCTGAAAGGCAAAGGCTTACCATTCTGAATCCAGTCTTCAGCAACACCTATAAAGACAAGAAAGAACAGGTTAGCATTCCGGCATCTGAAAGGCAAAGGCTTACCTACTCTTCGTGCGCTCCGGAGGTCTTTACACTGCATTCCGGCATCTGAAAGACAAAAGCTTACCAACTCTTCGCACGCTCCGAAGGCCTTCGGCGCTGCATCCCGCATCTGAAAGACAAAACAAGGTGCGTTTAAAGACATTGGGGAACTTTAATACTCACGTGCCATTACTCCTTTCCACATCTAATCCAGTGGGTATTCCGGCACCCTGCAGCCGCTCCGAACTCGTACCTGCAAAATAAAAAGAGTTAGAGCGCATCGTGAAGCAGGCAACAAGCGCTTACTTACGTGCTTCCAGGCGCTTCTATTCATCACACGGGCTCCATCTTCAACTCACTTCAGCCCGTCATCCGCCATCGCCGGAACCCTGCAAAACAAGAGACATCATTACTAAAGACTTTAAAGACATTTGAATGACTCGAAACTTACCGTTCGTGCAGTAAACGACGGACAGCAGTCCTCTGAAGTCAAGAGGCCTGCGCTACCTATCCAGTGAAGAAACTGGTTACAGCACCCTGCCCCGAGGCAGATGGAGAGCTCGGCATTCACTTACCTAAGGTGAGAGCGTTAACCTTTGGGGGTCTACAGGAGAGGAGAAGAGGAAAGAGATAGGGACACCCCAATAACCCCAGTTCATTAACCCCATATTTTCTATCTGCAGACATCTTACTCTACACGTCAGGCATACAGTGCACAGAGGTCCAGCCCAAAGAGCCAACCGGGTGCTGCACATCACCTTTGAAGATACGGTAGTCGCCCAGTCAAGACCGGCGCCTCTGCGAGAATCAGGTGAGCGTTACAGAACGCAAAGCCTACCGCAAAACTCTCGCCCAGGCGCTATGGAAACCTCGGATACTGACCCCCTAGCCCGGTTACTTGGGGAACTAAGGGCAGAAGTGCATGCAGCTCGTCAGGAAACGAATGCTCTAAGAAGGGAACTCATTATTTCCAAGGAGAGAACAGACAATCTTGCTAGACAAGTGCTACAGTCACAAGCCGGACAGACCCCGTTACCCGCATCAGGGGCAAATCTTCCTTCAACATCCTCTATGAATCCAGTGCAGATCAACCTACCTGGGAATGTACCTCTGGCTCCGCCCGAACAATTTTCTGGTGACCCAAAGAGGTTTGCAGTATTTATCAATCAGTGCCGGTTGCACTTCTTATGCCGGCCAGCAGCCTTTCCAACTGATCAAGCAAAAGTAGCTTTTGTACTTTCGTACCTTAGTGGCAATGCGGCAGACTGGTCGATCCCTCTAGTTAATCAAGATGATCCGGTTCTCCATGATTTTCAAGCCTTTCAGCTTAGTATGAAAAAACTGTTCGCAAGACATTCACAGGGGCAGGCCTTGGACAATGAGCTTCTTTCGTTGCGACAGGGTAATCAAGACCTTTTGGCTTATATTGCATCTTTCAATAGACTAATAGTGGAAACTCAATGGCCTGAGGACAAAAGGATTACGCTGTTTTATAGAGGTCTACGTGGAGAGCTGAAAGACGTTTTAGCCCAAGTAGTGAATCCCCCACAAGACTGTTCGGATTATATAGACTTGGTCGTTCAAATAGATCACAGGCTGCAGAACAGGAAGGCCGATCGTTCCAAGTTTGATGCTCGAGTATTTTCCAAACCGCCAACTCCTTCCAAAGGAGTAGACTCCGGGGAACCCATGCAAATAGGGGGTCTGAAAGGTCCTCTAACACAAAGGGAGCGGGAAAGGAGGAAACAGTTGCAATTATGCCTATATTGCGGAAACTCAGGGCACTTTCTTCGAGACTGTCCGGTGAAACCTGCCAAGAAGGCAGTAGGAGCTGCAGTTACCAAAGTTACAAACTCTGAGCAGGGAAACGACCTCGCCCGACAAGAATAGAGGTCCTCTTGCCGAGCGTGAAAACCAGTTCCGTGACCTCGCATTTCGTGATACCTATGGTCCTCATTAGCCCTGATAATCCGGATCGATTACATGCAATTGAAGCTTACGTCGACAGCGGTGCCATCGGCAATTATGTGGATCATGAAATGGTTTTGAGGATGAATCTAACTCTTTGTCCCAAGGCTGTAAAGGACGTCATTACTACGGTGGATGGTACGGAGATAGCCTCCGGGCCAGTAACGCATACCACACAAGAGGTGACGCTAGTAAGTCAAGATGGACACCATGAGAAGATCGTGTTCGATGTGATCAAGGCCCCTCAGTTTCAGATTATTCTAGGAATACCTTGGTTAGAGAAACACAATCCTCTGATCGATTGGCGAGCAAGAACGGTCCAGTTTCCAGAATGTGTCTCTACTTGTCACCCTCCACCTGGTGTTGCACTGGCCGCAATTTCTTCAGAGACTCCCCAGTTACCTCCCGAATACCTAGAATACCAAGATGTTTTCCGGAAGGATCAGGCTAACTCTCTACCTCCTCATAGGTCTTATGACTGCCAGATAGACCTGATACCTGGATCTACTCCTCCTTGTAGTAGAATTTATGCCCTCACCGAGCCTGAGAACCTTCACCTTCGACAATACCTGGATCAATACCTGGCAAATGGGTTTATTCGTCCTTCCAAGTCCCCTGCTTCTTCAGCTTTGTTCTTCGTTCCAAAAAAGGAAGGAGACCTTAGAACTTGTATCGATTATCGCTCCCTGAACCAGATCACCATTAAGAATAGATATCCGCTACCTTTGATCCCTGAACTCCTGGACCAAGTCAGAAAAGCATGCATATATACAAAGCTGGATCTTAGAGGAGCTTACCACTTGGTACGAGTAAAAGAGGGCGATGAATGGAAGACGGCCTTCCGCACCAAGTATGGGCTATTTGAATATCAGGTCATGCCCTTCGGACTTTGCATTGCCCCGGCCGCCTTTCAATATTTTATGAACGATGTCCTCAGAGAGCTCATAGATGTATGTGTTGTTGTTTACATTGACGACATCCTCGTTTATTCTTCATCGGAATCTGAACATCGGAAACACGTGAAAATGGTCCTCGAAAGATTGCGTCAACACAAACTTTTCGCTAAGTTGGAAAAATGTGTTTTCAACGTGACTGAAGTTGAATTCTTGGGATTCATATTATCACCTGGCGGAGTGCGTCTGGATTCAAAGAAGGTCGATGCAGTTCTCAAATGGCCATCACCATCCTCCGTAAAAGGTGTGCAAAGCATGTTAGGCTTCGCTAACTTTTACCGCAGGTTTATCCCCGAATTCTCTCGAATAGTCCAGCCCATCACTGCCTTGTTAAAGAAAAACAAACGTTTTGAATGGTCTACCGAGGCGGAACAAGCTTTCCAGGATTTGAAGACTAAATTTATCTCTGCACCAATCTTAAAACACCCTCGCCCCGAACTCCCCTACATCGTGGAAACTGATGCTTCAAGCCTTGCCATGGGGGCAGTTCTATCACAAAAGGACCCGGTAACCAATCAGTTGCATCCCGTGGCATTTTGGTCCCGCAAATTCTCGCCTCCTGAAATCAATTACACGATTACTGACAAGGAACTTCTGGCTATCAAGTCTGCCTTTAAGGCTTGGCGGCATTATCTGCTGGGGGCCCGACACACCGTTACTGTGATTACGGATCACCGAAACCTGCAATATTTGAAAACCGCAAAAGCCCAATCCTCTAGACAACTCCGTTGGGCATTATTCTTTGCCGAGTTTGACTTCATAATTACCTATCGACCTGGTACAAAGAACGGTAAAGCTGATGCCCTTTCTCGGATGGGAGTGGAAGAACACTTGATCAACCCTAAACCTGTACCAATCATTCCCGAACAAAGAATTCTGGGTGTAATCGCCACCGAATCCATAGAGGAAGTTAAGGATAAAGCCAGGCAACTTGTAACTCCAGCAGACATACAGAATTGGCATCTGCAGGGAAAGGACTTTGCAGTAAAGGACAACTTATTGTATTTCCAAGAACGATTATACCTACCCAGCACAGATTTACAGAAAAAAGTAATCTCTTGTTATCACGACTCTTTAATGGAAGGTCATCCCGGTATGGCCAAGACCTCAGAAAAGATCAAGCGCTACTTCTGGTGGCCGTCTTGGAAGAAAGATATCAGAGACTTTATAATGTCCTGTGGAGTATGCGCCCAAAACAAGAGTCAAAAGGAAAGACCAGCAGGCCTCTTACGCCCTATTGACATCCCACCTCGCCCTTGGCATACGCTTTCTATGGAATTCATCACCGATCTACCTCCATGCTCCGGATACAATACGATTCTAGTAATCGTGGACTTATTCTCCAAGATGGCGCACTTCATTCCGCTCAAAGGCTTGCCAACAGCAGCAACTCTGGCCCGAGAATTTCTCGAAAACATCGTCCGACTGCACGGTTTTCCTTCGGTTCTAATTTCGGATCGAGGTAGTCAATTTATTTCTCATTTTTGGCGAAGTTGCTGTCGGTCGGCTCAAATTGATGTGAGACTATCGACCAGTCACCACCCTCAGACCGACGGACAAACCGAGAGGACCAATCAAACTCTGGAACAGTATTTACGCTGCATGCTGCAACAAACTGAAAAAACTTGGAAAGATATCCTTTGGATAGCCGAATATGCCTACAATAACTCTGTCCATTCGGGAACTGGGAAAACCCCGTTTTTTCTTTTGTACGGCAGTCACCCACGAACCTCGGAGTTGGATCCCCTCCAAGATCTTGAAACACCAGCAGTAGACTACCTGCATTCTACAATCACCCAAGCCTTTAAAGAAGCTGTTTCTCACCTTCAAAGGGCTAAAGAACAATACAAGAAAGGAGCAGATCAACATCGGAAGGAAGCCCCTCACTATCAAGTAGGGGATCAAGTCTGGTTATCCACCAAATATCGATCTCTAAAAGGGCCACGCACATTCAACCCAAGATACCTTGGTTATTACTACCATAGTAAACCCAGTAGCGGTCAAGTTGGACTTGCCCCCGCACATGAAGATACATCCGGTCTTCCACGTCTCTCTATTAAAACCCGTGCAACCTCAAACCCGACCAACCAAATCTCCAAAACCTATCCTAGTTGATGGAGAACTCGAGTTTGAAGTCAAAAGCATTCTAGACTCCAAGATCTCCAAATCTAAACTATTCTACCTAATTGACTGGAAAGGCTACGGCCCCCAAGAGAGATCCTGGGAACCTGCTGAATATGTCCACGCTCCTCGCCTAATCAAAAGATTTCACCGAACATTTCCTGACAAGCCAAAACCCCCGGAGAAGCCCGGTTTGGGAGGGGCCTTGAGGGGGGGTACTGTCATGATCTCTGCTTCCAAAAGGTCAGGATTTTCCCAACTCCCTTGGAAGCAGATCCATAACCCAGGTTACGAGTGCCAACCAGTCCCAATTGGGACCTTTTGGACCCAGTCCTGGCGCCAGTGGCACCAGGCTCATAAATATGCCCAGTCCCAGCGCTGGAAGCGCCGGGCTCATAATGCTTGGGTGGACTTACCTGCAGCAGACCATGCTGCTTACTTGCCTGCCAGTTGAGCCTCTGATCCTCTTCTGTTTGGAACTACTTTTCCTGTTGGGTGGGGCTGGAGCCACTCCCTAGATTCAGAACACTGGAACTCTTCTGGAAGGCAGGAACTCTTTTCTTACCAGGAACTCTTTTCTTACCTAGGCGTGGCTGTGGAAGGAGACACCTAAGCACTACAGGAGGCTATTTAAACCACACCCGGTGGATGAATTTTGCTTTGCGTTATTCTGCAACCTCTGCAGCAGTACGCTCATCGTGTCTTCTGCATCCGGTCCTGGGCCTAAGGAAAAAGGCTTACCATCCTGAATCCAGTCTTCAGCAACACCTATAAAGACAAGAAAGAACAGGTTAGCATTCCGGCATCTGAAAGGCAAAGGCTTACCATTCTGAATCCAGTCTTCAGCAACACCTATAAAGACAAGAAAGAACAGGTTAGCATTCCGGCATCTGAAAGGCAAAGGCTTACCTACTCTTCGTGCGCTCCGGAGGTCTTTACACTGCATTCCGGCATCTGAAAGACAAAAGCTTACCAACTCTTCGCACGCTCCGAAGGCCTTCGGCGCTGCATCCCGCATCTGAAAGACAAAACAAGGTGCGTTTAAAGACATTGGGGAACTTTAATACTCACGTGCCATTACTCCTTTCCACATCTAATCCAGTGGGTATTCCGGCACCCTGCAGCCGCTCCGAACTCGTACCTGCAAAATAAAAAGACAGTTAGAGCGCATCGTGAAGCAGGCAACAAGCGCTTACTTACGTGCTTCCAGGCGCTTCTATTCATCACACGGGCTCCATCTTCAACTCACTTCAGCCCGTCATCCGCCATCGCCGGAACCCTGCAAAACAAGAGACATCATTACTAAAGACTTTAAAGACATTTGAATGACTCGAAACTTACCGTTCGTGCAGTAAACGACGGACAGCAGTCCTCTGAAGTCAAGAGGCCTGCGCTACCTATCCAGTGAAGAAACTGGTTACAGCACCCTGCCCCGAGGCAGATGGAGAGCTCGGCATTCACTTACCTAAGGTGAGAGCGTTAACCTTTGGGGGTCTACAGGAGAGGAGAAGAGGAAAGAGATAGGGACACCCCAATAACCCCAGTTCATTAACCCCATATTTTCTATCTGCAGACATCTTACTCTACACGTCAGGCATACAGTGCACAGAGGTCCAGCCCAAAGAGCCAACCGGGTGCTGCACATCACCTTTGAAGATACGGTAGTCGCCCAGTCAAGACCGGCGCCTCTGCGAGAATCAGGTGAGCGTTACACCCTTGACAGCAAAGAGGAGGGTATGCTGAACGGCAGGTGGTGACGCAGCAGTGCATCCCCTGAAGCCCCAACCACTAGCTGTGTGTCCCGGGTGGAGGACCCTAACACATGGGTTACAGAATATGAAGCACGTAGCGGCTGAGAACGGGAGACTGACTCACTAAGGAGTGTGCGTGTCTCTCGAAGAACGATTGAAGGCAGCGCATTGGCTTTCAGCGCACTAAACGCATGGTACAGCGAAGGTGAAGTTGGGATCTGTGTGCCCAGGCGACAATCTACAGGGCCAGCATCCAGCCAATAGCCCGCCTGACAGGCATTAATCTCAATAGCACACGCTGACCTCCCGTCTGGGACTGTGTTTAGGTCTGAGCCATTGTTACAGGTGGCCATTTCCTGGGAGGCGAGCTTGAAAGCAGTCATTGTGCCGATCTGAAAGACAGCACACACTACAAAATAGCAGACTCTGCCAAATAAAGGACACACGCACACACTGGGCTCTTCTCTCTACCAAGACTGGCTACAGGGGCAAGGAAACCCGAGACGGTACGGACATAACCTGCACTTGCTGCGCCTGACAGACAGACAGCAGGCTTCCAGAAAGGGGATACTAGCGGGCAAGTACTGCCAAGTGGTGAAGACTTGGAGGACTACCGACTCAGCGGCAGGCAAGTGCGGTGCGATAAGACAGGCAGTGTCAAGCGAACATCGGGTTCAGCAGTGGCAGCCCCTTCCTGGTAACAAATTGGTTCGGCAGAGGCAGCCCTTTCCAAGGCACAGCCCTGAGTTCCTGGGAGCACAATAGCCCGGCTGTCGCTGCCTCCACGGCCGCTCGTGGGGAAGAGAGCGCTGCCGCGACCCGCTCATAGAACACAGCTCCAATGCTGAAAGAGCCATCAGGACCCGTGGTGGGGTCGCGGGCATTCCCCTCCGCGTAGAGCGCCTGCCGGTCCCATGCTCTGGTGTCTGTACACCCACCTGCTTGCACACGAAGATCAAGAAAAAGCGGTAAGGAGAGGGAGACACCAAGAGCGTTGTGGCGGCGGCGAAGAGGGTGAAGCTCTGCCAAATCCCCTACATGATACCCTGCTCACTGGAGCCCCAACGCGCTTAATGTTGATCACCAACAGCCACTGTGGAACCCAGGCAAGGAAAACAAAGAACGTACCCCCCAGACCCCTGCATCGTGGCACCAGACAATAAGAGAGGGGTGCAACCGCCTGTGACATCTCCGGTGGCCCAACAAAGCAAATAAGCAACAGTTTGGTGTGCAAAAGTGCTAAAAGGATCAACTAACGCTACCCATAGCACTGCCAGACAAGCCTCAACGACCGTCTAACTCTACCGAAGTACGCCACATATAGAGCCATCACATGCGGACACATGTCCTTCCCCTAACTGAACTGCTGTTGCTGAAAATCCACACACGCCACAGCAACTGTTGCTGCTACTCCTCTGTAGAGGGGTGCACCGAAGAACCCCACGCTCAAGGTGGACATACCAGCATGTCTCCACGCGCGAATCATACGCCCCAGCGTGCTGGCTGTCATAAGCACCAAACCACCACAAGTGCCAGTCTATAGCCCCGAAAGAGAGGGGAGGGTGTCGGCGAGGCACCTGGGACCCAAGAAAGGTGTGCACCCAAAACGTGACATATAAAGGTGCAAATCCCCAGCGGGTAGAACCCTACGCCGCGCGGAGATCCGGTGTGTATCATCCCCAACGCTCACGGTAATACAGCCCTATCAGCTCTGTCTCCACCCCCACCTTCCGACAGGACACGACTCTCTGAAGCTGTGATAACGTCTGAGCAAAATGGGGAAAGATAAGCCCAGGAAAACCTCCACACAAAGTAGAATAGAGCAATATGCAACCACACCAATGGCTCGCTCTCCGGAGAGGTCGTCGACAACGGAAATAGACTATCCAGCAAATGACATCTCCCTCAGAGACGTGATGGGTGCCATAGCCAGCGCCAGAACATCAATGGAAAAGAAGATGGACAGCATAGGCGCCGATGTGTCTCTGCTCCGTCACGATCTACAAAAGCTGACCTCTCGCACTGGAGAGGCCGAAGCACGCATCTCGGAGACTGAAGATAACCTACGAGGGGTCAATCGCCACGTGTCTGGTATGCTGGAACGCATCAAAACGCTGGAGGCAAGAGTGGACGACAGTGAAGGCAGATTCAGACGCAACAACATCTGCATACTCGGTCTCCCCGAGAAGGCAGAAGGGGCATGTATGAAACTATTTCTTGAAGAATGGTTGGCGAACATATACAAAGCTGAGTCCTTTTCCAGGTTCTTCTACAGCGAGCGGGCTCACCGCATCCCGTCAGGTAAAGCTACATCGGGCGCCCCACCGTGCACAGTCATAGCAAGATTCCTAAATTATAGGGACAGAGATACTGTGCTACAATTGTCCAGATCAAAGGGGACTGTCACATACAATGGTTCTAAGATCGCCTTTTTCCCGGACTTCACCAGAGAAGTTCAGAAAGCGCGCCAATCCTTTGATCCCCTCAAAAAGCGCCTGCAATCAATGGGAACCAAATACGGACTAATTTTCCCCGCCCAACTCAAAATATTTCATAAAGGCACATCCGTGCATTTCACTGACCCTAAGCAAGCATGGAACTGGGCCGAAAGGCATATAGAAGGCGACTGGAGAACTGAAGGGAAAAGGAGAGAAGAACGCAACAGACCATATCCTGAGAGACCACCAGACATAGAGCCTCAACAACAGCAGCAAGATAGAGTGCAGCAACAGGGAAATTAATGAATAAGGTTCAACAGTACTTAACTAATGGGACCACAATGCGCAAAATGTAAAAGAGCCTGCAAGTCGAACATAATACAAATCACAAAGAATAGCACGGCTGGCGGCCGACCTGGCAACCAGCCTCCCCCACCACCCCCGACAAGGAAACGAGCTCACAACACCAAACGAGAGTGCTACACCGCCAAGCTCCAGTCTTGACACGCAAACTGCAAACCCAGTTAGCACAGAGCGGACGTATGCGAGTTAAAGTTTAACTGTTTACAAGCTTACGTTGGGCCGACAGATGCTTCAGTTAGGGTTGGAGTATAGGGAGGGGGGAGTTGAGGGCAAAGTTCTTATTCAATATTTAGCATGCAGCGGCGCTACAAGCAAAACGGACGGGATGTACAACAAGCTATTCCACTTCCTAACTAATCTGGAACACTTACGTCATAGGAGGCGAACCCATAAACCTAAGATCCAGACAAGTGATGACACCTAAAGCTCATGACCTGGAATGTGAATGGGCTGGGGTCTAGCATCAAAAGAAGACTGGTATTGCAATATATAAATCGGCACTCACCGGACATAGTACTGCTAACTGAAACGCATTTTGCAGGGACGATCTGCAATCTCTTCAAGAGATCCAACTATCGCACAGCGATACACACATGATTTTCCATGAGGACGAGAGGGGTGCTAATAATGGTTCATAAGAGACTTCCACTAGAGGTCTCGCAAATAATGCAAGGCAGAGCTGGACGTTATGTACAAATACAGGCTACACTCTGAAACCAAACCCTGGCGATCATGGCAATATACTCTCCGCCGTCTCTCCTAAACGCACTGCTAGCAGACATTACCCCAATCCTGGCCGCGAATACGGCCGACACGTGGATGTTAGGTGGCGACTTCAATGAAGTCATGGACAACATCCTCGATCGCACACACATGAGAACAAAGAACCCAGCCACCACCACTAAACTGGCCGCCTTTGCGTCCGCACTAGGACTGAGAGATGCATGGCGAGATCTACACAGGGACACGAGCAAATATTCCTTCCACTCAGGAGCACACGCTTTTATGTCAAGAATAGACTATTTCTCCCTACCAAACCAGAACATTCACAAAGTGTGTGGCGCATCCTTCCTCCCAAGGGTCGTCTCTGACCACTCCGCATTGTTGCTCGAGTTTGAGACGGAAAGACCGCGGCCTCCCGCCACTTGGCGGCTTAACTCCTACTACCTGGGATTCCCAGACCTACAGGAGAGATTGGAAACAGTCACCTCTGATTACTTCAAAATCAATACAGATTCAGTCAATGACCATGGAACATTATGGGAAGCATATAAACCGGTCTTAAGGGGCGAAATCCTCTCATGGACAACGGCAAAGAAAAAAGCTCAGCGTGAAAAGATCATGGAGGCCGAAAGAGAAGTAATGACTAGGGAGTCAGAACACATCATTAACGACATTCCTGCGACAAACAGAACGCTGACACTAGCCCAGAGGAAGCTTCACAATTTATCACTGGACTGTGCCAAGAAAGCACATGGTGCCATGAAAGCACGGATATACGAGACTGGCGAGAAAGCGGGCAAACTGCTTGCATGGTTGGAAAAGTGTGACGAAGGTCACCAACAAGTGAAAAGTGTCAAGAATGCGAATGCAGAGGTGGTCTCCTCGGATGCAGCGATAGCAGAATGCTTTGCCGACTTCGATGAAGAACTTTACAAACCCCCCAATGTCATAGCGTCCAGTACCATATTAGATGGTACCAATCTCCCCACACTTACCACAGAACAAGCCGCTGCACTAGACACCAAAATAACGGAGGATGAAATTTCAGCAGCCATTACCTAACTCCAAACGGGCAAGACCCCAGGTCCTAACGGTTTCCCACTAGACATATGGAAAAAGATAAAACACCTAGATATACCTACCCAACTGCTTAACATGTTTGAACACTCCTTAGAAGTAGGAAGGCTCCCACCAGACCTACGCAAGGCTACAATCATAGTAATCCCCAAAAAAGGCAAGCCCCCGGACGAATGCAGCTCCTACAGGCCCATATCCTTAATAAACAGGGAACACAAAATACTAGCGAAAATATTAGCAAATAGACTCCAAACGGTTATTACAACGCTGATCCATCCGGACCAATGCGGCTTTATGACTCAAAGATCCACGAGGATGAGCATTCCCAGGCTGCACCTAGCGCTCGAAAGAGCACCCGCCATACAACAATCACTTGCGTTGCTGGCCATAGACTTTGAAAAGGCATTTGACTCAGTCTATTGGGAGGCTCTGTGGGCAATCATGAGAAAAATGCATTTTGGTGAGTCGTTTATAAAATGGGTCCAGCTTCTTTACAACACCCCGCTGGCAGAAGTGAGGGTGAATGGGTGGCCCTCTTGTAAAAACATCCAATTGGGGAAGGGAACCAGACAAGGAGGCCCGCTCTCAGCAATGCTATTCGCATTGATCATTGAATCGTTAGGAGTCATACTGAGGGACACAACGGCATGGATGGGTTACCGCTGGAACTCAGGTTGGGAAGATAAAGTATTTCTCTATGCAGACGATCTTTTGGTGTACCTAGGAGACCCGACAATCTCCTGTCCCATAGTCAATTCAATACTGTTAGATTTGTTAGATTATGGGGCCTTTAGCGGACTAAGAGAACTGGTCCAAATCAGTGCTCTTCCCGGTGAAAGGTGTAGATTGCATTCCACCACAGGGTTCACAATACCAAGTCGAACACAACCAGTTTCGATATTTAGGCATCCAGATCACAAACAGACTGGACAGCTATATAACCCATAACTTATATCCGTTGGTTAGAAGATTTGCACAAGACGTGACCCACTGGGAACCACTCCCATTAACATTATTGGGCAGAGCAGCGCTCTTCAAAATGCTTGCCCTAGCTCGATTCCTGTACATCCTACAAAATGTCCCCCTCCACATCCCAGCAGCAGAATTCCGTAAAATAGACAGAATCACACGCAAACTATTATGGGCAGGAAAACATCCAAGTATAGCTCTCAAGACCCTCCAACGCTCAGTATGGGAAGGAGGAATAGGTCTCCTGAATATCCAAACCTATTACTGGGCGTCCCAGATAGCAACGGTAAACGCTATACTACATGGTAACCCAAAAATCCCACACATACGGGCCGAAATAGCAGGTAGACTCATGTCCCCAATTGAAAGCCTATACACCACAAAGAACCACTCCCCTGAAGGCACGATAACCGCACATACGTCCCAAATCTGGAGAGAAGCACACAAACATATCGGATGGGACAAAAAAATTACCCCAGTCCAGCCCATCTGGAATAATGCCTGCCTCACAGGACTCAGTCAACTCCCCAAGTGGCCAAACTGGGAAATTTCCGGCATAAGAACCATTCGCAAATATATGCAAACAATCAAATGATCTCATTTGCCGAGGTCACGTGAGAGCTACCACTATGGCCAACTATATCATGCCATCACCAAACTAAGGGCCCAACTTTTAGACATGCCGGAATGCACGCCCATCGAAAGGAACATAGTGGTAGACAGCGTGAAAACCAAGGTCACTTCCACCATGTATAATGCCATCTCCTCTTTTGCCACGAAGGAATTGACGAGCCTAAAGCTGAAATGGGAAAGAGATGTGGGCTTCATACAGCCTGAGGACTGGATCTCGACCCTGATGTACCCTAGAGAGACGGCAATCTCGGCTAGAATTCAGCTTATACAGCTAAAAATACTTCATAGAATATACTATCACCGAGTAGCACTATATAAATGGGGTAAAATAAATGACTCCAGATGTCTATGCTGCAAGTAAGAGGAAGGAACCTTCTACCACATCCTATGTCAATGCACAAAAATACAACGCTTTTGGCGAAAATGTGGTGAGAGACTCTCGAGGGTCATGGGTCGAACAATCCCAATTGATCCTAAACTTCTTCTTCTAGGAATCATAGAGGAAGGGGAAATGTCTCGCTTTGAAAAGCTCCCGTTTTCAACTTCCAAAGGGATTGCCAAAAGAAACATCGCAGAGCTATGGGGTTCAGAGTCCACTCCCCAATATGACCAATGGCTATCGGACGTAGACGTCTGCATCCTAATGGAACGCCGAGTATATCAAGCAATAGGCTGCCCGGGCAAGGCAGAGAAGATATGGACAAAGTGGGAACAAACAGTGTAATAAACATATTGACTGAACCAATAGATAATGATGTACAAACCTCCCACCTTTTTTCGGGGAGACATATCCTGGCCTGTCATCCTTGTATAAGACTAGCATGGAATCGTCCAAGAAACATACACTATGTCTGTTCGTGCTACCTCGCCGTCTGTATGCAAAGTTACAAGTTTGTGTAATGTATGTCTTTTGTATTGTTTTGTTGGAAAACCAATAAAATTTGTTATAAAAAAAAAGCATATTTCTGTTAACTTTGTAGTTTGGCCTTACAATCAGACTCCAATGCAGTGTGTGATCTTTCCAAAGAACCCTCAACCCACTGAATCTTTGCGCTTCCTTATAACACACAGATGTCTCAATCTGTGGTACCATTACCAGAATAAAACCAATTATTTTCTGTACTGCGCCAAACCACATTGCACTTAAAAATGTCACCTTTTGTACGCCTCCCTGCCCGTTCTCTGCATGAATTGCCCAAACTCTGTTCTGCTCGTGGGCTGTCAATTTGTCAACAACTTTTTCAACGTGTCACAGTTAACAATACATCAACGTAACGTTCAATACATTCATCACTCAACTGCAATATTTCCATGTTTTTAGCAACCAATCCATGGCATAGAGTGGGAACTTTCAAATACTCTTGGGGCAATTTAGAAAATTTAAATTGTCGTTCCCCCCAAACCATTGCAAACTGATGCTGCAATTCCAAATCAATGCACAAATTAATAATCATATGCCATTCACCCAGTTCTTTAGTGAGTTTCTCACGTATTGTAACCATGTCTGGCAAAGCTAAATGCAATGAAGCCAATTTAGTGTGTCCCATTAAAATTGAATTCGCTACCTTCACATGGATTTTACAGTTGCCAAAAACTTCTCAAGACTCTCAACATAGATGTTACTCTTTCTCCTAACAACTCGACCATTCCCAGAGTGTATTCAGGAATGTCAACACTTAAAATATCAGTTTCAAAAGGTGAACCCTCGCCAGTCTACATTTCAGCCCCCCCATTCTCATTTACTATTACACTGGGGCTAAATCACAATGTTTGAATCACCATTCACAATTTACATGTCAAATACTTATGCACATTTTTCTGCCCTCATGACAAAATAGGGCGAGAACTTTGTTTCATTTTGCAATCCAAATATATATACCCTTTATAGGGAGAACCGAAGGAAAAATACTTTCCTAATCAAAGTGATACATCCTCCCTCACCGTTCCTCGGAGCGCTTCAAACAGAACCATTTCCCACTATTCTCATAGCTTTCTGCCCCCTGGCTTCATTCCCAAGCAGTAATCCAGCCAAGCATTTACTGATTTACTGAAGGGGAAAATCTTAACTACACAAGCTATCGGTCGCGGCAAACCGACACACAAGTACTGTCCTTTTGTTGACTCAGAGCTGCAGTGAGGCAACAATGGAAATGCGATAGCCTTCAATCTGCACTGTGTTCTCTCACACAATTGTCATTTCTCCGGCATGGCATGGCCTTGCACGATCCCACCGCTGCCACCGAATGTATTGAAAAGGGTATTTCTCCCCAGGGACCAGCCCTTATTACCATAAATAACCTTATTTCACCCATTTACAGGTCCAATCGTGCAAAGCAATGAACTCATCACTAGAGAAATCACACTTTCAGCATACATTTTGTATTTATTAGACATAAAGCATAATATAACAGAACAGCAACAATTTGGGAAATGAATGATTAGAGAAAATCACAAAGCTCATTAGAGAAACATAGTTTTATGTCCCTTGCATGTTATTATAAATGGCATATTTTGAACAAATATTAAACAGTTGTCCGCCTCGCATTGCTGACTCCTCACACTACATAGCCTTGACGAAGATAGCCATTGAAAACAGATGACCCCTTCCGTACATCTTAGTGATGCTGTCCCAGATACAGGGGCCCTTATGCTGGCCAATTTAGATCAATGCAGGGCACACTGCCTAGTATAAGTATGTAATGGAGACGAGTGTAAGATAGGTTTTAGAAAAATAATTGCTCTATATGAATGCAAGTCATGCCTTTTGGCGGGTGTAATGCCCCAGATGGCACCTAGTTTTAATTAATGAAGACGTCTCGGGAGGTTTTATTAATACATGTGTTGTAGTTTATATTGATAATATCCTTAACTACTCACAGGGCGCCACTGAGTATCGGGTCTCTTTCAGACTGGCTTTGCAAAAGAAATGTGAGAAAAACTTCCCCAGGCAAAATTTTAAAACAGCCATTTTCATACTGAAGTAATGGAGTTCTTTTTGTCATTTCGGTGTGAGGCCTGAAAATAGAATCTGACAAGATGCGGGCTGCCCAAGTGGCTAATACTTTTTTGTGTCAAGGAAATGCAGAGTTTGCACATTTAATCGAGAGTTCATATGTGACATCTATCTTCTAGTGACACTGATCACTAACCTGTTAAAGATGGTGGAGGGGTGACATTTTCCTGGATGAAGGAGACAGAGGAGGCTTTCCAAAATCTAAGGACAGTTTCACGCCCTCCCCAATTCTCCCAAAACCTGGTGTGACTACCATTTTTGTGGAGGCCACTCCTCCAATCTGGCCTTGGGGAGGATCTTGGACGGAGAGAAGGGCAGTAATGAGAAGGGTAGTCTTGCAATACCAAGTCCTTTAATACCTGGCGCTTGCTTCATTCTTGGGACTGGACACTCGTTCAGAGATTCAGTGAAGCATGACCTCTGAGAAGATGGGAGCCTGGGACAGTATGGATCTTATTGCTTGGGTAGAGGATGGTCTTCCACTGGTGGAATCAATATTGTACTTTCCTATAGAAGAATTGCCTGTTGCAGCCTTGAGGTATAGGGATATGTGACAATGGCCCCTGTTTACCAACAAATGTGTGTGTGTAAGCGACTCATGGGACTTGACCCACACATCCCGCTCCATGATGTGGGGCGGAGGGGTGGCATGGGGAGGATCCTCTGAGCCATGCAACAACATGTGGGGCCTGGAACAGGAGACTGCCACAAGAGCCACAGCAACTACCAACTCTTAAGGAAACCTCAAGTCCTGCAAACCCGTGGGAATGAGGGTTAACAATTATTAACTTGTAAATCACTTCTTAAGCAGAGAAGAAACCACTGCTGCGGCTTGCAGTTCAGTGAACCCACAGACGTAAAACATTGTTCCAGGGAACCTAGAGAAAGCCAACCTGGCGCTTCAGCAGGGAGTAGCTTTCAAGGATGCACTGACCTGAGAGTGGGGATCAGAGTATTCACCAGCCCCACTCTGGCGCTATTTCACTGACATGCATATGTGCAGGTGCCAGTTCCAAGATTGCACACAGGATAATTGAAGGCTCGGCCCAACAGGACAGGGACACATTCTCTCCAGCGGAATACTTAGCGCTCAGCCAATCCCCCAATCAAATTCATTCACACCGACACATGCATGCTACAGACATGAACGTAGCCCAGGAAAGGGAGTAGGAGTATAAAAGCCAGGAGAGATATTTGGGGAGTGTGGACATTTGGAGCAGTGGAGTGACTGGAGGTTGGAAAATGGTGGTGCAGAGAGAAGATGCAGGAGAAGAAGGTGGTACAGAGAGGTGAAGGTGAGGCAGGAGCGGAGAGGTGCAAAGAGATGAGGGGAAAAAGAATATCAGCAGAAGGGTAGAAGATAAAGGTTGGAGAATGTGAACATCAGAAAGGAGGAAGAAAACACAGGATTTGAGAACAACGACCAACAGGAGGACAGAAGGCAGAAGGGGTTGGAGGAGAACCTGAAGCAGGAACAGAAAGGACAAGGGAAGGTGAAAGAGGATGTTACAGTCAAGACAGGAGACTGTTGGATGAGAAGGAAAGGTAGAGAGAAAAGTAAGGGACTCCTAGGTTGAGAGAGGGTGTAGCCGAGACTGGAGTGGTTCCTGGAGGCACAGGGTGGGCCACAGTAAGACAACACCTGCCAAACCATTGTCTGGAGTGAGTGGGTGAATATTCAAGTGTGAGCCAGATCACAAGAAAGTTAGCTGACAGGTAGCCCAAGGGTCAGCATTCAGTTTGAGAGGTGGGATCCCAAGAATGAGCATGTGTCGGATAGGCGAGAAGGATGGTAGGCAGGGAGGGTGTGACAGGATCGGGGAACAGACGGCAGTGTAGTACCTACCCAGGCTCTCAGCAAACCTCCTAGCCTGCCTCACTTCTAGGAAATGCTGTGGATCTAGCTAAAGCAGACTGATGTTTCATGGGGGAGTGCTTGCTTCGCTTCAAGAACATTCATCATCATATTGCCACAGACAGAAAATCAATAGAATTCAGAATGATAACTTTACAAGTCAAGTTGTGCTAAGCGATGGAGTGGCACTGCAAATAGACTGAGAAAGACAGTTGAGGGGCTGGGGGGGGCTTTGGACCCAGATGGCTGTTTTAGTTTACTTGCAAACCATTCCCCCACTTTGAGTTATTGTAGAGTCCTGTCAATGGTCAGAATATACTTTTTCTGTTTGAATTTACCCGAGTTGCATCCTCTGGGCAATCTCCTTAGGTTTGTGAACATCAGAAATGAGGAAATCATGTTAGGGTTAGAACTAGAGTAGTTAAGAATGCTCAGTTACTAGAAGGTTCAAGAAATAGTGCTACCTTCAAAAAGTGTTGTCCTAAGAAGAATGCTATCAGAAGGACTCAAACAAGGATATTCCTGATACTGATCCCTTTGGAGTGTTGGAAGTTCTTCAGCCCAATCAGTTGGGTTTTCAAAATGACTGGACAAGGAAATGAAAAAAGTGTCTGAAAACCCTGGCAAAATTGCCTCCTAGTACCGATCAGAGCTATTTAGGTTATGAGAGTCTGAGGGAGGGATAGAGCAGTGAGGGAGAATGAAAACAGACGGTGGAGTTACTGATCACATCCTTTGGTGCGTAACAGATCTCTGAAGTCTGTTGCATTTTCTAATAGTGTCATTTTCACTTGCCCTTCCCCCTGGGGCGTTGTGAGTAAAACAGATTCAGAGCTGTTGCAAACTAGATGTGTATGGGGTCTGCAGGCCCAACAGCTCCCATATAATTAGACCTGTTGGGAGCTGCCAGGAACAATGCAGATCAGTAGTTTTCTTATGGTGCATATTTCTGCAAAGCATCCTGAAACATCATCAGGAAGGAAACGAGTGAAACAAAAAGAGATTTTAGGGACATCCATGTCCTGGCAACCAGCTTGAACAGCATGGTTTATGGATTCACAAGCTACAGATGGGCCCAACAGAGCTATGATGGAGGTCCCAAGATCCTTCAGAATCACTGATAGTGCCACAATAGCTCCATGATCCAGGCTCTGAGCAAGCAGAGGGTCTTCAAAGTAATCTCCAGTAGAGATGTGGTACATGTTTCTAGGCTCTTATCTACCAATCATATGTTAGCAGTGATCCTAAGGTTGGTTAAAATCTTAAAGTCGTGTAAATAAAGAGATGTACCCTTTCTAGTGGACAAATCTTAAAGTCTACAAAGTGGACACATGTTAAAACAAAGCAGTGTTAGGGGGCACAACTTGAATAAAGAATAGGAAATAGTGAAGCAAATTTCAGGTCAGGAGGCACTAGTTCTATATTTATACATGCGTGTGTGTGTGCGCGCGTGTGTGTGTGTGTGTGTCTGTGCGTGTGCGTGTGTGTGCGTTTTTAAACGGGAAAATCTAGCTGGCAGGCAATGGCATGATGTGAAAGTTCTGAGTGGTTTATTAACGTTGGCAAGGCGAGCCCTTTGGGTGACAATCGGAGACAGCATGGCTAGTGCCTTCAAGGTTGAACTACTACCTAACGAACTGTCTGAACAGTGGGGTATTCAGTTCTGTCCTGAACTGTAGTAGCGTTGGAGCCTTGCAGAGGTCTAGTGGGATGTTGTTCCACAGTAGATGTTCATAGCAGAAAGAATCTTGTTTCGTGGTCTTTTCTTTCTAGTATTGTTTGGTTTCCAGTGTCACAATACTGCGGCTTCTGGAATTGCACTGAACCTGACTGGCTTGCATTCTATCTAGTTAAGGAGATGGATGCTTTACTCAACACTGTCTTGAATGTAATACAACACAAACAAAAACCTGAAAACCTGAACAATATGGACAAAAGACAACAGCTGAGAATTAATTAAGTCCCATCTAGATGTTCCACTCCTTTCATAGGGGTTATCCATGCAAACAGGCCCCAAAATCTGCACTCAGCCCAAGCCATTGGCCAGTCGTGCTTTCTATTGGGAAGTAAGAAATGGTATGCTGTGTCCATACAGAGAATCTAGGGGGCGAGTAACTTTCTGTGCCTGTCTAGTAGCTTGCAACCTGAAATGTGTACAGCTGATGTAAAGATGTCCCACTCCCCCCCTCAGCCCCCCGAGGAGGCACAGGATACTTGAAATTGTACAATATAATCACACAGCTGTACGCTATGAAATTCATACCCACAGATTAGGCATATATTAAATAACAGATCCATAAATAAAGCCTGAAAGAAAAACAAATGCACTGTAGCTGGGGCAAGATGGAACAGAAGTGACTGGCCTGTCTACCTTAATCATGTCATGCTAAGATGTTGCCCTTAAGTTGTAAATGCTTTGCTTTTATACTTAAATGAAGATGCCCATCGCACTAGATCTAAAAAGGATACATAGCCAGGGCACTCCCAGATGAGTGGGTAGCGCTGGTGCTTTGGTTGGAAGAGGTGTTCTGGAAGTGGGGTCCATTGCAATGGCACATCCGACAGTATTTGAGCCAGAAAGTTAAAGAGAATCTTGCAACAAGAACAAACATGTAGAAATTAAAAACTTTACTGGGTGAGGGGTGGCTGAGGGAATGCCCCAGATAGTGTTGTTTCACTCTCAGAGTTCTCCATGTTCTACACAAAAACAATCAGAGAACCCTAAGATCAGCTTCCCATTCGAAAAGTACCACATATGGAGCAAATAGACATCTGGGGGAGATCTGTGCCCAGCCTCCTCACTTCACTACCACTTTCTCACTGGCATGGAATCAGAGGTGCCAATGACACAGATTTTACTCCACAACCTCATTAAATACATTTAAACATATGGAACTGGAAGGGAGACCGCAAGAATTCCACCAACATGTTCTAAATGGAGATGTGCATGTTTACATGATATGTCCCAGGTCTTTGGCATCAACTAACAATGGTGCAAAAGGCGAGGGAAAATGCTTATTGGCAAATAAATAATAAGGAATGTCTAAAAGTGATAATCCCAAAATCATGACAGACTACCCGACTTGATTTCACCAAATAACACTTTAGAGATCAGTACATTAATGCCTTGCTTGTTAAACGAAAAGTTAGAATGCTGTTATTCAGTAAACATGAAGAGCCTAGAGACTCACTAACCCACATGGTTCATCATTTTCATGCATCCTTAGCCACAGTGGTTTATGGTTTCAGAAGAAAGATTCAGGGCCTCATCACGAGTTCGGCGGTAAAGCTGGTGCAAATAGCACTGGCGTTATCTTCTCTACTGCCAAACCCACCGGCGCCATTAGCGCCGGATCACGGATTTGGCGGAACGGGAAATCCCCATTCCCCGTTGAGCCCTTTCGGGAATGCCCCATTCCTCATTGGGCTCAATGGGGAAATTTCACGCTCTTACCGCCGGCGGATTTCCCGCCGGCGGTATGAGCGCGAAATTTCAGTGGATTTCCCCCAAGCTAATAGCTGGGGGAAATCAGCCGAAGCCGTGATTTGGCGGACGCTTAAATGCGGCAGTAATAGCGCTACCGCCGCATTTAAGGGTTACTGCCAAACTCGTGATGAGGCTTTCAATGTTTGGATTAGTGTCGGTTTGAGGATGTGGTGTTTATGAAAGAGAATTAGCCCGCCTACAGAGTCGGATCCTCCTTTAGCCACTTTTGCATTACTGACCATCTGGGATGGCTAACAACAAGAAACGTAATGCCATAGCAAGTAAAGGAACAGAAACAAAGACTTGAATTGCAGTAAAAACACACACTTTTTCCATCATCCTCTACACAGTGCAACGGCAGCCATTCGCCACTCACCTGACACATGGTCAACAGTAGGTCTTCTCTCAGAGCCAGGATTGACTGCTGGGAGGAGCTCTTCCTTTTCACGGGCTCTTAACGAGCTCACTGTAGCGGCAATAAGAGGGCCTAGTATGAAAGACAACAAGCAATACATTAATGACTTACAGTGCGCAATAAGTTACAACAGAGCTATTACATTGCAATATTGTAAGGGTTCACATATTATTGGAATCCCCAGGACTGGCGCTATGAAAATGTTTTCTAAAATATCTAGTACATTCTTATGGTTTTTGCTGGAGTACAGAGCCCTCACGGGTGCGATGGACAGACGTGTCAAAAACAGTCCATTTGAATCACTGGGAGATAACAGGGGGGCAACTGTTAGAAAAGATTTCTCTTGAAGCAACTTTTCCTCCATAGTCTATGGACCACTAAACCTTTTGCATTTGTTTCTGCATCCTGATCTGACTTTTTACACTGGAGCACAGCCCTCAGCTGCACTCCACTGGGTTTTAGCTCATTGTTATGGGGAAACTGACATGTCCTTCATGCTGTCAGTACTAAGAAATTTTGTTTCTCTTAATCTAACGACTCTGTTGCCACTGGGTGGCAACATTTTATCATTGCGTAAAATATCTTACCGTATAGTGCAATGGGGCCATTGGGTATTACAGCCCTAGACACTCTCCAATGATTTTTTGGTGGTTCTACAGTCTGCCTTAGAACAGACTGGTGGCAGTAGTAGCTTTTTCTTATCTTTGTGTAACTGTTTACCGTGCCATATCACGTTTGGTCAAAGAATGTGGTTGTTGTCCAAGATGGCCATGCCACAAGATCTTTTGTCTGTCCCTTTGGCCATTTTGTTCTCCGACCTCCCCCCTGCCTTTCCAGGTGCAACACTTTGTTATTTAGGCATGCACTTGCCTGCAAAAGCCATTTCTTTCCCAGGTCCCTGCAGGTCGTGTGTGGATTCATCCAGAAAGTGGGCTGGGAATGTTGGGTCCCAATCCACATTACTAGTGGCAGGGTGTCTGGGTGGGCTTGAGCACATGAGGACCCCAGTGGTCCCGAATGGACCGCTGCTGGCATGCATGCATGGGGCAGATCTTCTCATTGCTGGGTCGTGTGCGAGGACTCGCCTAACTTTGTATATAAGGAAGGTTCCGGTGTCCATTCCAGTAGATCAGCAACAGATTTTAACGAGTCTGTAGAAGGAACCAAGTATCCTGAAGAGCCAAGGAGAACAAAGGACGATCCAGAGATGCACTGAAAAGGGCTGTCACCCAAATTCCGTTGTCCTGGTCGAGCCCTGCTTTGTGCTTGATCTCAGAAGACCTGTGAAGGTGCTTCGAACATTTGGAGTGTTGGGACTAATCACTCTCGAGGCCTCCGGGTAACCTTGCAAATAAGCCTTCTCTGAAGGGTCCCTGGGACATTCAGTGGACGGACCAGCCGAAACATTGGGTACCATGCAGGAGTGTTGCCGTTTCGAGTTTCGACCCAAGACTTTGGGGAATCCAAGCTTGTCCTGCAAAACACCTTTTTGAATTGTCTGCTGGAGGAGTGTGGAGTCCTGTATTGCGTTACTGGAGCTGCTATGTCTTTAACAAACTCTATAAAGACAACCGAGCAGTGAGTAGCGCCGAGGCGGAGTACGGCAGTGAGTCCAGTCACTCGCCAGTTAGCAGGGAGTCGCCAGAGAGCGTTCAATGCTGCTGTGGTGGTGAAGGGCGATGAAGAACATGGGGGTGACAACAACAGAATACATGTATTTATTATTATTTTAATTATGTCCTACTAGCCTCATATAAAGTGCTGTGTTGTAACTGGTCAGGCCCTTTGTTAACAGGTGTACCAGTGGGTACCAATGTTTGGATTAAATCAAAGTGCTCTCATTGGCTTGAAATACATTAGCCTTGTGAGACAATTATTAAAAAACAAAAGATTTTCAACTCAGATTTTCTTTGTAAGGATGGGCTGTTTAGCAAAGTGCCTTACCAAGTGCTGTTTGGCTCCTGGCACGTCTTGCTGTCCAACCTGGAACAGGATTAATTACTTGCTCTTCTACCAGCCTGACTCCGCCCCCTTCCCAACATCCTACAAAACCGCCAGGCCGCGTGCATTTGCGCACGCGCATTTAGCAAAGTGCTTTTCCAAGTTCTATTTGGCTCCTGGCACGTCCTGCTGCCCAACCTGGAAAAGGATTAATTACTTTGTATGAACTCCAACAAAGACTTTACAGGACCTCCTTGCTCACACTGACACAAGCATTTATATAGATAAGTATTGTATACTAATTTTATTTACTTTACTTTTTATTTTTAGCTCTTCTACCAGCCTGGCTCCGTCCCCTTCCCAGCATCCTACAAACCACCAGGCTGTGCGCATTTGGAAAAATGCTTTACCAAGTGTTGTTTGGCTCCTGGCTCATCCTGCTGCCCAAACTAAAAAAGGATGAATTACTTCCTATGAACTCCAACAAAGTCTTTAAAAGGACCTCATTGCTCACGCTGACACAAGCCTTTATATAGATACGTATTTGATACTAATTTTATTTATTTTCGCACGTATTTGCGCGCACATTTAGCAAAGTGCTTTACCAAGTGCTGTTTGATGGATGCCGGGTGTGGGTGCGTGTATGTTTACTTTGTTGTCTATTCTTGAGTTCGATTCTTCGTTTTTATTTACTGTGCTTGTTTTTGTAACTGAGCCGTTGCACAATGCCTGGCCTTTACCGTCTTGCCACAGACATGCCAACACTGAGGGAAATACTCAGTCGGCTCGCCGACGCTCAAATCACTCCTAAATCTACTTCGCACACCATCAATCAGACGCATCGTCGCGTGTGCGGCAATCTCCTTCGGATATCCAAAAATGTTGTTCCTCGGAAGGCATGTTCTGTGACTCAGCTATTTCGTCCCCCACAGAGCCTCTGGCAATATCGAATTTAACCGCTGAGGTAGAAATGACGGCTCCGATGATTGTTAATTTGTGCACGCCCACATACTCTTTCATAGAAGTGGGCTTCCTTTTATCTCCGTCTTTGGAGGAGAAGGCCGCGGCTGCGACACCCTTAACGACAGACGTGCATATCACAGCCCAAATACATTTCGCCCCCCTGTTGCCCTCTCATTTTGCCGATGTGTCTGCCTCATCAATACCCTTTAATGTTGTTACCACTACTAAATTATCACGGGAGCTGGGTCCACCTACCTCACCTATTATCCATCCCCCTAGAACTACGAGGGGAAGACGGTAGCAAAACCAATCACGAGCCATCCTCTAATCTTATGGTCGAGGGATCTGTCCCAATCCCCGATGATGTTTTCCCCCTCAGCTCAGGACATATCGGCCCTTTCAATTTCTTTTGCACAACCCACTCCCACACGAAACAGACCTTCTTCGTTGCGTGCAGGCGTTTCCTCGTCAGCAGAAATCTCTGTTGGCATAGAATCCTCCTTGCGGGCAATAAATGTTGCTCTATTCTCCCCGACTACATTTTATGAGACCCTTTATAAAAAGCTATACGATCAATCCAATATATTGCAGCTGCTCCTAGTTAGGAAGAATAGAGAGGCTTACACCTCAACCCATGAGGATGGATGTAACCAACAAGTCCACAATGAACCAGAAAGCACGCCAGAACCTGTAGTTCAGCAGTTTATACAGAGAGAAACTGATAGCCTGACAGCACCTATTCTGTGCAATGAGGTAGACCTGCCATGCCACCCTGACACAGAGAGAAACCGATAGCCTGACAGCACCTATTCTGTGCAATGAGGCAGACCTGTCATGCCACCCTGACACAGAGAGAAACCGATAGCCTGACAGCACCTATTCTGTGCAATGAGGCAGACCTGTCATGCCACCCTGACACAGAGAGAAACTGATAGCATGACAGCACCTATTCTGTGCAATGAGGCAGACCTGCCATGCCACCCTGACACAGAGAGAAACCGATAGCCTGACAGCACCTATTCTGTGCAATGAGGCAGACCTGTCATGCCACCCTGACACAGAGAGAAACTGATAGCATGACAGCACCTATTCTGTGCAATGAGGCAGGCCTGCCATGCCACCCTGACACAGAGAGAAACTGATAGCCTGACAGCACCTATTCTGTGCAATGAGGCAGACCTGTCATGCCACCCTGACAGACCATGTGATAAAAAGAAGAGCAAGACCAAACACATTCAAGTTGATCCGCTTGCTCTGCAACATGCAAGTGCAATACTTGTTGACTCACACATCTCTCAGGAATCGATAGCGCCTCCGCTACCATCAAAATCGAGCTATACATGTTTACAAAATCGAACAAGACAGTTCCTATCCCTTTAGTGACTAAAAAAAGTAAAAAAATCTCAAGCAAACGACAGCTGCAAAGATATCTAGCTCCCGCCACTTTGTTCACAACTTGACGCTCCCAAAGAACAAGTGCCATATAGCTAGCTGCACGGTTGCAAAAAAAAAAAAAAACTGTCCCAATACAAGAACGCACAGCGTAATATTCAAAATCTAAACGATCAGGATTTATAATACGAACCATTAGACACATTAGTTAAAATAAGTGAACAAGAGCAGAGCCGACTCTACCTCCCTGGCAATCAAAACAGTCCACAAAGGGAAAAAATCTAAAACAGTTGCTCTTGCATTAAAACCCAATCCCAAGCCAGCAAAAGGGCAAAAGGGAAAAAACAAAGAAATTCAGAAAGACTGTTTCTCCGAAAACGACAACTTTCAGACTCTGGAACAGGGGTGTGAGCAAATAGCAAAATCGATCCAATTACATTTTGTTGAACCCACCTCAACCAAATCGCTGAATCACAGCCAGTGTCCTGAATATCTCAGTCGATAGACCACTCCTAGAAGTTCTTTGCTGTGGGGACATAGAACAGGTTGAGTTTATAAACAACTGTGATCCTTCCTTAGTCAAGCTATGGATGAAATCCGGCATAGTGATGAATATGATATGGCAGGCCAGCTTAGAACTCCATAACCTAGGTTTTCTTTTAAGTAAACAACCTTCCACAGATAATCCATACTCACTCCCGCACTCAAATGAATATCCCTCCAATCCTAACACCTACCTAGATAGAACATCTTTTAAATGTACGTGCTCTCAAGATGCATTTAAATTGCAGTCATATTCATTACTAACGACAGCAACAAGGTCGTCGCTAGATTCGAATTAACATTCATCCAATCTGAACTGTCAATTTTCTCTCTGGTCTCTTGGAATACGAGAGGTTATAAAATATTTGACTATGACTAAGCTGAACCCCTTGAATGATTTTGACATAATTGCGCTCCAGGAAGTATGGTTAACTTCGACTCCTGTATGGGAGAATCATCTACTTTCCTGATCCCTGCCAAACTACTAGTTTGGGGGCCACCCTATGGCAGGATTGATGGTGGCGGTTAAATCCACGTCAACTCTGCATCTATATCCTTTGGCGTCTCCAACATGTTCCTCCAACTCGTCAAAATAAAATCTTCTCATCATAACATTGCTTTGGTAAATATATATTGGAACCACCTTGGTATCAGAAATGATGATTTCTTTAGAGATCTTGAAACCCTTTTGGACTTCATCATCGTTGATATCTCTATTGATTATACCATTTTAGTAGGAGATCTGAATATTAGATGCATTAAAACCTCCACACATCCACTTTTCATCCACGGCAATTCGATGGAATCTGCTCATGAAAGAAAGACAGCTTCTACGAGTAAATGGGTTTATATCAGGTGATATTCGACCCTCTCAAACATGGCACAGAAGTAACCAGCTTGCGTTAATTGATTATATCTATACGGACAGAAACCTCTTTACCTTCATTGAGTATTTCCACATTTAAAAAAAATATATATTTTATTAAGTTTTACATATATATTGTAACATACATGGTCCTTAAGGATCATTTTTCTTTTCTATTAGGCTCCCTCTCCCGTCCCTCCCTCGGTTCCCTCCCTAACCCCAACTATGAACGCTAACTGTTTCACTGGGTCATAGTTCTTGAAATTGCAGATCCCTGGGTGAAGAGTCTTTAAGGATGGTGTATATTGGTGATCGTGGGTGGTTTATGCTTCTTGGGTGTCTCATATTTGTTGTCTCTTGGTCGTGTCTCTCGGACGGTGTATTTCCGGGGGGGGGGTTTATCGTCTGGTGAGGAGTATAGTCTTTGTATTATTGTATTCCACAATGTGATGTCTGTGGAGCTTTCACTTCTTCCCTTTCTCAGTGCTTCATACCAGATAGTGGTTTCTGCCATGGTCCACCTTTTTATGTCTTTCCACCATGTTTCCACGTTTGGTCCGTCTGTGGTTTTCCGCATCATCGCGATCCGTCGTTTGGCCAGTGCCCATGCTAGATTTATCATCTTTTTCATTGCTTTGTTTTTGTTTGGATAATTGTATAGCCCTAGTAGGCATGATTCAATAGTCCAGTTTTGGCCTTTATTCCGTTTTCTCGTAGTCGTTCTATTTATCGCCAGAGCTTTTGAATCCTCGGGCAGTGCCAAAACATGTGTCCTATGTCTGCGTTTTCTTCCCGACATTTCGGGCAGCTTTGCATGTTTGCTCCAGGGAAGCGTGATATTTTCGTTGGTGTCAGATACGCTCTGTGGAATATATAAAATTGTAGTTGTTTCAGTCTGGCATTTCTACATATCGTCTTGGGATATAGTTTCGCCTTGGTCCATTTGTTGTCTGTAATTGTTCTCCCTATTATTTCCCATGCCTGTTTTCCTTTGGTCTCCTCTATGGGTGCTTCTTCTATGAGTGTTTGGTATAGTCTAGATACTACATGCCCACCTTCGGTTACGTCGTACAGCGTGCCTAATACAGAGTTTTCAGCAGTTGGGGATGGCCATTTGGTCTTTAGTTGTTTGGCGAGTCTTGCATATGTTATGTATTAATTGTCCACTGTTTATACCATAGGATCCGACCAGGTCTTGAAACTCTAATATTGTCCCTGCAGGGGCCAGACCTCCTGTTGTGATCAGTTCTTTAGTCTCCCAGTAGGTTCTGCTTTGCTTGTGATGTTCTGCATTGGTTCCGCTTAGTGGCGCCAGTGGTATCTGGGGGAAATATGGTTCCTCTACTTTCAGCATTCTCTTTGTCCTGTCCCCTATCTGGCGTCCTAGTCGCAAGAGCATAGGAGGTTGCATGATTCTATTCTTTTCTAGCCACAATACTTCTTTGAGAAAGAATGGGATCACGGTGTTGCCCAAGAGGGTATGCTCCACTGTCTCTGTGTCGGCTATCCAACTTGCTATATGTTGTAGTTGGCCTGCCAGGTAGTATAGTTCGAAGTGTGGGAGGCGCACTCCGCCTTCTGTATCGTCTCTGCACAGTACTTCCATGGCTACCCTTCTTCGGCCCTTACCCCATGTAAAGCTGCTTAGTGTGGAGTTGAGATCTCTGAAGAATGCTTTTGGTATAAGATACGGTACGTTTATGAAATGGTATAGTAATCTGAGAGGGCTATCATTTTTATCAACGCTATCCATCCCATCACAGACAGGGGAGTTTTCCCAGAATTTTATAAATGTGTCTAGGCCTTTTTTTGCTCTTAGAGTGTTGGTTCTGTGGGTGTCTATGTTATGGCATATGTTCACGCCTAGATATCAGAATGTGCGTGGGGTCCATTTGAGCTCGAGGCAGGGAAGTTAGTCTTCTGTTTTGCCTGCCCACCTCGCTAGGAGGAACAGACAGGATTTGTTCTTGCTGATGGAAATTCCTGATAGCTGTGTGAAGTTGTGGAGTACTTCCAAATACGTTCCCAGATTGTCTTCCGGATGGTCGATGTATAGCAGAATATCATCTGCGTAGAGGGATATGACGTGTGTGATCCCGTCTATTTGTAGTCCGGTGTGGGCAAATGTTTCTCATGTAGATCGCTAGGGGTTCCAGTGCTAAGATGTACAGGAGAGGTGATAGTGGGCAGACTTGCTTTGTGCCCCTGCGAATCGGGAATGGGTCTGAGATATGTTTGCCTGTGCGCTCTCGCTGACAGCCTTGTGTAGAGGATATGTATCCACCTCATGAATCTTTGCCCTATCCCATAGTGTTTTAGTGTAGCAAACAGCCACTCCAATCGCACAGAGTCAAATGCCTTGATGGCATCTAAGGCTGATACTGAGCAGTCTTCTGGTCTTTGCCCTGTTCTGTCTTTCACCTCCTGGAGTTGTCTCTGGTTTGCTGTTGTGACCCTGCCCGGGACGTTTCTAGTCTGGTATGGGTGGATTAGTGTGGTAATTACTATTTTGAGACGTTCTGCCAGTACCACTGTAAGGGTCTTGGTGTCTTCTTTCATCAATACAATTGGCCGATACGATTCGCTTAGTCTCTTATCTTTGTTTGGTTTTAGGATTCGTAGTATCAGTCAGGGCTTGTTCCATTGATTCTGGGAGAGTGCCTATTTTGTATGCCTCTTGTAGGACTTGTAATAGTTGCGGGGCTAGTAGATAATTCGGGCGGTAGCCTGTCGCCGCCTGGTGTTTTCCCGGTAGGTAATGAGGTGATGACTCCTTGTATCTTGTCTTGTGTGAGGGGGCTATCTAGCATTTCTTTTTGCTCTGTGGTCAATGTGGGAAGTCGCATATCCTCTAGGGTTTTCAATATTTCTGTCATCTTGGAGTGTGTGTTGTCTTCATATAGCTTGCTATAGAGGTCTGCATTTGTCTGCTATCTCCACTACTACTTCTTTGGTGTCCAGGCCACGGACTATCCAGGCTAGCAGTCTGCCTGGTTTATCACCCTAGCCATGTATTTTTTCTGTGTATTTTGCAAAACTGAAATTGCAGAGTCTTTCCCAATGTTCTATGCATTTTTGTCGTAGTGTTATGAGGGTGCGTTCCTCATTCTTCCCCGGTGTATTCGACCTCTCCTATTCCTTGCTTTTTGGATTCCACTCTCGATATTTGGTTCTCCAGGTCTTTTCGGACTACTCCCGCTGTGACTATCGCTTCTCCCCGTATGGTGACCTTGTAAGCTTCCCATACTGTGCATGTATTCTGCACACTTCCTGGATTATGAATATGTGTTATTGTTTGTCGGGTGTCAGATGGGTTTCTTGCAGTGATGCAATTTGGATAGCTTTCCTGCACAGGTAGGACATTACTCTCATCCTCTTGACATAACTCATGAGGCCTCGTACGTTCCACCTGACTAATTTCAAATTATCTGCCATCTGGTTTGAGTTGTTTGCATTATGCCTTTATCTTTGGGCATTGTGTTCTTTTCTTTGTTGAACCATGCCGCATTAGGGTATGTTTGTTTACTCTCATGCTTTCTCTTGTTTGCACGACTTTCTCTAGTTGCGGTACCTTGTTCTTTCACTTCTACTTGTTTTTCATCCAACCCTGTCTTGGTTCTGCTTTTGGGCTCTCTGAGCATCTTTGACCTTTGGGTTAGCTGCAATGTATTGCTGATATGGCCGCTTTGCCTGTAGGCAGACGATGCTTGTGACTTTAACTGTCAAACTGTAACATAACTTAACTTTATGTCCAACGGCGTAGTTCCGTAGATGAGTCCCCACCATCTTCCTGTTGGGACTCGGGGAGTCGGTGGTCGAGTATTCAAAGATACTCTTAGTCCATTTTTAGTCAAGCGTAGGTTTGTGGTCTGGGCCGGTCAAGAGTGAGTGTTCCGGTGTAGTTGTCGTTCAGTACCATGGACCTAATTAAGTCTCCTGGTCGAAGCTTGATATTTTGGGGCATGGAGATCCTGCATACTATTTCTTATTTTCGATGTGCTAGTGTAACTCTCACCTGGTATCCACGGGGACGTAGCTCAGCCTGTTCTGACCTCTTACAACCTCGAACCCTTCCCTGGAATCTACTCGACTGGAGACTGGGCCTGAAACACAGGATTGGTAGAGTTTAACTCCCTATTGTCTCTGTGTGCTTGAACCCCTTCTTCCCCGGGGTCCAACCCTTCCCTTTGATCCACAGCTCACCTTGTTTTCTTGTAAAGTGTGCTCTCCGTCCTGCTTTCAGCGCAGGGGCACATTGATTGATGCAGGCTCGTTGCTGCGTAGTTACTTCACTGGCAAGAGTCTGACAGGTAAGTATAATGAGTCTTTTGAACAGTTCTCTAATTTTGTTCCTTTCCTTCCTTCGATGATGGCCGGCGTCCGGGGATGGCGACGTGCTGCTGAGATGAGTAGCGCTGAAGGCGAGTGAGAGCACGATGCAACCCTTTCGTATTTGTATTGAACGGAGTTCTTTTTCTGTGTCTTTTCGGTGCCGCGACGTTTTCAGCATGGATGCCAGTTATGAAGAAGAAATGCGGTGAGTAAGCGCGGTATGCAGCACCTCTAGATGTTTCCACGCTAACCTGTAGTGTCTTTTCCCTCTTGCAGATGGATGAGAAGTTTCGGAGACACAGTTCCCCTAGAGCGGCTGGGCTTCAGGTAAGCGTTTGAAGCTCGCACAGTCTTTAAAAATAAGCGAAGATTTGCTGAATGCTTACTAATGCCTTTTTTCTGTTCTTTTCCCTTTTCCTTAGGAAGCGGCGTGCCGGGATGGGAATGACACCACCGAAGATGCCCGCAGAAAAGAAGGAGCGATGAATGATGGGCAGAAGTGCCGCAAGGTAAGGCTGTTCCTAACGGTGTTCTTGGTCTTGCAGGAGCTGAGCGCAGAAGAAAGATGCAGGTCTACTGGAGACCGATCCGAAAACAGTGAGTGTCACGATGCAGGTGCAGAAAACGCAAATCATGTTTCTCAGCCTGGGCGTGGCTTAAATAGTCTCTGGGTATCCCAGGTTTCTCTGGGCTGAACCACACCCAAAAGACTAGACTGCACATGCAGTTCTGGGAACCGAAATATGTGGGGGCATCCATCTTGTCCCCATCAATGCACTACAAATCCAATCCCCAATGTTATCCTATGGGAGTGAGTGAGTCTGGTGCCACAAGCGCCAAATCTGACTCCAAGTGGGTCTTTGGAGGGATGGAGAAGCCCTTGAGGGCCATGGATGTGATTGTGGCCTGGCTCCAGCCTGACATCTTGGAGGGCTGGGGACATCAGGGGCAGGAATGGATTCTGCTGTCGGACGATTCATTTTCCTTGGTTGTGTCCATCGATTTGTTTCTCTGTGAGTTGGCCTAAATTCTACTCGTCCATCCAGGCATTTATTGCTTCTGGGGTCTCAAAGAACAGTGATTTTCCTTTGTAGAGTATCTTTAATTTCGCTGGATAAAGGAGCATATATTTGATTCCCTGGTGTCGGGACTCTGGTAGGTATAAACTGTGCACGCCGTCTTTGGACTTGTATTGTGTAATCTGGGTATATTGCTAGGGTTGCAGAGCCTCTTGGATTAGTCTGCCCAGTCTGGAGAAGGCTAGGATCTTTGCTTTGTCGCAGAGGTTGAGAATGTTCGCAATGATTGGTATAAGGGCAGCACCTGGGGGAAGTCTCTTTATGAGGGCGCAATGAGCTATTTCGACAGTGAACCCTTGTGACAGCGTTTCTGCTCTGATTTCTTGAAGTAGATTTTCAACATAATCCGTAGGGTCACTTCCCTGCAATCCTAATATTCTAATGTTACTTCTGAATCTTCAGCTCGCTCTTGTAGCATTTTTAGTTTGAAAGTAAGCTTGTGGACCGTTTCCTTTAAGTCTTTAGTCGTAGATGCCGTTTCTTCTAGCTTTTGTTCCGTTTCGCCCACTCTGGTGGCTAGGTTACATACGTCATGGCATAGTAAACTCACATCACATTTTCTCTCTCCTATGTGGGGTTCCATTGAGGTGCGCATGGCCACTATTGCTTCTAGGATTTTGTTCTCTTCTGGATTTTGGCGGGTTTCTGGGTTATTGTTCTTAGGTTGCTCCTCCTGGTGAGCGGAGTCAGTCTTGGGTTCATTCTTTTTCGCATAGCTATCCATTGTTGCCTGTTTTGGTTGCATCTTCGTTGTTGTTTGTTTCAATTGTGCTGCTGTTTTATTTTTTCCGTCCGGCATCTGGGGCATAGGGTGTGTTCACTGATTTTGGAGCCCCTTTTAGTTATCGCTGGTATATTTCCTGCAGGGGGTCAGTTCCTATTTTGTTCCTCTAAGGTTGTGTCCTCTGAGGGGGGGGGGGGATCTGACTTGTTCCTGCACTCGTGGTATGCTGCGGTCTGTAAGGGAGGTTTTCTGCTTCTCGGGTGGTGTGGGGGGCGCTGGGTTTCCCTTAGTATTGTATGTGGTTCCTGGGTTGCTGTTATGCACTTGGGGGCTGGCTCTGTGCTTCGAGCAGTTTGCAGCGATATCCTCTCGCTTTCTGTTTCTCCTTCCCCCACTTCTGTTTCTCTCGCGTTGTCCTTGGGTGCTATTGGATATCTGTGCCCCCCTAAATTTGCACTATATCATGGTTCTCTGAGCAACTGGTGAGCTCTTCGCTTTATTATGAAATTCTGGAGGTTGTACAGCCATTCAGACTTCTGGTGGCTATCTTTTGGTATTTGTTCAGCTTGTTTTTGCTTGTAGTCGCTGTTACAGGCCAGTCACGTGGTTCTGATTGTCTGTGTTGTTTTGTCAGCCCTTCAGTTTCTCTGTGTTTCTCTCTAGGGTCTTCTGGGCGAGAGCTTTATGCTGGGTCTAAGGCATGCAGCAGTCTATATAGCTCCTGGTGTGTTTATCTCCTCTCACAGTGGGCTGGGTAGTGCAGCAGTGTAGCGTTTCATTTGCTTACTTTATTTCTCTGCTCAGCCCAGCCGTGCTGTCTGATTCACCCTCTTCCCTGCTAACGTACCTGCCACTCTCAAGCTCCTCTCAGTGTATCTGCTCTTCGCTTGTGATCTGTGGGGTCTTCATGCTTAATATCTGGGGGTCTCAGGATATGGCACTGTCTGCCGCATATGTGCGTGTCGGTATGGTCCCTTTATGAAGCCTCAGGGCTTCTAATCTTTCCGCCTGCGTATTAGAATTGTTTGTGCGTGGACAGCGGTCAATGCTGTGTGGGTCCCTCCAGGTACTGTGTTTGAAATATGTGAGGTCGTGCGGGCGGCCGGATCTATTCCAGTGTCGTCGACTATTTATGTAAGCTTCTCTGCTGCGTAATGCCGGCCCCGGCTTCATAAACTATGCGGCTATCGTCGTAGGTGGAGCAGGCGCTTTTATTACTACCGCACTTCGTCTTCCGCGGTACTGCTTCCCGACACTGTTAATTCTGTTGCGGCTGTTACTTGGGTCTCTCGGGTCCTCTGCTGCGGATCAGTTGGGGCTCCTTCTCATTTAGTCTGAGCTGCTCGGTGCCATTTTGCGGGTTGCTCTCTGCGCCTCCTTTACAGTTTATATTTAGTTTCTGCCACAACAATTAGTGTTGCGTGCTGGTCACAGGACGGCGAGCAGTTGCGAATCACTTCCGCCTCACTTTAGCTTCTTTCTCTGCATGTAGGATCACTGTAGTGCAGATCTCGCAGGAGAGCTCTGCTTGCACGTCTTCTCTACATGCCGGTTCCACCCACTCCGAGCCGAGCATTTCCAAATTAAACCCCCAAATCACCAGTGACCACGACTTTCTATCTTTGATGTGGTCCTGGAACAACTCTAAAACCGATCCTAAGCCCCTTGGTATTCGTGACATCACCGTCTCAAACGGGAAAAATAGATTCAGATGGGCACCCACTGTACTACAGGACCTCAACATGCTCCTACTATACCCCTCCAATATTTTATATCCAGAGCTGACAATGTCGCACAGCTCCTATATTGCTGCGATGCACATTTTCAAAACTAAACCTCACCCGATCACTAAGACCAACATATCTTATATGCATATATATAGGATCATGAATTGGCCGCCAGGAAATCAATATACAGAGCTGACAGGCGTACCCTTCCAAACTTTCCATTATCCATCAAGGTAGATTAAAGACCTTGAAATGGAAGCACAAAAACTGGATAAAATCCAGGAAATCTCAGATGTACCAGCGAGATGCCGAATATATGCTCTGAGCGTTGGCATCTAAGTACTCTGCTCTTATTTGGGTGCTTTTAAATCATTCCAATGGTACCTCTCAGACAGGATCACAAATAAATGCTCTCCCAGAAGAGGTATGGGTAACTTACTATAAGACACTGTATGCGGCCACCCCCCTCTGTAGCATGTTCAGATGCCTTTCATGGAATGGTATCCTTGCCTTTGACAGAGAGGACATTCTATGCTACATAATGAAACTGAACTCCTCTCAGGCCCCAGGCCCTGACAGCCTTTCTAATCGTATGATTAAAGCGCATCCTCATGCATGGGCCAAAAAGTTTAATGGTGATATTCGCCCAGACCATTCAAAGCCGCTAAATTCTTCCCTCGTGGAGACAATCTAATTCCAATATATAAAAAAGGTGATTGCAAGGCCCTTGAAAACTATAGGCCAGTCACCTTATTATATGTGCCTGGCAAACTTTTTGCTAGACTCATTCTAAGAGATTTCAACTCCTGGATTGCAAAAACAGACTTACAGGACTTGCATCAAACTGGCTTTCTGTCGCGCCTGGACGCGTCGATAAACTTGCAAACCTTACATGCTATCAAATTGCAGGAATGTCAAAGGAAACAGCCATTGTACACGGTCTTTATAGACTTCCAGGCCGTGTTTGATGTCTGCGGAGTTATTAATTGATAAATTAACTAGAGCTGCTTGCCCTAACTTTCTGATATATTGGATAGACCAACTACATTCGAAAACAACTATCCAAATTAGTCTATCCCTGGGTGGAAACCTATCGTCCCCCATGGTCAACTATAGGGGCCTCAAACAAGGGTGTATCCTTGTGTCATCATTCTTCAACTTCTTCATTGCTGATATGCAGCATCGATTTGCAGAAGTAATATCTGACTCACCCAAGCTGGGAGAGCACTTTATCCCCTGGTTGTTTTATGCCGACGATTTGGTGCTCTTGACTAAAACTGCCAGGGGATGTACAAGCTCTCCTTAACCAACTGGGTGACTATGTAGAGAATAATCTTTTGGCTATCAATCAAAACAAATGCAAGGTAATGATTAATTATGACAAGCACTGCAAGAATAAGTTGTTATCTAAATGGATCCTTCAAGGAAAGCAGATACAGTTGGCTGACTAATATAAGTAATTATGACTTATCATTAGCAACCACCCATCCGATATCCCTTACCTTCAGGATCTGCAAAGGAAATCGAAAACTGCCATATCTCAAATTTTCAGTCATGCCCACGATTATTTTCTTCAAACAGGAAGTTGTTCCCATCCTTACCTATGGCGCCGAAACCAGAGCATGGCGCCCAGAAACATTTTGGCAAAGAATGAAGGTCTCGTTTGGAGAAAAGTTTTAGATCTAAATCAGAGCTCATCCATGTGTGCCATCAGACACAAGCTAGGAATAGCCTCTCTAAACTCCATGTACATGTGGAAAGTATATTCAGCATAAAGGAAGTATCTTCTACCAGCAAAAGGACATTTTCTGATGAGTGCAATCTCAGCCTACTTAACCACTACGAAGCATACTAAAATGCAAACTTGGAGACTAACACTACAAGATTCTATGGAATTCACGGGAGTGAGAGTCCTTATTAATGACAAATGCAAATAGAGCCAAGTCCAAACTATATAATTGGATTACATAAGAGAAAGCTGCATACAACAGCATTTATTTAAGGAACATGTTTTTTGTCAAAAGATGTATACAATATTGAACTTTAATGAAACTTCCGGCGCCATCATTAAGGAATCAATTTATGTGATTCGGGCTTAACCTTTGGCATAGCAATGATGTAGTAGCCAGACACAAAACAAATTGCAAACAGGGACACGTGTGCAGATTCTGTCGGAAAGCAAATCAACCTGAAACTATTAGACATCTCATTACAGAATGCCCTCATCTGCTGAATGTGAAGCACATCTGGTTTACCATCTGTTCTCCGACTATCGCATTATAACACCTGAAAGTTTTTAGGAAGCATTGTTCAATTGTCAACGAGTATTGACCAACATAGCCACTGTGAATTCTTTGCAATCACTTAATCTTACATGATCTATACTGAGTCCGAACAGAAGACTTTCATTTCCACTTTATGCTGAAAGTTGTGGTTGTCATGTCATCGTGCAATACTCTTTTAAAACCACATTATCCACCTACTATGTCTATATGCTGAGTCTTCTCAAATGGTGCTGTCAGAACGTGGATACATCGCCATTGTCGTTTGCATGCCATTTTCAGTTTTATTTATGTAACATTTCATATTTAAAGGTTATGTGTGTGTTGTGATATTTTAAATGATTTTCTTTTACATATCGTCATTTTATGTTTCTTTTTTTTTAAATTCCTAGCATTTGTTAGAACAATTTTATGATGCAATGTCAATTATTTGATGTGTAAAATGTAAAAATTTGAAAGGCTGTTTTTGACCAGCTAAATCAAATTAAGAACAAATAAATAAAAAAAGATTGTTTACTATGAACTTGCACATACATTTTCGTACCAATTTCATGTATAAGAACCAAACTTATGCCCACAACCTCGAACGGAAATTTAAAATGAAATGTGAAGAAGAGTTAGTTGAGAACAGAAATTACCATCTCCCCATGTGACTTGCAATAAAACAAAACAAATAGTCTGCAATATTCTCTGCAGCTTTGCAACAAAACAAATGCACTGCAACACTTTCTGCAGTTAATAAGGCATATTTCTCCATTGTGGTTGCTCATGAGCTTGTTTCATGAGCCTAAACATGTAATACAAAAGGAAACATCCGTGTAAGCCAATATATGCTATGTTTCCCAAATTCTAATACTCAAACAATCGTGAGAAAAGGATCACTTAGGGGGTAAAGAAAGGTTGCAGCATGAGAGGTGGCCGTGTAAAGCGGACTGATGTTGGTGGCGGCACTGTCATCGCCAGATCATAGTCAATGGAGGACAAGTGTGCAGCTTTTTCAAGGGGACATTCAACTGGACTTAAGGGAGGTAAGATCCCCCTGAGGCCTCTCGAACTTGAAATTGAGACCGGATTATGTGACTACAATATATTGCTTCTCCCACGTAAACCATCCGAAGTTGCTGTGTTTGTGGCGGCTCCAGAAAGTATATTTAGAGTCGGTGAAGGGGGTTGGTACCCAGGGACTTTAGGACACTGCCTGGGTGGACGCCCTGCCCCCGGACTGTTAATTGACACAGGGTCTGAGGTTGCGGCTAATTCAGGCAATCGGCATGTATCCAAACCTGATAAGAACTCTTTGACTGTAGGGGGTGGGTGGAAGATAGCAGATGTAACAGCCCACAACAACTGCTGGAACAGACCTTGCCAGCCCTTTCAGAAGAGGGTTGTGGCACAAAAGTTATGATCCATGATAACAGACTGTGACTCCCCAATTCCTTCCCTAACTCACCCTCACCAAATAGGCCCACTGATTGTGTACTACGTGGGGGTGAATTAATGGTATGGCAACATAACTGGCCTAATGTACTAAGTGAACCAAATGCATTGCAGAAAGGGGACGGGGGGGGGCATGGGACTCCCTGCTCGGATTTCAGAGCCAGAGCTGAGGGTGTCATGGATCCAAAGGGAATGACATGAGAACTTTCCACGATGCTGGGGCCAAAAGGGGGAGACCAGGGTGTGATGCAAGTAGAAGCACTTAGTGCCTGCCCCTCCCCCCCCCTCCCCAGAAGAGTGTTGAGAAAACTAATAAGAGCATTGAGCTATCCTTGGAGGTTGCTAAATCACTGCTGCCTAAAATCACAGTGGCTGGAAAAAGCATGGGGAAAATAAAGTTTTTAAAGAAAATGACAAAACCAGAATGTGTGCAGAAAAACATGGGACATATAACAGACACAGAACTATTGGAAGGGGTGGAGGTGTTAGTGGGGGCATCAGTTGCAACAATGCCAGGGGAAAAGCCCTTGTTGTCCCCTCACCTGTTTGAGAGAAATAAAGCGGCTGAGGGTGAAAACTGAGCACTGCGAATAAGATTGAAAGGACACAGTACCTTTGAGGGGGCGTTTGTACAGCATATTGCCAATGGCATTAGAACTCCGAGCTATGAAGGCTCTTCAGGGGCCAAGCTAAATGAACAAATAGTTGAAACTTCATTAAGGATGGACATAGCGAGAATAGAAAGAATGATTAAAATGGTGGACTCCGTTTGTTTAAGGGCCGAGGCGACCGAGGTCTTGGGGGCTGAGGGGTAAGGAACAACACCAAATGGGAAACGGGTGGAGGGCGGCCATGAAAATTAATGCTGATGCAGCTTTAGTGCATGGGCACCTTGAAAAAAACACTTGGTGACCTGGGAAAGGACATTTTGTACATCAGCCATGAAGAAGTGGAAGGGGACCTTCTGTACTCAATTCCTCATTAACTTTATCTGATTCCTTGTATATAATCCAAGACAGGAGAGGAGGGTGCGGATAGGAGGAATGGCTTAAGACAAAGCCACATTGGCCGAGATGGGCTCACTGTTTTTCACACATTTTTCTGGCCCCTTTCCTGGAACTTTGTGAATCTATTAACGATAACAGTCAGGCTTCATCATCTTACGGAGCGCGAGGTCCTTTTAACCTCCCACCCTTCCATCTGCCTTTCAAGAGTCCTGATCTGCCTGGCCTACGGAATCACCCTGCACCAGGTAGGTGCATTGCCATTGACCCAGCACCACCAGAAAACAAAAAAGAAGCATTTAAAAATCGAAAATTAACAAAAAAGCATATTTTGCTGTTGAAATCATTGTAATTTAGCGCAACTACACCGCAATACTTGGCAGCATGTTCTACCTTCCTGCTGCCTGTATTTTCACTGACAAATTGAGTTGAAATGCTATTTTCGCCTTCACATGGTGTGAATATGAGGTGCTTCCAACATGACTGCCTTGCTTCCTTGTTTGTGTGAGGCAGTGATTCAGAAGGGCCTTCCTCCATCGTCTGCAGTGATTGGCTGCTGCCTTTCTTTTCAAGGCAATCGGAGGACCGGCAGGATTTAGCCGGCCCCCTCACCAAAGGCCCACTCCTAAGGCCCATGTCTGCTCCCAGAACGCTACATGAGACTATTGCCACAACCCAACCCTCCCTGAGGTTGCAGCCTCACTCTGCTTGGAAATTGGACTACCAAGACTTTGGCTTAAGACAAAGCCACATTGGCCGAGATGGGCTCACTGTTTTTCACACATTTTTCTGGCCCCTTTCCTGGAACTTTGTGAATCTATTAACGATAACAGCCAGTCTTCATCATTTTACGGAGCGCAAGGTCCTTTTAACCTCCCACCCTTGCCTTTCAAGAGTCCTGATCTGCCTGGCCTACGGAATCACCCTGCACCAGGTAGGTGCATTGCCATTGACCCTGCACCACCAGAAAACAAAAAAGAAGCATTTAAAAATTGAAAATGAACAAAAAAGCATATTTTGCTGTTGAAATCATTGTAATTTAGCGCAACTACACCGCACTACTTGGCAGCATGTTCTACCTTCCTGCTGCCTGTATTTTCACTGACAAATTGAGTTGAAATGCTATTTTCGCCTTCACATGGTGTGAATATGAGGTGCTTCCAACATGACTGCCTTGCTTCCTTGTTTGTGTGAGGCAGTGATTCAGAAGGGCCTTCCTCCATCGTCTGCAGTGATTGGCTGCTGCCTTTCTTTTCAAGCCAATCGGGGGACCGGCAGGCTTTAGCAACCCCCCCTCACCAAAGGCCCACTCCTAAGGCCCTTGTCTGCTCCCAGAACGCTACATGAGACTATTGCCACCACCCAACCCTCCATGAGGTTGCAGCCTCACTCTGCTTGGAAATTGGACTACCAAGACTTTCTAACCTCACTCACCTTGGGTTAGTTCCCTCCTTCTGATTGCCCTTTTTCCCTTCTAGGGACTTTCACTTCCTTCTCTGCTTATCCTCACAGTTCTCCCAGTTATGCTCTCAAAGGCATTCTTCTCTGCACTCACCTCCTAACTTCTGATTCATACTGCGATTCTATACCTACTGTGCCTTAGCATTTAACTGTAAAAGTCGGACTGGCTTCCTTCGACTCCTCCAGAGTCATCATTAATGTCTACCTAAATGGCACTCTCATGGTCCAAGGGCGACAGGCCAACCTCCTCCTCTTCGATAGGCAGTTCCCTCGCCTCATCAACTTCTTTTTATCTCCGGCTGTCCCCTTCTATCCTCCCTTGGCTGCCTTGCCATCTCTTCCTTCCTCCTCTGCCCCACCTCGGGCTACCTCCACATGATTTGTACCCCTCCACAAAAGGTCATTAAGGCTGGCAACCTTCTTCATCTTGCCACTCTCCACTCTCGTTCTGCTGTCAAACATTCCTCTGACATCTGCCACCTCCTGGAAGAACGTGACCTTGATGTCCTTGTTCTTACCGAGACATGGTTCACGGCCCGCTCTGTCACAAGCTTTGACACGCTCCTCCATGATGGCTACAAAATTCTCTCCGCGCCCAGATCCACCTGGCACGGAGGGGGTGTAGCTCTGACCTTTCCTGAGTCGATTCCTGCCTCTATCATTCCCACGCAAATGTACTCTCTTTTGAATGCCTTGTCTGGAGGCTCTCTCACTCTCTCTCTCTCTCTCTCCTAGCCACTCCCTTTCTGCTGATACTCTCTACCGGCCCACTGGTCAAATCACCTAATTCCTCTCTGAGTGGGCGGGCCTCTTCTCCTCCCTCCTGGCCTCAACCACACAACTCCTCATCCTTGGTGACCTCAACATTAATCTCAATTCTCCCTGCTCCTCATTTGTGCTCTTTCGCGGCCTCTGCGATTCCCTCTCCCTTTCTATCCTCCCCTCTGGTCTGACTCACTCTGCAGGACACACACTTGATGTCTTGATCTCCTCTGGCCTCCCCCTCTCTATCCCTCTGACCACTCCTCTCTCCTGGAGCGATCACTGCCTCCTCTCCTCTCTCCCTCTAATCCCCAAGCAAAGCCTACCCCAGCATTGCCAACTACCTTCTCGGACATCCGGCCCATGAAGCGTGTGTCAGTTGAGGCTTTAGCTTCCACCTTCTTCCCCCCCCTCCACCTCTGGCTGACTCACACTCTGACACTGCCCTGTCCCTGCTCTACTCTTCTATTTCTGATACTCTTGATGCTTTTGCCCCTGTCATGAGGATCCATTTGGAGTCCAAAGCCAAGTGCAATTCTTCGTATGACTCCGACCTAGCTACACTTAAACGTAAGTGTAGGGCGGCTGAGCGGAAATGGAGGACTTCTTGTTCATCCTCTGACAAACTGGTCTGTCGTCTGCTCCAAAGGCAATATCAACTCTCTGTACTGACCAAGAAGAGAGTCCACATTCAAGCCTGTGTCTCTGCGGGATTTAACAACTCGGCCGAAAGCCAAACTCAAGCATGTGAAGACTCGAGGACATAACGTGCATACTGGCTAAAATAACCATTGCAATGTCTTGGAAAAAACCTGCAGGGCCGTAATACAATATATGGCACAGAGAACTGGAAAGATGGATGAGCGCAGAGACAAAGGCATGGGAGGACAGTGTTGCCAGGTCCACTGACGACTCCAGTATGGCGCTGGAGGCATGGAAAGAACTCACTAGAAACATGTTCCACCCCTCAGATGATAAGCCCCCATGAACTAAAGACTTCAGACAACGCTAACCTACAACCAAAGCAGAGTTAACCAGGGAGAGACTTGTGCAGTCAGCAGTGGTCCCCTGAAGGCCCCCTCTCGCAGTCGCCTAGCTATCTCCCCCCCCCCCCCTGGGAAATATGCTAAATATGCTACTGAAACACATGGACAAAACATGGAGACAGTTAATGTTGTTTTATTAAAATGTTAATGTTATATTATGTAAATATTGATATTACCACATGTGAAAGGCACATTTAAATGCTTTGTAACAGCTGCAAATAATAAATGCCAATAAACAAATTTAAAAATAAAATAAACAACTCGGCCGAACTCTTACAAATCTGCAAGGAGCTGGCCAATCCTGCTGCAGTCTCTACCCAGGCTCTTTGCAATTCCCTTGCCTCATTTTATCTCAAAAATCCAGGACATCCTGTCCATCGCTCCTCCCCTCCGTCTTTGCTTGCTGACCCTCCTTCAGCCACTCCCCCACCCTCTTCCTCATCCCTTCATGTTTTCTCCCCTGATGAGGTCGCTAGACAAGTCCGATCTATGAAAGCCTTGTCAAAACAGGTTCATCCCTGTTCCTCTAAAACCATCAAGGATCACATTGATAACCTCACTCCGGCCCTTGCCAATTTTTTGCAACCCCTCCTTTTGCCTCAGGATCCTTCCCCTCCCTTCTGAAGCACTCCCTTGTGCATCCTCTTCTCAGGAAACCCACAGATCCTTCTTGTCTGGCGAACTATCGCCCAATTTCCATTACTCCCTTTTTGGGTAAACTCCTGGAAAAGCTGTCCATCTCTCAGCTCTCTCCATGACCACCAATCTAGCTTCAGAGCTGCCAGAAGCACAGGAACTGCTCTCCTGAACATCCGTGAAGATCTGCTCTCCAACCTTGACTTCAACATTCCCTCTGTCCTCATCCTACTCAATCTCTCTTCTACCTTCGACGCGGTCAACCATATCACCCTGCTCAACCGTCTCCGTGATAACCTGGGTATCATTGATCAAGCTCTGGCCTGGCTGGCCTCTATCCTCTCTGATCGATCCTCCTAGGTCCAACTTAGGTCCTTCCTATCATCTATCTCCCTCTCTACCTCTGGTGTTCCCCAGGGGTCTAACCTCTAGCCCTGGCTTTTCAACCAAGACCTGCCAACTCTCGCCCACTGCATTGCCATTTTCTGCTCAAATTTCCAGTACTACGCTGATGACACTGAACTCATTTTCAGGCTGCCCTCGGCCACCTCCTCTCCTTCTCTCATCTCCGATTGCGTAACTGCCATTCAAGATTGGTGTGCCGCCAACGATCTTTGTCTGAATGCAACAAGACAGAGATCCTCCTCCTCAGCACACCTTCACCATCCTTTCCCCTCACTCTCTGGCCGGCCTCCCTTGGCCCTCCACGTAACCCCACCTGCGAGGCTAAGAACCTCGGGGTCAGCTTTGACTCCACACTTTCCTTCTACGCCCACATCTTTGACGTCTCTAAAAAGTCAAACTTCCTACTTCACCCCCTCAGAGGTAACCTGCCTTTCCTCTCCTTCCCCCTAAAGTTCACTGTCTCCCAAGCTCTGGTTCTCTCTAGGTTGGACTATTGTAACAGCCTATTTCTAAATCTACCTGCCTCTAGTCTCTGCACTCTACAACTAATCCAGAACAGGACTGCAAGACTTGTCCTTGGTCTCAAGCCCTGGGATCGTATCTCTCCAGCTCTAAAATCCCTTCATTGGCTCCCAGTGGATGCAAGGATTAAATTCAAAACCCTCTGCATTGTCCACAAGGCTTGCTGGGGCCTGGGTCTAAAATACCTACAGCTATCCCTCTGTAAATACCTCCCCTCTAGAGCTCTCCGCTCATTTAACTCCCTCAGGGTCAGTCGTTGTTCAAAGAAACGAGCTGGGGGTAGATCACTGTTTTCGGCTGAAGCCTCCCAGTGGAATAGCCTCCCTGCCACTCTGAAACTTGAGGAGAACCATCTCAGGATCTGGAAGCACCTCAAGACCTTCCTCTTTGCTTCTGCCTTCGCTCTCCCCTGCTGATCTCTTCTCTCTCGGTACCGTGCACCTGGCCACCCTCTGTCCTCGGGCCCAGGTACCTGCTCACCCTGCCACCCCTTGCACTGGGGTCTGTATCTGTACCCATACAGTACCCCCCCTTTTTCTTCCCCATCTACTGCCTTAAACCCAGCACTTGCCACTTGTTGGCTGCACTACCACTGTTTGTTGCCTTTATTATTTGTTTTCATTTATTTATTATTTATCTGTTTCTCCTTTGCTCCACACTTTCTACTTCTCCCCCTTCCACGCACTTTTCCCCTTTCCCTCTCCCATGCACTTGCACGTTCTCAATGTCACTGGGCCAAGTAAGATTGTTGTTTTGTTCTCCCCTGTTCGCCTCACTTGCCTTTTTGAGCTCCGAAACACTTGTGTACGAGCACAATATAAATAAAATATCAATTCAATTCAATAACATGGAGGATCGGGCAACTCTGATTGCTTTGTTACATAAGAAAATTCTGTTTATTGAGGGCCATATCACAGCTGCCAAGGAGAGGGAAGATCAGGGCCCAAAATAGAAAGAAAGCCTTTGGAATGTCCAAAATACTGTGGCCGGTATCCTTAGCATGACTTTGCAACGACATGCGGAGCTACCAGAATCGCAACTGTATCAGGTGGTGCGAAAAACAACTATAGAAGAACCAGAAAAAGAGCCTCTACAAGTGGGAAGTTTGAATAATCCACCAGTGGAAGCCCCAACCATTGAAATTCATATTTTAGGAGGCGTATTGGCTAGAGCAAACAATCCTTCAAATCCAGGTTCAGAGAACATAACTCCAGAAAAGATGTGTGATGCTGAGTAACCATTGGAGATTTCAAGACCTTATCCTACCTTTGGATGCACACGAAGAAAAAGATTGGGAAGACCACAGCAGGTTCCTAAGTCAAAAAAATGAAAACCCCAGTTGTTTGTGAGATCTGACGATTCAAGAACATTTTTGAGAAACCTATCCAGCCCAGCCTTGAGTATTAGGCAGGGTGAACACAAGAATAGAAAACCCAACAAAAAGAACATGGGGGACTCAGTGGAACAAATGTCGGAACTTTTGATGGTGGCTACAGGCCCTGAGCAGGCCACGTATAGAGAGTAGTTAGTATTCTTACTGGACCTGTCTGTTTACTCGATTGAAAACAATGAGCACCAGAGTGAACCCACATTAAATGATCCCGATATCAGGGCCGATTGTCTGGATGCTGAACCATTACATCGGAAAATGGAATTAGATATCCAAGAGGTGAAATGTCAGATCTTAGCAGAGAAACAAGTCGAACCAGATAAGAGTGTTGCACTAAGTCAGAAAGCTGCTTCTGCAAATAAAGATCTCCCTTATACCATGGAGAAACCTTTGGACGTCCAGACTTTAAAGTCAAGGTTTCAACTTAAAACCCCATAGGGCGCAGAAGTAAAGGAGAAGCTGATGTATTGCCCCTTGGGGACAGCTGATAGCTTTATGAAATTGGCCTTGAAGAGATCAGCAGTGGAAATTCTCTAGAAGCGGAAAGCAACAAATCCTATTGGGAGTGATGGAACGGCTAGTCAGCCCAAGAGGATGGGCGAAAAGGGTCAGACAAACCACCCAATAGAGATTAGAGAAGGAGTTTGAAATTGGAGGGGAACTCTTACACTGTGTCCCAAACCTAAGACAAATTTGCTCTGATGATCTCGCTCTAATTGAATTTGTAGATGAGGTTTGGCTGGACACAGTGTACCTCCACATTCATTCCCCAATTGTGAAATATTCACTCCTTGAAGCTAGTGTGAGTCTTGGGCTATTGGGCTTTGACCTGACACCATTATGGGAACATCATAGAGAGGAAAAGGAAGAAATTACTGGCACTGCCCATTCAGCCTGCAATTTGTTTAAATATATTGAGCTGTATAAAGATCGAAGGCAACGTGAAAAGGATGGTAATGGTGTACTCCGGCCGACTATCTGGACATCGGCCGGGATCCAGCAACTAGAGCAGAGAGGAAAGGAGCAGCCCTTTAAGCATACATTTAATATAATGGTGGGCTGCAAAGGAGGTTCTGAGAGTGAGAGAAGGGTTGACATCACATCACAGAGGAGAGCGATTTAGCGATTGGTTAAGAAGGATTCTGAGAGAGTAAGGTGGGCACAACCAAACAGTAGTCAAATTCAATCCTTGTTGAATTCCAGTAGATACAGTAGGCTTATATAAAGGAGCTGTCCGGTAATAAAGATCGTGTGACACAGGGATCCAAAATCCAAAAAAAGCATGATTATTCACAAACTTACATGCAGTAATGTATTCTATTATGTCCACAGACACAAAGGTCCCTAGGCTAAGTGCTTAGTCCAGAGGATGGGAGTTATCTCCGAAATGCACTGGCTAATGAGCCCACACTGGTGAGGATGCTGTTTGCCTCTACTATAATTAAATACTATTTTTGTGAATTACGCCTAAAACTTTGGAAACAATTATTTAATTAGTTTACAAGTGACAAACTCTCATATGACCAGAGTACCAAGGAAAATATCCCTAACAAACAATGCAGCTTTTGTATAAGAGCAGTTTGTGAGCGTCTGATCGACTGAGTGGTTTCACCCAGTTTTTTTGCTTCTTTTTCCAAGAAGGATGCATGGGCATGGCTGTCTAGTGTGTTGATGGGACAGAAATCTAATTAGCTGATTAAAGAGTGAGGTTGTAACTTTCGATCAATGGCCTCATGGAACACCAGGGAAATACTCACCTTGTCGAAAAGGGGGAAGGTTAAATTGGAGGATTTTGATTTAATCTGCTTCCAAGAGACTTGGCTTTGCCACAAGCTATGTCTGGATGGCTTCTGTTTTTCTAAATCCTGCTATCGGTGGCTAAAGGGGAAGGCCAACGTCAGGTCTACCCATGGCCCTTCGTAATTGTATGGGTTTGGAAGTGAGCAAAATCATCAACACAACCGCATATATACAAATGGTGGAGATGCAATGAGATTCGCTATAATTACAGCACACGTACAGCAAAAGGAAAAAATTATGATCTATCATTTATATTGGAACCCGACAGCAGTGGGTGAGGACAAATTCATTGAGGTTTCAGACTTGATTGATGAGGCTCTCAATGTTGGAAGGTGAAAGATCTGTCATAATAGATCCCTCTACCTGTGGCGTTCCTGAGGACTCTAGCCTATCGCCATGGCTCTTCAACATCTACTTGACCCCTCTGACACTCTTGATCTCCACCATCTCCCCTCATGTCCAGTGTTACGCAGATGACACATAGCTCTCCTTCAAACTGCTATTCTTTACCTCCTCCCTCTCCTCTCTCATACTTGACTGTCTGACTGCTATTCAGGCATTGTGCTCTGCCAATAATCTCTGCCTTAATGCCAGTAAGACAGAGATACTTCTCATTGGGACGCCTGCTCCTTACTTTCCCGCCACTCTCTGGCCAGCCTCCTTGCGTTCCCTCCCTTCACCCACATGTGAGGCAAAAAACCTTAAGGTCACATTTGACTCCTCTCTTTCCCTCCACACATCACGGACCTCGCCAAGAAGTCCAACTTCCAGCTCCACCTCCTCAGGGGCATTCTTCCTGTCCTCACCTTACCCAAGAAGCTCAACGTCTCCAGAGCCAGGACTTATCCAGACTGCTAGACTAATCCTTGGTCTCAGGCCCAGGGACCACATCTCTCCAGCCATAAAATCTCTCCACTGGCTCTCAGTGACCGCAAGGATCAAATTCAAGACCCTTTTCATCATCTGCAAGGCTGTCTGGGGCCTTTTCCCTCCTTAAAGAACTTCCTGCCAGAGTCCTTCGGACTTCGGGCTCAAACTCTCTGCAGGTCACACGTTTCCCAAAGCAGATAGTGGAAGGTAGATCCCTTTCCTCGGCTAGTTCCTCCCTCTGGAAAGGCCTCCCTGCCCCCCCTAAGACTTGAGCCGGATCTTTTAAGTTCCGGAAACTTCTCAAGACTTTCCTTTTCTCCTCGTCCTTTCCTCTCTCCTTCCCGTGGTAATGTTCCCTCTGCCGCTGTGACTGGTGTCTAGTATGGTCAGAGTTATACAGGGGCCAGACCACACTCCTGTCAGTACCCTCAGCATCCCTTGCCAGCACTGCCCTTGGGCTCCACTGCCTGGACTAGCCCTCACCTGGTCCACTCTGTCCTCCGCACTTTCCCTCCCTTTTTCCTGCCCGACACTTGCCTTCTTTCCCCCCGCGCCCCAGTACTTGCCCCCTCCCATTTGGGCACCCCACACCTACACTTCATCCTATACCCCTCCCTGCACTTACTACCTTTATCTTGTACTTGCACCATAGGATTGTCCCATGGCCAATATAACAATTTTTTGTTGTTCCTCCTATGTTCCTTTCCCCCAATTTTTATTGTGGCGCCTGGAAACACTTGTGTATAGGCGCCATAGAAATGTCCAATAAATAACTAATCTGTGGTGACTTAAACAAGAATGGGGAAGTCATTGGGAACAGTCTCTGCATCTAACTCCATCTGAAAAAAGAGGGCTTGCCTGGACCACTGCATTGGAACTAAGGGACTTACAGATTCTGAATGGTCACATGAAAGGTGATATCCCGAGTAAGCAAACATGGACTTGTGGTTTCCAAGCAGCAACAATTGTCTTTGTCTCCTGAAATTTGCTGCCTGACATCAAAGCCCTTGAAGTGACAAATACTGCAGCCAGTGATCACAAGCTACTGAACATGTTTTGGTGGAGAAGGGAGGAAAGTAGGCTGTTATGATGGGGTGGAAGTGGAGGAGGTGAATGGGGGAAACAGGCTTCAAATGTCGAAGAATAACATTGAGAAACTTGCGACTCAGTTCTCAAGGAAGGTGAATTTAGGAAAGATGTTTGAGTCTGATGACTGTGCTGGTTACATCCTGATTTTGCAGAATTGTATGGTTAGAAGTGATCCTTATAGAGGGAGTGGGCCTAAGGATCAGCATACCTATGATAGGGTGGTCGTGATAAAAAGAAGGGCTAGGACTAGGAAGACTAAGAAGGACTAGCAGTCATTAAGTTAAAAAAAAGACTACAAATGTTGGATGAGCTGGCATACGGCAACATTGTTGCAGCAAAATGTTGAAGAGATGTTGAGTGTAATTAGTAAAAAAAAGTCCTGTGTGAGCTCTGGAATTTAATTAAGAACGACGATTCCCGTTCAACTGCTCTGCAAACAAATAGTGTATCAGAGTCTGCCGGGGTAAAACATTTTAAAAATGTATATTCCAGCAAAGGCAAACCTCGAAACAAATGTGAGAAAAGTGAATTGATGAAATGGCATGTCCCTCACGACACTGAAGAAATTAGGACATTAATTATGAGAGCAAGTACATCAAAAGCACCGGGCCCAGATGGCTTAACTAACCCAATGCTTAACGAGGTGTGGGCTTCCTTTCTGTGCGTTTTGTTTGAGCAAATAGAAGGCCTGTGCAATATACCTGACTCATGGAGGAGAGCAACAGTGGTCCCGATATTTAAGAAGGGCAATAGGGATGATGCAAAACACGATTGCCCTACTGGATGTTATTGGGAAGTTTTTCAGGTCACTGTTGCGGTCAGGATTGAACTCTTAGTCGGTGAGGGAGAACCATTGTGACATCTTCCAGACGGGTTTTTTCCCTGGATTGGGCACTAGCACGAATATGACATTGATCACTTTGTTGAAGGGCAGTTAAATCAGGCGAGAGCTGGGGTTGGTGTCACTAAAGGCAAGGGTTGAGTGGAAATCATTAGCATTATATAGAATATGTGTCCTCGGTGCCCCGTGGCAGATTTTTGCTATAATAAAGAAAAAGATGGAATTAGGACAACATAGAATATTGGGGCGATGGGAAAAAAAATGTAAAGATCTGCTAGAAATGGTATGTGCCCCAGAAGATGACCTAAGAAGGAATCCAGTTAAGGTCAAATTGAACCTTTGGCAATCCGATTGGATTTTGACTTCTAAGGAGGTTAATACATTTAAATTATTTAACCATATGGCACAGGAATCTAGGGCATTTGGCATCATGCCAAAATATTTGCTTAAGTTCCCCAATAGCCACGTGAGATCTCTGTTAATGAGGATTCGCCTACACCTAATGCCTACAAAAGAAGTACTGTCTGTCAGACTTCACATCAGACCAAGAGATATGCAATGTAACTATTGCAAAATACCGGGATAAATTGGACATTTAAAACATAAATAGCTATTTTGCACAGCCTTAGCTACATTAAGAACTAAGCACTTTAAGACGTTCCTGGACTCTTTAAGCACTCTATATCCCAACGAATGGTAGTCTCTCTTATTCTGTGGGGAAATGACTTCATTGGTTTTAGCAACTGTATTGTTTAGCAACTGTATTGTTTTTAGAAACTGTGTTTGCCTTGATTTGAGATGAATTATGTTGTATACACTTGGATTATGGTTTTAGCAATTGTACTGTTTTAGAAACTGAGCCTCATTACGGGTATGGTGATAACCGTGCCGGTACTACCGGCAAGTTGTCGCCGGACCCGTAAATATTTACCAGCGCATGACTTACCGGTGCCACCAGGAGATAACAAGCTCGGCGGTACTGAAAGTCAGGCGGTGGTAAATTGTAATTCCCCATTCCCATAGAGTCACATAGGACATATGAGAATGAAGAACACAGAAGCACCGGCACCGCTGTTAGCGATGCTTCTGTGATGGTCTGCTTACCGTTGCCACTGTGCCTGGCAGGGTCAGACCTGTCGGGCACAGCAGATCCGGCAGGCAGACCTGTAGTATGCCGGTCTGGAAACAACGGTGCCGGTAAACTTACCGGCACCGTTGTTTACGGACCGGCATACTTGTAATGAGGCCCACTGTGTTAGATGTGAGATGAAGTATATTGTATAAACTCGGATAATGGTAAATTAAACAAAAGACGCAAGATAGGAGGGTGCTTCATACTGCTACAGTTGGGTGCCCATGCATCACTGTGCGACATTGACAGTCGCTGACGGCGGTTTTCCTGCGTTCCTTCCAGTGTCCTGAGCTGCATCCGTGTTTTCTTCATTTTTCAACCGAATCAAGAGTAGCAGCTTGTGTCCCATACAGGACCTGTGTCAGCACCCGCAGTTCCTGTTCATCTGAGAAGCAAACCGAGGATGGGAAATTGAACCTCTGACGACCACTTCCAGACCTGCCAAGCTTGGACCAAAACCGAGCTAAGGGTAGAGAGTAGTGAAGTCACTTACAAGTGGCCCTTTGTTGATCCAAATGCATTTACACACAGAGGCTATTTTGGTCTTCCTTTTGGCTTGGGTAGTATCCCCTAAAGCCCTCTGAAAGTCGGTAACAGCTTTGTTCACCGTATCAGATCCTCTCCTAACTTTTGGAAATCGTTTCACCCCTTCAGAATTCTTCCCCTAACTTTTTCCTGCATCCTAAGAAGTACTTTGTAAACTTTACTCACGAATGAGCAGTTTAAAAAACAAAAATGTTTCTTATTGGTCAAGTTTGACCTTTTACATTATAAAAGTTATACACAATTTATAAAACACGGTTCATAAAAACAATTCAATACATCTCATAAATAGGTGTAATATTAAAGAGAACAAAATAAAAAGAAAATCACAAGAAAATTCCTTAACTATCTACAATTCATATTTACAACTAAAATGGGGACCGGTTTATCTAACTAGTATATCTAGTCACTGCCCCGGTGCCGTCTGTCCATGTGGAGGGTCTGTGTTGTCCCTTTCAATTTTCCACCAGGCCCTTTGCCAGACGTGGAATGCCGCTGCTGTGATTACGAGCGAGTCTGCCCCATAGATTGCATTCCAGAGTTGGTCTGCCTGTTGCATCTTGAACTTGGAATACCCCTTCTCATATTCCCTCACGAGTGCTGGGCAATTCGTAAGTATGTGTGTCTGAGATTCCACTGGACCAGCACAGAGGCGACACAGCCTTTCGGCCCATGGGATATCCTCCCAAGCCCCGTAATTTTCCAATCCCGGGAGAATATTTAGTCTCAATGAAAGAATTAATTGTGTTAAAGCGGGTGCATTATGTTTTGTAAGGTAGGATCTTGGAGAATCCCTACCAAAGTCCTGGTGGGAATACGTTGTATATTTTCGTGGGGTTGCCAAGTGGTTCACCAGATGGTTTTTAATTCCCAGATCCTCGAAGTGTTGTGCCACCATGTTCCCCAGTTGCCTATATCGAGAGTTTTTACACATGCATTGAACATTGACCACAAGGCTCCATTGATCTTAGGGCTGGATTTATAAAGTTAGGTTTGCCATCTCTGAAAGTTGTCTGTTCTATAAAAGTTGCTCACCTTTTTCCTTTACAGGTATTAGTGGAGTTACTAACCTTCTCACACTGACTCCAGCGATTGTATTTATGTGACAGAGTGTTGCTCTAATGATATTTTGCCCATTACTTACCATCACCAAACATGGCAAATCACCTCTCCTGGGTGTCACAATATGCTTTGTTTATTTCGCAATTGGTTTTACATTTTTTTTAAACTTCCTATCAATGTATGCATAATGGGTGTAAAATGAATATCCCCAATACAAATTGGCCTTGAATGTCACCACACTGGGTATACCAAATCACTACCACACCAACTCACAAAATCACAGCCTTGAAAAAGACTAGGGTTGAAGCGCGCGTCGGCTGTGTAACGTATCAACATGTTAAAACTGGCACCTCTACGTCTAATAATGTATTTCATTAGTGCTAATTAACTAAGGAAATAAACACACCTCTTGTTTGACACAAATAAACCTGACTCATCCATTACCTGATTAAGCTGCCTAACTGCCAACACCGGACTATCCAATCCCACCAGCACCTACAGGTCCATAGTTTGTCAAACCCCACTAATTGTCTTCACAATCAGGAACCCCAGAGTTGGTCCCTTGACAAACCAGGACTCGGGCTGCAGGTTTGACACAGTAAACAAACGAACAAGAAGTGCGCAGGAGTGAGGGAGTTCTGCCTTTCAAAAACTCCACCCATGCTCAAACTGCATTTCATGATTCATTTGTGTTGTTGTTGGGCCTATAAACAATCTCTGAGGCATCACATGATGGATCCAATTCTCCCACAATCTTTATAAACAATATTTGAACTTGGCATTGTCCAGTATGAGTAGCAACACCTACTTAATCACGGCAATGAGCATGTCTGATAGCCAGACTCAACCTCAGCGCACATACACGACCCACCCTTCCTTTGCCCACCCTCCACACTATCCTAAAGTGCATCCCTTCCTTCAATCGTATCCATCTTCCTTTCAGAACGGCTATCCAGCCTCCTGGCACCCAAACATGGGTAGGATAAGCCCACCGTACTTTGAAGCTCACCAAATAACTCAATTGGGTAAGACCTTGGAACCTTCTCCTATCGGGCTAATTTGGAATTTTTCTGCAGCCCTTCTCCTAACTAACTATAACTCTTGTTTTTCTTTTCTTCTCCCTTGGTACATTGTCTCCTCTCCTGCTATAAATCATACTGCAAATTGGCCTCCCTATCTGTAACTAACTGCCATATCGTTTTGTTCAATTATTACACTTTGTCACCATCACTTACCATCACCAAACATGGTAAATGACCTCTCCTTGGTGTCACAATATGCTTTGTTTATTTCGCAATTGGTTTTACTTTAATTTTTTTGAAACTTCCTATCAATGTATGCATAATGGATGTAAAATGAATATCCTCAATACAAATTGGCCTTGAATGTCACCACACTGGGTATACCAAATCACTACCACACCAACTCACAAAATCACAGCCTTGAAAAAGACTAAGGTTGAAACGCGCATCGGCTGTGTAACGTATCAACATGTTAAAACTGGCACCTCTACGTCTAATAATGTATTTCATTAGTGCTGATTAACTAAGGAAATAAACAAACCTCTTGTTTGACACAAATAAACCCGACTCATCCATTACCTGATTAAGCTGCCTAACTGCCAACACCGGACTATCCAATCCCACCAGCGCCTACAGGTCCATAGTTTGTCAAACCCCACTAATTGTCTTCACAATCAGGAACCCCAGAGTTGGTCCCTTGACAAACCAGGACTCAGGCTGCAGGTTTGACACAGTAAACAAACGAACAAGAAGTGCGCAGGAGTGAGGGAGTTCCGCCTTTCAAAAACTCCACCCATGCTCAAACTGCATTTCATGATTCATTTGTGTTGTTATTGGGCCTATAATAAATACTAATATTTTTTTAGTATACAACTGTATAATTGTAATTCTTGTTGTTCCACTGTGTGTGTTCATTGGAGACTCCTGGTCATTCTCACCCCTCCTGAGATTTAGCCTGGACTGCTCTCCAAGCTACCAAGAATTGATGTGGCTATCTTCCCAGATGTGTTCCCATGTTCATCTCACAAAGCTATGCCACCAGGCCAGAGTTTAGAAATTCATTCTAACAACTGTGAGGGAGCCCATCATTTTTTTCACGGTATAATTGCAATACTCTATCCCAGGGTTTGAAATTGCTGGGAGCTGGAAGCTATTTAGCTCCTGATCCTAGCTTTGGAGAGACTGGTTAGCTAGAAACCAACAGCTCCCAGGAGCTACCTTTGGCTCCCATGGCCAACAGGTGCCTTATTAACATGCATATGTGACATTAACTACTATGTATTGGAGAATGATAACGAAGAATTAGAGCACATCTGGTACACAACTAAACATAACGGATCATACATAATGGGCAAAAAGCTACAATGTGCATCTTATGTGGAAGATCTATTTCTTGTGCTCTATGTACTCGCTCCTGGTTCCCCGGCAGCAGCTCCTGCCTACTGGGGTGATGCCTTGCACAAGGAGCTGGTTTTAGCTCCTGCTTACTAAATCTCAATTTTGGACCCTGCATTCTGACTCACAATTAAATAATACATCTCTTAATTCACTTTTCTATTGCTAACTTAAGGTAGTCCCGAATCTAGCAGCTCAGCGTTGGGCTGCTACAAGGGTTTTTGAGCATATTTCACCTGTCAAGGTGCTGTGAATGGCTCATTGGGTCTTTTATGACAGACATACGTAACGGAAGGCAGGCAATATCAACCACACTGGAGATCATCTAGCTCTAAACCTCTGTTGCGTCATGAGGGTGTTGGTAGATGAAGACGACACCGAGGCTAGACAGATAGAAGACAGGACCCAGGTGAGTACTGTGAAATGTTTATTACTTTCGTTTCTTGTACCACGCAGGGTATAGGCTGAAATCACCTATTGGTCCTATCCAGATAAGTGGCACCCATCACCCAGGCTGGCACCCTTCTTCTAATTGCCAAACCGTCACTATTCAAACTCTGGGCACCCTCACACACCCACATTCCATAGATGACATTACGTTGGCCTCACATACACATATATTCAACATTACAGTCTCGAAAAAAAATACAGGCTCTGCAAGACTAGGGCAGTCTAGTGTGATAGATCCAGCGCTGGAAGAATCACCCTTCGACAATATGTTCTCGGTCCAATCATCTTGCCTTTTGTAGAGCCTTAAAAAGTAGACTTATTCCTGATGTCATTAAATAAGTGCTCAATCCTTTTATCCTTTTTGCTATGCCTCAATGGATCAGCGATCCACAAAATCTGAACTAACCTAAAGTAAACTAATTTTCCAGTTTCCTACCAACCACTCCTATATTTTTCTTCAATCCTTTTCTACCTCTTAACCATTCATCTAAAAAATGAATTGCTTAATCACTTCCAGTCCATATATTGCTTCTTACATTCCATAGAGATGGCATTACAAGAAGCACTAAAGCTGTATTATGGGTGGTTTCTTCTCAAAATACCCTTTTTGGAGTTTCTTCCATTAAAACAAGAACACCATCCCAAAACAAATAATGACCCGAACACCCTTCATACTATGCTTCAACAGCTTAACAATGGCTTATCACAGAGTGAGATCAAATGCAGGTTCGCCTATCTCAGTATTTCAGCTAAATCCCAGTCTCTACAATTAGTGGCTTCTTTGGCATTGATGAATTGCAGCTAGGGGAAGGTGACGAGGCCGCTTCCTCCCTCTCCAGGAACTTAAATCTGCCCGGGAACCCGATAGTTGTTCTATAGTGTGAGCCACACTGGAATAAGACCACTCCTGGCCCGTCCGAGGCGTCTCTCCTCCTCCATTTTCCTCCTTTCCTGTTCACCCCCACCAATGTTTTTAGACAAGTCCCATCTATGCAGGTCTTGTTAAAGCAGGTTCTCCAGAACCATCAAGGACCACATCGACACCCTTGCTCCAGCCTTGGCCGATTTCTGCAATCACTCCTTTGCCACTGGAACTTTCCCCTCCCCCTTAAGCACTATCTTGTGCACCCCCTTCTAAAGAAGCCCTCGGCCGATCCTTCATCTCCGGCTAACTATCGCCCGACCTCCATCATTCCTTTCCTGGCAAACTCTTGGAAAAGCTGGCCATCTCCCAGCTTAATCTACATATCAATTCTGTTGGTTGCCTTCATGACCACCAGTCTGGCTTCAGAGTTGCCAGAAGCATGGAAACTGCTCTCCTGAACACCTGTGAAGACTTGCTCTCAAATCTTGACTCTAATCTCTCTTCTGTCCTCATCCTCCTTGATTTATCGTATGCTTTTGACACAGTCAACCATGCCATCCTGCTCAATCGCCTATGCAACAACCTTAGTATTACTGATCAGGCCCTGGCCTGGTTGACCTCCTTTCTCACAGACCAACCCTCTCAGGTCCAACTGGGGACTTTCCTCTCTTCTATCTCTCTCTCTACTTGTTGTATTCCCCAGGGGTCTAATCTCTCTCCCTGGCTCTTCAACGACTACCTGGCACCTCTTGCCCACCGCCTCACTACTTTCTGCTCCAATTTTCAATGTTATGCGGATGACACTCAGCTCTCATTCAGACTCACCTCATCCACCTCTGCTCCTTCTCTCATACCAGACTGTCTGACTGCAATTCAGGAATGGCGTGCCGCCAATGATCTATGCATTAATGCCAGTAGGACCGAGATCCTCCTCATTGGGACACCCATTTCCCCTCCTTTTCTTTCTCTCTCTGGCTGCCCACTCTGGGCCCTCTCCCTGCTCCTTCCTGTGAGGCTAAGAACCTTGGTGTCATCCTCGACTCCACCCTCTCATTCTCTCCTCACATCTCTGACGTCTCTAAGAAGTCAAACTATCAGCTGCACCTCCTTAGTGGTATTCTTCCTTTTCTCACTTTCTCTAGAGTTCTGGTTGTTTCTAGGCTGGACTATTGCAACAGCCTCTTTCTAAATCTCCCTGCCTCTACTCTTTGACCTTTACAACTCATCTAGAACAGGACTGCAAAACTTGTCCTTGGCCTCAAGTGCAGGGATCGTATCACTCCAGCTCTGAAATCTCTTCATTGGCTCCCCGTGGCTGCAAGGATCAAGTTCAAGACATCCACAAGGCTTTCTGGGGCCTGGCACCGCTCTACGTAAAATGTTCTCGTTCCTAAACATCTACCTTCTCGAGCTCTCCGCTCATCCACCTCCAACTCTGAGGATCAGACGCTTCCCCAAGCAGAGAGTTGGGGGCAGATCCATTTCCTTGGCTGGGGCCTCCCTCTGAACAGCCTCCCTGCCTCTCTTAAACTCAGCGACACTAGTACTAGGAGACCTAAACAGGGGGAGGGGAAATTCTGAGGACAAAGAGGCAATGGATTTGGAAAAGGCACTAAATAATTTTGAGTTTTCAGTACTCAACTCAGAACCAACTACGGCTAAGGGGAACGAATTTGACTGGGTAATCAATCACAACCTTGAGGCAAGCATGGGAAAAAACACTCCTTGCATATGGGCAGATCATTTTAAAGTATCTTTTTCGCTACTTATAAAAAATGTGTGCATCTGAAAAACAGCAATGACCACAAAAGAATTCAGAATAGGAACTATAAGAAGATAACTACAGCCCAGTTAGAGCAATGTCTTAAAACTATCCTGGAGGAAACTTCAGTGGATGACACCTGTGAGGACATTGTTGTTAAATACAACTCACACCTTCAAGTACTTGTAGACAGGGTGTCACCGATCAGGAACAAGTTGGTTAGAGCTAATAAGAACTACCAAAAATGGTTTAACAATGAACTAGTGGAGTTGAAAAGAGAAGGAAAGAGGACATATGGCAGAAATCGCCATAACAGGCTAACATGGATAAGTGGAAGGGAATAGAGAAGCATTATAAAAATGCATAGTAGAAGCAAAAAATAATGTTTTCAATGAACAGATCTCACAAGCATCTAATTCATCCAGTAAGCTATTTGAAATCTTGAAATCAATAGAGAAACCCAACTCACTAATTCCACCTATTGTGCCCTCAAAGGAAGACTGCAAAAAAGTGCAAGAGGCCTTCGCAAGTAAAATAAAGCAGGCCAGAGAAATAATAAAAGTAGCACAGGCCACATCCCAGGGCTCCCCAAACATACCTACTCCAACAAAACCATTAAGCAACCAGGACAAATTTGCATTTCTGTCCATCAGCACAGAAGAGACGCTCAAGTTATTAGCGTCTATGAAACCAACCTCATGCGCAGAAAACATCCTCTCCCAAACATGATCCTCGAAAATAAAGAGATCTTCCTACCAGGATGGTGAACTCCTCATTTAGAGAAGGTATAATTCCTCAGGGATTGAAGACAGTCACCGTAACACCCCTAATGAAAAAACTAGGACAGGACCCAAAGGACCCAGGTAACTTGCGCCCCATAACAAATTGTACTTCTTATTAAAAATCATGGACAAGGAATGCACCCTGGAAGCATTTGGGTTCGGCCCCATAGCCCGGGCCATGATCCTGGCGAACTACAAACAGCCCAAAACCATCCTCCGGATCAATGGCGCCCATTCAGCCCCAATACCTCTGTCTTGTGGGACAAGGCAGGGCTGCCCGCTGTCACCCCTACTCTTCGCCCTCACAATGGAGCCCTTCGCCCAGAAGATCAGGCGGAATGAATCTATTAAGGGACTTCAGGTGGGCCCGTCCCACCACAAAATCGCCCTCTATGCGGACGATGTACTATTGACACTCACGGAAGCCAGTACCTCAGCGAAGCACGCCCTGGCCGAAATAAAGGAATTGGGGGAGGTCACCGGCTTTACTGTCAACTTCGCCAAATCAGTGGCCCTAGGAATCGGCCTCCGCCCAGAGGAAAAAGAGGCGTTGACGGGTCTGTGCCCGATTGAATGGCGGGACCACTCGATCCCTTACCTAGGAGTTCTCATCCCAGCGAACCCAAAGGAGACCTATCAGGCCAACTTTCCCAAACTGATCAAGGAGCTGGAGGGGGACCTGAAGCGATGGACCACGCAAGAGATCTCACTAATGGGCCGGATCACAGCCGTCAAAATGAACCTGCTCCCTAGGTTCCTCTATGCCTGCTCATCCCTATCGGTGCCCTTCCCGGCCCGGACCCTCCAAGAATTACAGAGGAAGATATCGAAATTCATATGGAAAGGCAAAAGGGCCAGGATCCCCCACAAGACCCTGACTGGTAACGCCAGGCTGGGAGGCCTGGGGGTTCCGGACCTGCAGGCCTATAGGACAGCGGCCCAACTATCACACCTACACGCCTGGCAGTCGAGCACGGCCCGCCCCAGATGGGTGGAACTGGAGCAAGCCCAGCTTCCGCTCCCCCTCCGGTTCCTCCCTCACATCCAACCCTCTCTCAGGGCGCGCTGGAAGGACATCCTACTGACAACAAAGCAGACCCTGAGCTCCTGGGACTGGGCTCTAAAGCAGAAGGGAATCCCGAGGGTCCGGGGCCCCCTTTCGCCGATCTTTCACAATCCCGACTTCTCCCCGGGATCTCTCCCCCGCAACTTTCAGAATTGGATAGACGGGGACCTTGAAACCCTGGGGCAGATGTACTCCGAAAACAGACCCCGGACCTTCGAACAGTGCAAGGAAACTTTTCGGCTTCAAGAGAGGGACAGATTCACATACTGCCAGCTCCGCCACTGGTGTTCACACCCCCAGACCCTCCAGGCGGCAACTCGCCCCCCGACCCCACTGGAGCTAACCCTCGTGGACCTGCCGGCTAGAGGAAGAACTTCAGCCATATATAGACGCTTCTCGAGGGACTTTCTGGCGGCAAAAACTCGATCCATGGCTCAGTGGGAGGCAGACCTAGGCCATCCGATTGATGACCAAACTTGGGTAGACATATGGTCCCGCACCCACTCCTCCTCCACCTGCGTCACCAACAAAGAATGCGCATATAAACTCACCCTGCGCTGGTATTACCCCCCTCTCAGACTCCACCACATGAATCCACAAGTGGACCCCGCCTGCTGGAGAGGCTGCAATCAACCAGGCTCTTACTTTCACATGTGGTGGACGTGCCCCAAGATCCGGCAATTCTGGACCAGGTGTCTCTCGACCATTGAACAAATCACCGGCTCCGCCCTCCCGATGGACCCTGGAACAATTCTACTGGGGATCCCGATCCCCGGAATCTACCCCCGCTCCGGCAATAGGGCTAAGCTCCTCACACAATGCCTCTTGGCGGGCAAGACAGTTCTGGCCCGTTTCTGGAAGTCACAAGACGGCCCCTGCCTTGCCCACTGGTGGGGAAAATTATGGGACATTTTAATAGCGGAAAAGGTCACCGCAGCGAGAGCAGGGACTCTGTACCGCTTCCAGAACGTATGGGCCCCAGTGCTGGACTATGATCAGCGATTTCCCGCAATGACGTTCAAACCAATCAACGCCCGTTGGGCCCTGAGGGACCAGGAGAGTACGCACCAGGCGGGGGTGATAGACTGAATCTCTGGCCCGGGAAAACCGGAATGATGAGGGAAAAAGGGACACAAAGCCTAAATCTTGTTCTTGCTATGTTATACTGCCATCCGATACTGTTTGTAACCTATACTGCCTTGCTATAAATAAACATATTTAAAAAAAAAAAAAAAATCATGGACAAGGTGGCCACTGCACAGTTCCAAACCTTTGTGGAAGCAAATGATATCCTGCACAAGCAACAATCTGGGTTCAGAACAGCACATAGCACAGCAATAGCTATGCTGGATTTACAAACCAACATGTTGATCCTTTTGGACAAAGGTAAAACTGGTCTACTGGTGCTGTTAGATTTGATCACAGCCTTCGACCTGTTAGATCATAAACAGCTCCAGTGGGTGTTGGAAAATGTGGCTAACTGCTCCTTGGGAGCCACGAGATGGGTAGTTTCCTTCATCTCAGGCAGGACGTCTAAGATCCTTTGGGGGGAAACAAGGCGCTCCACTTAGAAGTCTAACCCTGCTTTTGTTCAACCTCTACCTGAGGTGTCTCTGCATAGTGCTCGATAACATCGGAGCTTACTTTACCAACTATGCAGATGACACCCAGGTGCTGGTGGAACGGAGCGGTTGCTACATCAATGATAGCGCCAAGGTAGAAGCCATAGATAACATCATTGAAGCCTGAATGGAGGGGGAACTGGATGTGTCTGAACAAAAATTATGATATTCGGCTCTCTCCAAGCTCGAGCTAAACTTAGCCCAGAGTTGAAGTCTTTCACGATTAAAGACTCCTCCATTACTGCAAGTGAGAAAGTGAAAACACTTGCCGTATTCTTAGAAGCCTCAATGGGTGCTGAAGCATAGGTTACATACTTACACAAAAATTGTCAGTACTTTCTTCGTCTCCTTAAATCTATTTGTCCCTATTTAAGAAAGGAGAACAGTGCCTCTATAGCTAGAGCAACAATTCTATCCCCATTAGATTACGGGAACGCACTGAAGTTAGGTGCAAGCATTGGATGCCTTACCAAATGCGAAATCATTGTAAACAATGTGGTGAGAATAATAAAAAGGAATACAAGGAGAGAGCATATAACCAAGGATAGACTAGTTCTCCATTGGCTCGCTGTTGAGGACAGGATACGCTTTAAAAGCATGGCATTAGTACACAGATGCCTGTTAGGTGGCTCCCTGGCGTATCTCAAAGAAAGGATTATTCCATATGTATCAACAAGATCCTTAAGATCAGAGGCCCAAGGTCAGATCAAGTGCTCTATCTTTAAATGGTTGAATGGTCTGGGTAAGGGCTTTCCCCGTGAGAGCAGCCCAAAACTGCAACAGACTTCCAATTGATCTAAGGCGCGAAAGGAATTGAAAACACATCTTTTCAAGTAAAAGTTAAGGATGAGCACACCCTTTCTCTCAGTTAGCGGTTCGTCTGTCCTGTTTTAATTGCATGTCCTTTGTCTTTTTGGTGCGCCCTGATGCCTGCGGGCTTCGGCGCAATATGAACCTATAAATACATTTAATAAATCAAATAAACTTGAGCAGAACCACCTCTAGTTCAGAAGCAACTCCACGCCTTCCTTTTCGCTTCCGCTTTCTCTCTTCCTCTCCCCCGCTGATGCACCAAACTGCTCTGCGCACTGGTCACCAGGCCACCGTCTGAACTCGGCCCGAGGCTCCTGCATGTCCAGTTGCTCTTGACTGCCTCCTGGCTCCCCAGCACTTGGGGGGCTGTATCTGCAACCCTACAGTTCCTTCTCTCTGCACTTATGAGCCACTAGCTGGCGGCACTTTTGAGTTCACTGCACTTCCCCCTTCCCCTCCCCTTCCCTCTTCCCTGCACTTGCGCAATCTGAATGACACAAGGCCTACTAAGATCGTTATTTTGTCCTCCCTTTGTTTCCCCCTCCATGTCTTGTCGCGCCTAGAAACAATTGTGTACAGGAGCATTATAAATGAAACATCATATCATATCATACCTCTGGCACCTGTGAGACAGGCATTGTATCAAGAGATACACAGACTCAAGTGTTTTAGTTTCAAAACCTTGATTAACTATAATGCTGGAGTTGGTGTAATCCCTAACTGGCCCGTTTCTAAGGGCCGTCGATGTCTGAAAATCCAATACCAAAATGTGTCTATGTCTAAATCTATGCTTGCCCTCACTCTCTGCTAAAATGTGGTAGGAAGTCTCTTTAAAGAAAACATTGTGATTCAAAAGGAAATATACACCAAGGCTGGTTTCAGGTAGTCTTCTCACTTGTCAGTATCATCAAAGTTCAGCACAATCAAAAGGAGGTTGTTCCTTAGCTCTTCTCCAAAATGTTCTTGCACTCCGTTCAAACAACTCCCAGTGTCTTTAGTTTCTGGGGAACCCCTTCCCCAAGGTTCCATCCTTCCAAGTGTCAGACTAAATAAAAATATAATAGTTTCTTCCAGGCTTCTCAGGGTTCCCTTACCCAAGCTTATGCCTCCTTGTTTCACCAGTAAGGGCTCACCTTTGTTACGTCTCTTAGGGGTCCCTTCCCTAGCTCAGGCCCTTTCCATTCAAATTGTCATGATGTGCCCTTCTTTTATTTACAGTTCATTTCACATGCTTTCCGTGCCTCTTGCACAATTGGTTCGCTCTTTGGTGCCCACTTGCACCTTTCCTTCACTTTTCAGGTCACTCACACCCTTCTTATTTCCTTTCAAGTCCTTTTCTTCCTCTCCGCTCTCTTAGGGCCTTTCTCTCGCTTTCCATTCAATTCACTTCTTTCTTGCTTTCCGCTTTGTGCCGCTTGCAAACTCTTTCTCACTTCCCACTCCAGCTAGCCTCCCGAGTTTCTCTTGCTTTCAGATCTGAAACTCACTGGGTAGTGTTGTCCTCTCTGGGCATATGGGATCGAGGTCAGGGTCTCACCACCTGTCCCTCACACCCTCCCCCTTGGGACCGGCACAAATCCCAAGGGAACAAGCACTTCTCCACACACCGCCAGCAGGACACAGGCTGCCTCAATCCAGCTCCCTGGACAGACACGGCTCTCTATCCACGCTACTGCCCCTCAAGCACCGGGCCAGCATCTCGGCCGTATCTTGGCCAGCCGCTCACCTGCGGATCCTCCAGGCTTCTATCCCTTCAGCTCCCTGCTCCTTGGCTTCCTTCAAGATATACAGTTCACTCCCATGATTGTGCAAAACCATACTTTTTATACTTAAAGCAAGAGTCAAGTGGAGTCAGGTGTGCGTAGTAGTCAGTGTGAAATTCCTGACCCTGGCTGACTATTAAGGGGACAACGTAATGGTAGTAGGTGTCAATCTTCCTTTTGTTTCTTAATGTGTTACGTGCAGTAGTCAACACTACTCTCGGTTGCCTCTTCTTCTTCCCAGTATTTTTCAGTAACGGGGAGGGGGAGATGGAATGGGGTTGCAAATATCCCATGAAGGCTGAGGAAGGGGTTTCTGATGGAAAATGGCCAGAAGGGGAATACCATGGGCCTCATTTCGAGTCTGGTGGTAAGCCTGCCGATGATACGGGCGGCTTGCAGCCATACTCGGAAAAAATGACTGGCGCCTGACTTCCCGGTAACACCGGGGTATTACAACCCCGGTGGCCGGAATGTCAGGCGCCGGGAATGGGGACCACGGAAGCACCGGCACCGTTTGAAACTCTGCGGGTGGGTGGCGTCTGACCCTGCCGGGCGGGACGACACCCGCCAGCAGAGTTGTAGTTTGCCGCTCTGGAAAAAATGGTGCAGGTAGGCTTACCAGCACTGTTGTTTCCGGACCGGGAAAATTGTAATGAGGCCCCATGTCTCGCCCTCAGGTATTCTCTTCCCAATCCCTTGTGACCCTCCACTCAGGTGATCCTACCTCGCTTGTCCACCAGCAGGGAAGCAATAGCCCTTCACTGGCCGTCAGAATGGAAGATCCTGTGGGAGTAGGTGAGAGAACACTGTCAGGTTTCTCACATACCAAAGGAAAACAGAAGGCCATCCTATGCTCTCCAAGGGCATTCTATTGGGCCTCTGTCGGGTTGTCATACCCTACTCTGCCCTTTGGGTCACCTTCTTTAGCCTAAACAGTCTTGGGTGTGTACTGAGTGGTAACCTTTTGAGGTAACTGGTTGACTGCTGGAGTTTTCGGTCCTAGTTCAGGTCCTACTCTTACCCCCTCTAGTTTTATATACAATTTCGTCACTGGCAAGAGGGGAGCTGAGTGTGTAAGCACTGCAAACTCCACAGGATCATACCGCTTGGATTCCCTTAAGGGGACAGGACTTTCTAAGACGGCAATATAATGCACCCCTGCTTCCGACATGTGGCATATTCCACAATGCTGATAAGCCAAGCATCACCTGGCTTGTGGTAGCAACGGCACTGTTGGCGACCCAACCATCCACCAGTAAGGTCAGGCAGGGGCTTTTCACAGACCCCTCACTTAATTCCTTCTATCTACACAAAGACACCTTTTACCAGTGTCATCACCTCACTGAAACACACACTCATTGAGCTCCTTCCATCTTTCAACAAATGTCACAGCCCTTGGGGAAAGAGTCTAGAGCATGGGTACTCAGTAAGTGGCCTTCAAAATGTTTTGGACTTCATCTTCCACGAGCCCTAGTCAGTAAAGTCAGCGGTGAAGGGTGATCACAGTACCCAGTTAGTGGTGAGGATAGAAACTCCTTTCCATAACTAACCCTGGTTTGGAGGGAATACCTACTTGAGAAGAGGTAAGAACCCCTAGGCCAATAGGGATATGGTTTAGGTCTTGTGCAGGTAGAACATTCAAGGCCGTCTCATCCCCCAGCGAGCAATTTAAGGCCAAGATCAGGAAACAACTCAAAACCAACCCCTCAATAGAGGCTTGTGCCAAGAGCAACAAAGGAGTTATACGCTAGTGCACTAGAAGCTGCCCTGAGACTGTCACCCAAAGGAAATTGAATATAGTCCTGGGTGCGGACACCCCAAGATCTTGTGGATGGACACTAGGCAACTAGATTGGGAAGCTCAGAATACTAGATCCTTTAGCTATGAGGCACAACCACAGGAGCTAGGATTGCCCATAAGTATGCATACACAGAGTGACTCAAAGGACATTCTCCTGGGTGGGTACACTCCACAATCTTTGGGATGGAGACTAGGGAACTGGACTTTGAGGCTCAGGGTACTAGGTCCTTTAGCTGTGATGAACATCAAACGGTAAAGCCCTAGTTATGCTGTTTTTTAAAACCCTCCATGAACAGGTTTGCATATGTTGGATTCTGATAATTGGAAAACGTCTGTTTTTTGGATTCAATATATCAATGACACATTTATAATTTGCAATCAGGCAGTGAGTTTCTTTCACAATTATTTCCATACATGAATAAGGTTCATCCATCCATAAAATTCAAAAACATCATTGGACCAAAACAGGTGCCATTTCTGGACACAGTAGTAGACATTTTGCATAAGTGAGCTTTCCACTAAACATGTGATCGAAATTAATTCTCATCTGCCAATTCTTGTCATCCTAGTCCAACGATTGACTCTGAAAAACACTGCATTCACATGCATTTAAAGAATAATTTCTGGAATTGTCTCTTTTCAAAAATTCGTATTTAATAATGCTTAACCCGTTCCATCAACGTCACTATTTAGAACAAACTATCAATACAGCATTGGATTGTTTGAACACATAGAAATAACTTTTAGTGGAACTGTTTGAATGATAAAGACTCTTCTATGAAATGCACTTTGACTTACAGTCAGTACAAACATATTAAAACCATGCAAAGGAAGCATTGAAATTTTCTTCAAAGTTATCTGAGATGGGTCAAATAGTCAAGCAACCACCATTATTTGCCACAATTGATTGCCTAATTTATCAAATCAGTTAATGACTGTATATGCCCTTAAGGTCAAGACCTCTTAACAGTTTGAGTCAACTCAGACGGAAGATGTTTGCCTGCTTGACCTGCAGTTGCTGCAACAATGTCATTACACTGAACTAGATCACCCGCCCAGTCACTGAAAGTCCTTTTGTTAAACTATTAGATAACTCTTCTTAGTTTGCAATTTATTGCATGAAGTGCTTGTAGCAAAATATATGTTGGACAAACAAGACAGAGAAGAGTAATTGGCCCTCATTATGAGTCTGCCGTTAGCACCAGCGGGTTACCGACAGACTCGCCTTACTGTTTCTGCCGCCCGTTATCCCAGTAATAGCGCAATATTACAGGCGGCGGAAAGCCAGGAAGTTCCCATTACCATGGAGTTCGATAGGACTCCATGGGAATGGGAGCCCTGAAGCACCAGCACTGTTAGTAACGGTGCAGGTGCTTCAGTGAATAATGTGCTGGTAGGGCCAGAACTACCGGCAGGTCAGGCCTGACTGTAGTTCACAGCCCCTACCGGCAGACTTGTAGTTTGCCGGCCAGGAAAGGGCACCTTTTTCCAGACCGGCAAACTTGTAATGAGGGCCATTGTCTCTTGCTCGGCTATTAGAAGCAAGAACATTAGGTCAAGCATTGCACGAAATTTCAAGGAACCTGGACACACCACAGCTGTGTTTAAGGACTGGAATTGCACATTCCACATAGAGGTTAAGATCATCAGCCTTCTCTAAAAGGATACTTTCTGGATTTATAAACTACAATCTTGTCAGCCAGTGGGTTTGAAGGAGGACAATGATTGGAACGTGTGCCTTTGCTAAATCATCTTAACACATAACAAATATTCTGTTTTAAAACATTTTCTATTGCTTGTTCATTCATTCTTTTTTATTGAGCAACTAAATATCATCACTGTTACAGCCGGCGCGATTAAAGCCGGCGCCATTACTGCCGGCCACACGAGGCACAAACACAGCCACATCAAAAGTCCATGTTCGGCGGTATTAGTGCTGAAAATTGGCACTAATATAGCTTTATAGACCCGAAGCTAAAGCCGTACCGATCGTTATGGTCCCTGAAGACCGAATTAATGAGGTTTGAGGGCCCATAACGACGGTACGGCCTGAGGGCGAGGCCTATAAAGCTATTAGAACTCATGGGCAAACACACAAAAAGTCTATGTAAAAATATATATTTTTAGAATATTTTTTTTTTGGGGGGTGGAAAATTGAAGTTTATAAGGGGGCACAGTAGGGGGGTTGGAACCATGCCCTCAGAGGGAGGAGTTAGTAGGTGTGAGTGTGCAATACAGCACAGAAAGTGGAGACAGGAGGGGTACAGGGAAGGCAAGCGAGGACCACGGAAGAGTAGGGGACAGCAGAGAAAGGATAGTTGAGGAGGGTGAGTGAATGCACAGTGAGGAGGGAGGGGGCACAGGGAAGGTAGGTAAGTGAGGCAGCATATCCTGAGGTGTGTGCTTGGGCTCACGGAATGCGAGTAGGGGGGAGTGAGCAGGGCCGGCCTCAGGGCAGGGAGGGCTAGGCGACAGCCCGGGGCACTGTGCCCCCAGGGCACTGTAAGCCCCCTGCCACCCCAGCTCAGGGGAGACTTTCAAGAGCTGCCCCAAGCTGGCGTAGTGTAGTGTAGTGGGAGAAGATGCGACAGGCACCCTTTTCCTATTAAATGCGCCCACCTGGGGCACATTTAATAACAATACGGGGCTAATGCTTTGCATCAGCACCCTATTCACATGATTCTGACACGGGAGACAAGTGGTTTGCATTGGAATAGGGCACTCACGCATTAGCATGAACGCCCTATTCCAGTGACTAGCTCCCTGCGAGGCGCCGGAGCGGGGAGGTAGAACAAAAAAATGTGGCGCATCCTGCCCCCCCCCGCCCTTACCAGGGGCACGCGGGGAGGAGGGCGCCAATTTGGACAGGGGGCTGCTGCCGCTAAGGCCGGCCCTGCGAGTGAGGGACAAGTAAAGGGGTCCCTCTCTGACTTCACTGCGACCCCCAGCGTCACGCATTTAAAGAAAACGAAAAAAGTATGTTATTTGTAGGCAAATGTTATTTTAAAGAAGGGGACTAGAGGGGGGTGAAGCACTGTTAGTGCTCGCCTTTCCAAGCTACAAAACCAGCAAAGGCCACATTTGCAGCTATAATGAAACTGCAAGCTATACCTTTTCTTATAGCCTGCAAATTGACCAATAGGAAAGGCGTATTCACCAGCCCAGGGTTCTAATACTGCCAAAAACACACCGCAGTTACCTCCAGCTGGAGGTAAATGAACACAGGTGCCTGAAATGAAGCCACAGGTGAGCCCAATCCGCCCCAGACGGCTACATAAGACACACCCCTACCCCAAACACTGATTCCAACACCATGCTGCCACTAGCCACTGTGAGCTGGATCAAGCAGCTGCTCATGCGCGCCTGGAAGTAGAGAGGCAGGACAACCAGGCCAGGGCACAGGAAGGACGAGAAGAAGGAGACCCCAAGCAAGGTATGCACTGATTCCCAGGGTTAGCCCCTCACCCTGGTCCCTCACCGACAGCCAGTTGGTCACCCTGTACCGTCTCAACACGGAGACCATAACTGAGCTGCACACGACAATAGAGGATGACACAGTGTGCAGGAGCAACATCCGGACAGCTGTGCTCCAACTGTTGACACTAGTGTCTGTCCTACAATTCCTTGGAACTGGCACCTTCCAGCACTCTGTGGCCATGATGCACGCCATGGCACAGCCCACACTCTGCGCAGTGTTGGCCCAGATGCTCAAAGCCCTCCTGGGCCAAGTGCAATGCCACTTCTCACTCCCTACAACCCCAGCTCAGGTCAATGCCATGAAGGCACAGTTCTATGCTGTTGCCCAAATGCCAAATGTGATCGCTGGACTGTACCCATGTTGCGTTGGTCCCCCCTTTCTCCCAGGCCCACAAAGCAGTGTACCGTAACCGCAAGCACTACCACTCCCTGAATGTGCAGGTGACCTGCAACACAAACCTGTACATCACACATTGCTGTTCCCGCTACCCGGGTTCCACCCACGATGCCATGGTCCTACGAAACAGCACAATGCCAGGATACATGGAGAGGCACAGACGACAACGGACCTGGATATTGGGTCAGGAGAAAAGTCAGCATGCATGCGCTGCGAAGTATATGTCCAAAGGGGTGTGATGCGAATAACTACACAAAGTATAGCATGCCAAGCGACTGCAAATTCCGTACTTGACCACATCCCCCACCAACATCACAGTACAGACCAGGAAGCATGCACATGTCAGACTTACCTGGATGGAGAGGGCGATGTAAACATACAGTAGCAACTACAAACACCTACATGACTACAGGTATCACAATGCAACATGCACTAACCAAAGCAATGCTGACAAATGGGCACATTCCCTCGCACACCAACAACCCTGCCAGTACCACAGCCACGCACCCATGTGCGGCTGCCCAACATGGCCACCCATTGGCACCAGATGCTCAGGTAGTGTCCATGGGGAAACCAGCATGCCACATGCATGGTGGAAATACACTGCCACATGACAGCCACCATGTCAGCTGCACATGCCACCGACAGACACCTTACGTAACATATGCCGCAAGGGAACAGGGTTCATTTGAAGCAGAAACCATGCATGACACGAGTGACACAGCATGCACTGACATTCAATAGACACATGACATGAAATGAAGGCCCATTTGCATGCACTGAATGTACATTGCTCTGATATTGTGTAAGGGCACCTCTACACCTTACACTATGACTACTGCCTGTGCCTCCCCCCATGCAGGTGACTCCGGATATCCACAGCTGCCCTGGTTAATGACCCCTGTTCGTGATCCAGAAGCACTACAGCAGAATGCCTACAACCAGGCTCACAGCAGAACCCGTATGTGCATCGGCCGTACCTTCGGCCTCCTGAAGGCACATTTCCGTTGCCTCGACCATGCCTGTGGAGTCCTGTTGTACGCTCCGTGGAAAGTGTGTACAATTGTGCTTGTGTGTGCCATGCTGCACAATATCTGCCTGAAGATAACATTTCTGCTACCCTCTGACATGGAAATGCCACCCCCAAAGGATGAGGATGCAGTGCCTGTGGCAGAGGCAAATGCACGCATCGCCAGAGATGACAATTTCATCTGACACTTTCACATGGCACAAGCCATGCACGACTGTGTGGCACTCACCTCTATCAATAAACAGGACAGCGACACAATCAGGAATGTCCTCGCATATATGAAGCATAACAGTTTTCAGTTTAAATTAAATTAAGTGCCCTAACAATCCCCCTCCCTCCTTTCATCACACAAATTCCCAGCACACTATCTCTCCTCCCTCCTCCCACCACCAACTCCCCAGCACACTATCACCCCTCCCTCCTCCCACCACCAACTCCCCAGCAGACAATGCCCCCGACCTCCACCCACCACCAACTCCCCAGCACGGCCACTCAGGGCAATAAGTGTCACAATGTAGTTTACAACTGAGGGCTCTTGCCCCCCCCCCCTCTGCCATCCCCCAGTGATCTAGGGTGCAGATGGCACTGAGACCGACGCCTCAGTGTGCTCTGCTGAAACCCCAATGTGGGAGTGTGGGAGTCATGGAAGGGATGGAGCCTGCCCCTCAGAGCTGTTGGTGTGTCACCTTGTTGCTCTGGCGGATGGCCTCTGCCAGTTCAGAGACACCTTCGGTAATCTCCCTGACCCACTGTGCAAATAGTGTCAGGGCGACCGTACTGGCAGTTGTCTCGGCCCGGTTCTTTGGGATGGCCTATACAATCCTGCAGGTGGCCCCATGTATGCTGTCCCGTATGGCCTGCAGGTGTTCTGAGTCTGTGTGCCTTATCGCCTCCATCTACATCTGTCTGCGCTCCATCTCTTCCAGCCTCTGCAGCAGTGTTGCTTTGTGGTGTGTAGCGTATGGAACACTCTTCCCCTCCCCATCAAAAATGAGCAAACGTTCTCAGGCTTCAAGAAATCCCTGAAAACGTGCTATTTAACTAAGACTAAAATCCCCTTCCATGCTTCAGGAAATATCACTGTACTGAAGCCCTGCATTAAATGTCTTCGTGTATGATTATTTTGTATTCACATGCGCCCGATTGGCAATTTCTAAGAAATGTTTTAACCAAGCTGTCTGTAACATCGCCGTGGTACCCAAGGGTTTGGGCGAGTAATAAATGCAATAAATAAATAAATAGTAGAGGGTTTGTGCACTGGCCCTGGGCTGTAATCAGGGGAGGCATAAGAGGGTGTGTCAACGTCCGGCTCAGGGGTCTGAGCACACCGGCGGCAGGGAGGGCTGCCTTGGATCTGTGAACTCTGCAGGCGGTGACACCGGGCTGATGTCCCTCTGTGAATCCAGTGTCACCCTGCCAGTAGATGTGGCCTCAGTGTTTGAGCCTCCAGCTGCAGGAGTGGTATGGTAATGTTTATTTGCAAAGCGCCTATAGACAAGGCAAGTGTCTCAAAGCGCTCAAGGAGGGAGGGAACAAGAGGAACAAACAACAGTCATTCAGAGCCCTTGAATTTCTGAATGATAAAAGTCTGCACAGAGTAAGTGCAAATAATACAGTTAACAGTGTAGATAACGGCAAATAGGTCTGATGACAATTCTGCAGTTTTTCCAAGTGCATTGAGGCGACACCATACAGGAGGGGAGACATGGGAGATAGACGATCTTCAAGGCATGGTACATTCAGATCGTGCAAGTGCACAGATGGTACAGGCATTGTGGGGTTGAAAATGCGGTCTTCTCCTTGGCATGCTCTGCTAGGGCTATTTGCCTATAGCCTGCAGTGAGGTCAAATGGGTTCCATGTAATAATGTCCCCTCAAAAATATCGCCATGCAAAAATATCACCGAAAAATGGTCGTTTTTTGTGGGGACATTATTGCATGCAACATGCGGGGGACACTCCCGCAACCCCCAAACCCTTTTTTTTTTAAACTTTTTTTTCCTGCCCCTGTCCCTATATATATATATATATATGGTCACCCATATAATATCGCCACAACTTTTTCCCGGCGCTATTATATACGGCAACCATATATATATGGGGATAATATTACCTGATACCGTCAAATGTACTGCGGTACTGGAGGCACCCAAGCTCACCAGCTCATCCGTTCAAAGTAGGGGTTCAGCATCTGTCCTGGTGACAGTATTCAGGGCACTGTAATGCACACAGAACCTAAGTTCAGAGGTACCAGCGTTTGGCACTAAGACCACTGGACTGGACCAGGAACTACTGGAAGGCTCAATCACTCCCAGATCCAACATCTTGTTGACCTCTGCCTTGATGTAGGATCTTACCTTATCTGGCATTCTGTAACCCCTACGTCTGGTAGGTACACTATGTCCAGTGTCCATCTCATGTTTGCACCAATGTGTCAAACCTGGAGTTAGTGAGAACAAGGAGGAGAACTACTTTAGAAAAGTTCTTACTTTCCCTTGATGGTCAGAAGTCAGATGAGCGGCCACTTAGACGCGATCAATGGAGCCATCTGAAGGACCATTCTGGAATAAGTTAGGGACAGGTTCCGATTCCTCCTCTTCCATATCGGATGCCAGTAGCAGTGCAGCTATTCTGTTTCAACCCTAGGGATGAAAACCTTCAGCCTATTTATGTGAAACACTTTTGGAGCCTGTCCTCGCCTTCTAAGGTCCACAAAATAGTTGACCTCACCAAGCTGCGCCACAACTGTGTAAGGGCCTGACCATATATCCTGCAGGGCTCAGGCCTTATATGGTTCATGATCAGGACTTCTTGACCTGGGGTAAAGTGAACAAGAGAAGCGTTCTGGTCATACCAAGGTTTGACCAATGCCCGACCAGCCTTCAACTTGTCACTGGCCTGAGCCATCAGGAGGACCATTCTTTTCCTTAACCCCAGCACATGGTCCACTACATTAGTAGTTACAGGAGGAGTGAGGAGCTCCCACCCTTACTTGACTATTGCCAGCGGTCCCCTTACAGGGTGACCAAAAAGAAGCTCAAATGGGCTGAAACCAAACCCCTCTTGAGGCACCTCTCTGTAAGCAAAGAGTCAGCATGGTAACAGGAGATCCCATTTTCTCCATTGGGGTTCTTCCAAGTCCAAATCATGCTGCAACTAAGCCATTTGTTTGGGGATGATAAGGTGATGAAACTTATAAGTGACCCCACACTCTATCCACATGGGCTTCCATATAATTGGACATAAAGTACTTTTTAGGGAAGCCAACCCTAGTAATTATGCCAAGTAAAGCTTTAGCAACTGACATGGCAGTCACTGTCTTCAAATGGGATGGCTTCAGGATATCTGGTGGCATGGTTGTCTGAGGGTCAAGGGGACCAACAATGTCGACCCCTACCCTCTCAAAGGGCACTCCCACCACAGGGAGTGGCACCAATGTAGTCTGGATTGTTGAACCACTCTTCCCAGAGATCTGGCAAGTGGTACAACTCCTTCAATGGCCTTCTACTTGCACCCCCATCTTGGGCCAGTAGAAATGCATGGATAACCTTTGCTTTGTTCTCTTGATCTCAAGGTGACCAGCAAGGGGGACTTCATGGGCCAGATGCTGGAGGAAGGGTCTGACTTGAAGGGGGACCACCAACCTCCTTCAGTAGACTCTGGTCTCCTTCAGTAGACTCTGTGGGCTCAGTGTACAGGATCCGACCTTCACAATAACTCCTCTGCTTCCCAGGAGGTACACCCTCAAGCTGGGAGCAGGACTGTCTCCTTAGGCCTTCTAAAGATGGGCACTCACGTTGGCCCTTACTAAACTCTTCCCTGTCAGGACCACCTTCAACCAATAAACTTTGGAGTTCAGGGTGATCATGGGGGTTGAGTATTTCAGGCAGCACCTTTTCCTCATCAGGTTCTGGTGCTTGGGCAACTACCTCCACCTCAGTGGTAGGCGAGTTTGGGGGAATATTCTCTTTCCCTCTTTTTGATTTTTTTGACTCCCTTAGCTTTGGGTTTCCCCTTTGGCTTTGGCTCAGCCTTGGACTTGGCCAGGACAGCTCTTGTTTCCGACCTTGTGCAGGGTCTCCCTGCTGTATCCCGCACAATACCTAAGTCTCTGAGGTCATTTCAAAGGAGGACCTTTCCAGGGACCTGCCTCTGTATTCTCACAGGGATCCTCACTACTGTACCATTGATAGATGTACAGGCATTACTGGGAACTTGTGAGGGGGGCCATCAGCTAACTTGGTGGGTATCAGGGGAGCTCTGGCAAGCTCCTCTTGGTGACCAGTGTGGCATCCCCCACAGTTCTGCTCGCTCCACTATCCCTAGGGGCAGAAGTATCTACTCCATTGATCTGCACACTATCTTTAAAGTAGTGCTTGGTGTTGTCAGCTATCCAGGCATAAGCTTCTGAAACTCTTGGCTCCCAGGTACCCAGGGAAACCAACACTACCTCAGATTCTATCCCACTGGGGAAGGAATCTGAGGAGAAGGATGCCCCTGTGATAATGACTTCCTCCTCATAGGAGGGGAAGGCCAGACTCACAGAGTGGAACCCCAAGGTTTTGGCCATACATCTGGGGACCCCTTTCACATGGTCACTTGCTCCACTGGTTCTGTGTACAAAGGGAGGCTTAATGTGATCCGAGCTATGCTTGGGAGGATTACTCACACGACTGACTGTTCTCAAGTGACGTACCCTTTTTTTACTTTTTGTGAGGAGGAAGAGTAATCTTCCTCTGAGAGGAAGATTTTATCAGATCCCTCACCCTCCTCATCTTTGTGCATTTTGCCCTCCTCCTGCTTACCAGAAGGAAGCATGTCCTTATGGGACACTCTGTGTGACACCCATAAATCTGCTGCAATGGCCAACTACTTAGGATCTATCTGCTTAGAGCAGATGTCTTCAAACTGTGGGGCGTGCCCCCCTAGGGGGGCGCCGGTGCATCCCAGGGGGGGCGTGAGCCCAGCATGAAATGTGTAAAAAATAAAAATTATAAAATTTACATTGTTTTTTTTAGATTGCAGGAAATGAGCAGGGGCGGCTCACATGGTTGGACTGGACCACAAAACTGTCTCGGGCACCAATGAAAAAGTGACCCGTAGTTGCAAATGGACATTCATTCCTTTAGTCAGACTGTTTGAATAGTACCCAAGGGGGTGTTTGTTGTTAAAATGTAAGCAAATTGTGATATTTAAAGAATATTTATTCAGCAACAATGGTCGTCAAAACTACTAGCTGCATAGTGAAGTAACTCATCAAACTGGCCCACATTAGCAAAAAAAGTGGCCCATTTTGACTGGCCTACACTAGCATTTTGCATTTTTGGCACGGGCATCGCCCTATTGCCCTATATGCCAGTCCGAGTCTGGCAGCTCATCCATAATGGGCGTGGCGTCCACCCAGTGGCCCCCTCATCCATTATGGAGGAGCTGAGGAACTAGCCCAGTGAAACACTGAGCACTCCCTCAGGTGCTTTATCCAGCTGAGGGAGTGCTCCCGGGCTGGCTGAACTGTCAAAGGGAAACACTGTTTCATTTTGACAGTTCAGTTCTCCAGCTGCACATGCTCACTGAGCCATGCAACGCTGGGGGCTTTTTGCTTCGCCATCCTTGCATAGCTCATTGGAAATGCTGGCTGGGACGCTGTATGTGCAAGGGGGAGCTCCTGCGCCTCCTTGCACATGCGGACAGAGCAACCTGGAACGGGGCATTTCAGCACCCACACACAGGCCCCCTACAGAGGTACGGTTATTTTCATTTATTTTTTTATTTAAATGTGTATGGATGCTTGTGTTATGAGTGAGAGTATGGTGATGGGTGCTCATATGAATGATAGTGGGGGGAGTAAGGTTGCACAACAAAGGCATTGCACAATCCCCCTACCCACCTGCCAAAATCAGCTCTCCTTCTGAGGTGCTGTGGAGCCCAGGGGACAGGGATGGTATTTCTTTTACTGAATATCTATCATAGATGTCCAGTCAAAAATATCATGCTTCTCCCCTTGGCCCCCCAGCACCAATTACAAACTGTTTGGCTTTTTACCCTTTTTTTTTTTTAAGTATGCTCTAAAAAGCAACATTTTAACCCATTATTTAAAAAAAATGCATGGGTAGAAAACCCCTGACAAACCCCCATTGATTGGTTCGGGCTCCCTCAGTGCGCTCGGTCGTGATGGCATGTTTGTGGGAAATGTTTTTGCCCCTCCACTTAAAAAATTCACCAGCTCCCACTTGCCCTTGAACTGTGTTGAGAACGGGGTGGGGGTAGCCCAGAGACTGTGGTGGGAGCAGGATGGGTGCGAGAACTGGGATAGTGGTGGGAGAAGGGTGGGGAGCGCCCAGGGACGGAGTAGGAGTGGGACGACGGAGCCCAGCAACTGTGATGGGAGCAGGTGGGGGAGCCCAGGGACTATACTGGGAGTAGGGTGCGGTGACAGCGTGCAATAGTTCATAACCATTTGTACATACTGTCCGTTTGGCATTTTTGGGGGGGCCCCGCCAGGCAGAATTTTGGCTCTGGGGGGCCCATGCCAAAAAAGTTTGAAGACCACTGCCTTAGAGTCAGCCAAGTGCTGCTTAAGCTCTGGGGAACAAGAAGCAAAAATATGTTCAAGCATGACTAAATACATCATACCCTCGAAGGTGGTGACCTTGTATCCTTCCACCCAACCAGTCAAGTTTCTAAAGGAATCAGCAACATAAGAAACCCAAGCATTACATTCTTTCTTTTTGTATTCTCTGAATCTTTTCAAGTATTGGGCAGGAGTCTTCCCAAACTTTAAGACCAGAGTTTGCTTCAATTTCGCAGAGTCTTTTCTGTCAGCCTTTGACATATCCATAATAGCACTGTAGCTAGAATGGGTAGTCGACTGAGCACCCATGCAATCTTGTCAGCATTGTTAGGAACTCATGGTGGCAACATTAAAGAAAGACATAAGTGAACAAAGTTCAAGGGTGTTTATTAAACTGTATAAATGGATGAGAAAAACACTTAATCTAAACCTAAATCTAAGATGGGAGCAAGCTATGACCATCAAATAATAATAAGGCAGTCCTAGTGGCGCCTTGTCAAATAAAAAGGATCTGTACTAAAAAAGCGATTGACAATCCTTACCACTGAGTTGCAAAATAGTGTGGGATAATGTTCATCAGAAAACAAAGAAGTGTTTACAAAATGATAAGTCAGGATGGTATAATTGGGGTCTCCCTTCCCCAAGTTAATAGCACGGGACAAGGCGGGACTAAGTACAGCACAATACTGAGGTTCTCCTGTACGAGCCGTTGGGGGAGAGGTGGCATATCCCGCCCCCCCCCCACCCCATTCCTACACCAGGAAAATACCATGTGAGCTAAGGGGGAGCTAGCTCTGCCCCTCATGTGCATATTTGCATCTTTTAGTTGGTGTTATAAGTGGGTAAACTAGTGCACCGGTGTATACTGTGTACTCCATTTTGTGTTTTCCCATACACCATGTTTTCTCTAGGCCCTCTGACTCTGCTGAAATTCCAGCTCTCCCTCTCCCAGTGCTGCACACAGTCAGCTTGTGTATGAGCGTGATAGAAATAAAATATCAATTCAATTCAGCCCACACCACCTCCACCCCGTCAGCACAGTGCAATTCCTGTTCTCATGGAAACACGGCCCTTCATTGTTGCAATTAACAAGTATCGAACTCTGACAGAATGTGCTCATCCCAGAATGTGAGACCCAGGCTTGTTCCTGCCCCAGCACCCCATCCATCTCTGTTGACCGACTCATGCCCTCCTCACTCCCTCCATGCCAGACCTCGGTCCACTGAACCCATGCCCCCCATTCCCTTTGAATGCACCTGGTCATCAGTCCCTTCGCCCAGACAACCTCGCATTCACCCACCATATAACTACTCTATAGCGGTCATATATTCTGGTAACACTAACACCTATCTTTACTGTGTTTGAAATTGTGAGGCCCTAGGCACTACAAATCACAGATTGCCCCTCCAGATAAGGCATCTGAAGGAACGACCCCTAACCCATGCCCCTCTGTTCTTTTGGTACAGATACACATCTGACACTGTCCCAGTGACCAGACGAGGACACCCACCATAACCCTAATCCCATGCTCCAATATATCCTCTACAGAAACAACATATGTCCATTCATGTCATGAGGCTTCAGAGAGATCGAAAATCCCCAATGTGGGCACCCGGGCTTGGGACACTGTGTTTTATGGGTGCCCCGGTGCAGAGGGTAGAATGTCCATATACATGTCAGTGAACTCTGAAGCACCCCCATTCATGCCTAACTTTTATACTCTCCCCGTTTGTTCTCATGCTCTCAGATCCTGTTGTCATAGTTTAGATAGCCAGAAAAGTAACGCTCTGTCAACACGACCTTCACCCCGCGGAGATGAGCCCAGCTGACCCACTTGAGTTCAGATCGACACCGAAGCAACAGCCTATCCAATGCGGCCACCGCCTATGGATGTATACTTTATCATTTAATTCTTCCAATTGTATCTCAGAATTGTATACTTATAGTAACGCGTCACGAGTGACGTTTTTGTGGACTTATAATGCAAGGCACAAATTAGTTTTGCAAAATTGATAGTTAATTGCAACAAGGCAATTGCCCAAATAAGGCACAGTTGCGGCTAACAATGAAATGTATCACAGCAGTAATCTCCAGGCCTTTTTAACCGTGCGGCACAGGCACCATCCATTTATGATGTTGACAGTGAAACAACATTTAGAAGTGCAGGCACAACTGCTAGCAAATGGCTAGGAATAATATCTCCAGCCAATCAAGCAGGAGAAATATAATTCCCAGATACTTGATGCCACACAGCCTGTGGGTATATGCATGCCTACTAAATGTTCTTTACGCAAGGGCGGCAGCAGCAAATCACTGCATTCCAGGGGCGGCATCATTACCTTTCAAACTTTTTAGTTGAAAGGGGCCTTAGTCTCAGGGGGTTCCCCAGCAGGTGCCCGCATGTTAGCAGTCATGAATCGTATGACATGGCAACAAACATCTTATATTCCATTCTTTAAATGTGCACTTTGCAGTGTACACAAGCTGCACTAGCTGGAGTCCTTCAGGCCATCACCTTCCTTGGGCCTCTCTGGTATCTAAAAGTGTTCTTATCGCCTTGTTGCATTTTTAGTCCAGTGGCTCTATAATAGCCCCTTGCTACTAAAGTAGGATTTCAGTCGAAGTTTAGTGTTTCAGTTCTCCGCTGTTTGGCAGTCTTGTGATAATCTGCAGCTATTAACCCCCTGGCTGTATTTTATGGTCTTCATTAGAATGTACACACAGGTGCCTCAGACTTTCTCAGCTCCAAAGGGGCCCCACAAAGATCATATTGAACTGGGCCTGCCAAGCCATGACTCAGCAGGCCCTGCTGTAATCCAGCACATCAAAGATATTTAGAAGGCTTCCTGCCTACAGGTTGTATCATCAGTGCCAGATTGAGCTTTAGCAAATGGCTTGGAATAATATCTCCTGGCAATCATGGCGGGAGAAATATTTCCAGACACTTGACAGCACACAACCCGCACTGATAACGCAGCCAGACCTGCCTAACTTCTGGTATTGTTCCGAATCCCTGGGTATTTCATGCTCTTCCCTGGGTCTCCAGGGAAGAGCATAAAGCCTCTGGGATTGTCAGGGCCTGCGATAAAAGCAGTGCCTTTCGTCCCTCACCAGTGATCAGATGATGCCCGTGATGGAAAGGGTGCACAATGCTGCTCAGTCAGCAAAGTCCACAGGGCTCCCATCGAGGCATTTAAAGAACTAACACCTCTTTGTTATTAGTCAGTGATCAGAATGGAGCAGGCATTGTCTATTTTGAACAAGAAAGCCCAAATAAAGGTCCCGCTAACTTATGTCATCTTGCATGTGTATAGCGCCTCCTGCCAAAGTTATGGCAGTATTTTTTGTCATGTGGCTTTAAGTATTGAGAGATCTATTGCACCTTAAGGTTATTTTTGTAAGCATTTTCCCCCTTTTTCAATATAGGACTCGACGAGGACAGAATTTATAGTAATTAGAGGTGCAGCGAAGCACGGACTGCAGAAATCTCAGGGTTTTTGATTTTCAAATGTAGGTAGGTCTGCCTGCATAATACCTTGTAAATGTTTTTTGAAGTACAGTGCAGCAGCAAATCACTGCAGCCCCGTGCTTCAAAGAACATTAAGAAGGCAATATGCCTGTAGGCTGTTATCAGTGCTAGGGCAGTGTGAGCCCTGCACTAATAACCCTTCCTCCAGGCCCAAGATTTTGTTAATGTTCTTTGAAGAGCAAGACAGCTGCAAACCACTGCAGTCTTGCGCTTCAAAGAACATTTAAGAAGGCAATATGCCTGCAGGCTGTGTTATCAGTGTTATGGCAGTGTGAGCCCCGCACTAATAACACTGCCTGCAGGCACAAGGCTTTCTAAATGTTCTTTGAAGAGCAAGACAGCAGCAAACCACTGCAGTCCTGCGCTTCAAAGAACATTTAGTTAAAAAAAGGTTTTATTTATAATGCGCCCATACAGCCAAATGGGGATTCAAGGCGCATAAAGAAAGGGGGGGGGGGGGACATGAAAGAAAAACAATATAAAGACAACAAGGTCTTGACATTCGAAACATGCAGGTGCTTTACCATGAAAGCAGGGGAGAGGTGGGGGAGAAGGGGGAGTAAGGGAGTGCAGGACAGGGAGGAACAGGGGTGAAGAACAAACAAAACAAAAGACCGAACGATCCTACCCAGCCATGAGGCAATTCGGATCGTGGAAGTGCTGTAAGAGGCGACCACTGCACCTGTACTATGCTCACACAACACACACAGGGCAGCCTGCCACCCCAGTTAATTCTGGAGGTCACTCTACGGGGTCTGTGGTCAGAAGTGAGCACAGCCTCGGGACACAAATCACTCCAGCAGAGGAGTCCGCTGGGGGGAGGTGGGAAGCCAGGCCCTACCTGCAGCCAGTCTGCCGCCTGCCTCCATTCCGCGAGTGGTGTTCACATCCCTGACCCGGTGCTGCACCAACTTCCGAGCCCGAGCCGCAGAGGGACTGTCTGACCTGCCAGAAACAGGGCCGGTCTACTGTTGGGCAACATTAAGCCTGCAGGCTGTTTTATCAATGCAGGGCTATCACAACCGTCTGCACTAATAACACAGCCTGCAGCCAGCCACAAGCCCCAGCACCTACTAAAATTAAATTAGCATGTACTTACCAGCGGCAACCACGATGGCTGGACAAACTGTCTCGAGCTGCCTCGTGCGTGCTCGGCCTCGGCACATGGGCTGCTCTGCGCATGTGTTTTACACAGCGCCCGGGCTGCGCACATAAAAAAAAAAATGCATACGTTTCAGCCCAGCCCTGGAGCCGCTGCCTCGTCTGTGTGCGCTCTGCACCCCAGGCACAGGCTATGCTAACTAAACCTATAATCTTCATTCTAGAAATCATGTTGCAGTTAGTGCGACATGATTATTGAAATAAAAAGCAAATAAGCAGTATTGTATCGCAAACTGTGATGCGGTAGGGCATATTTTATGCCTTGTAATGTACTGTTCATGTAATATTTGCCAGAGCACTCTCGGGCAGCAGAGTTCTTTGCTCCATTTATTTGCTTATATAAACTTTGGTTTCCTTGCAATTACTCTCCTGGTCTCATTCCCTAGCGGGGTGTGTACTTTATTCTGTCTATTGGACAGGTGCATGCTAAGGTGTGAACCTTCATTTTTGTGACCCCACCGTGATAGTTCAGGAGAAACTTCCGTACTTGCGGCAAGATCGGGAGCTACCCGTGGAGGGCCATTACTACCTACGGTTGGCAGACGTTCTACAAAAGCGTACGCTCCCGAGTGGGGTCTGTGGGTCCCTGCTTTGCAAAAACCCAACTGATCGCCGGAGCTGGGCGGGCCTGCCACGGGAATGCCCCCTTGGGATACACCGCAAACACAGGCTCTTGAAAGAACACCGGCACGTGAGTACTAATTGCAAGGGAAAAACCAATAAGGGTATATAATTGGGTGGGTGAAAACTAGGGGAAGAGGAACACGCATGGTTGGAATGTGAGTGTGTGCGAGGAGTATTTGAGAATTTGTATGCTTTTTATAATGACCATTTTCTTTTTATATGGAGAAATAAGTTGAGAAAAAGAGGAGATACAGGAACCTAGCTCTGAAAGGAGATAGAAGCCGGCGCCGGGTTGCACTGTCCCGACCAGTGTAGAGATTAAAAGAGAAGAAGAATACAAAGTAGGAGCCTCATATAAGGAGTAGGCTCGATAGTAAATAATAGTTGTTGTTTCACGTTTTATCTTTTTTTATTAGTGTATGGCATAGTAGAAAAAGGCCCAGAAGGGGCATTGGTGGTGTGCGGGGTGAAAATGTGAAAGGAGGATTGAGGGAGTGTGGGGTAAGGGTAAAAGCGGGGTGAACGTTTGTGTTTATGTTCCGTATTGTTTAAATATAGCACAACAAGGGAGTGAAGTGGGTAAATACGTACTCCTGTCCCACCCCCAGATTAGAAAGGTATACTCAACATGGGGATAGACACCCCATTGGCCAACATTTGTAAAAATCTCCCGTATATCAAGAAAAGATCAAAAAATATCACAATGAATGGTTAGCGGAACTTAAGGGGGAGGGAGCAACCTATGTATGGCCAGAGGAGGGGTCTTTTGATAAAGGAATATTGGATCATGTTGCTACCCATTTAATGTCTAAATACAAGGGGGAAAAGCTCCAGAATAGAAGAGAGGTTTTAGACCTGTGGAAGATGTTCGAAGAAGCATCTGCCGTACAAGAGAGTAAAGACAGGGACAGGGGAGTGTGACCAGAGAGGGGGAGGGAAAGGAAGAAGGGGAAAAGGAGAATAAAGAGCCCAGAACATTATACCCGTTACTCACGCGACCCACAGAAGTGAACGCAGATGCAGTGTATGTGCCAGGGTGAAGCGCGCAAACTACCCCTGCCGCAGCCCAACCCCTTCCCAATGCCCAACTAATAACACGTTCTGCCCCAACTGGCTCAACAAATCTGGAAAGGGTACTAACATCAACTCAGGCAGAATTGGCTCGATTGCAGACATTGTGTGAAACAACCTTAGTGGTGCCAAGTGGGAGGTCAACCCCCAGTACAAAGTGCTTCTTTATTGCCAGAAGATGAATGGAAATCGGGGGATTTCCTTTTTCCGCATAGATAGTGCACAAATTAAAACGGTGCAATTGGAAAGAGATGTGGAAACAGCAAGTGTAAGTTACGATACAGTGGCTTCAGAGAGATAGGAGGAAAGTTGGAGTGATTTTGATGAGGACGAAGGAGGGACTGCGAGTGGGGCATCATTACCGCAAGTGCACTGGGCCACTCCACAGGTCACAGAGGAAGCAGGATGGGATGGAAGATTAAGGAACAGGCTTGGGAGAATAGCATTATCTAAAAAAGAAAGCAGTGAAGGTAAGTAAGGAAAGGGTGAGGTCAAAATTTCAAATGCCACTCATTCATAAGGGGGCGGGGAGGCCCCAATATGTGCCTTGGGCACGGATGGACAAGAACAATCTCCTTAAGACCCTTCCACCACTGTCTGGGGGTGCGGGAAAATGGATCTATGCATTTGAAAAACACACTGCTGGGCTCCCATTGGCAATTGGAGAGGTTAAAAGCCTTTTAGTTACAGCAGTGGGTGACCAGGCTGACTCAATGTGGGTAAAGGCAGGGTTCCCGGGAGTGTCACTGGGGAACGATATGCATGATGGTGCCTCCTTCAACAATGTGCCTGGCGCGCCGATGAAGCGGACGCTCCTTTAATGGCCTCCGTGTCTTGCCCGCTGCGTTCGCCCATATATGCAGCTGTAGCCCCTCGTCGCAGGAGGAAAAACCCCTGTGATGGGGAGTAACATCTAGGGGCATCTGCCGAGCTACTTCTGGGTGCCTCAGACTTGGTTTGGGCGAGATCTGGGCAAGTCTTCTACCGCGGCCCCTCTGCTCGCCACCCCATGAGATCTAAGATGGCGGACAGGACCGCGGCACCGGAGCATTTTCGGAGGAGGAGCGAGGGAATACCTGGTGGCTGCCTCTCTTGAGCCCCTTGGTGGGACCCAGCTGCTGGAGGCTCCCCACCCCTCACTGCAGGCTCCCGGGCGGATCAAATATCTTGCGGCCCTGCCTGGAGGGGGCCGGATCCTCCCCTCCCTCCGCCCGCCCAAGGCTGCATCTGCCTGCGGTGCTGCGCCCGCCGCACTGAAGCTGGGGATCCGCTCGCCGGGGGAGAACGAGACTGAACCACCGCTGATCGGGGGAGGCCCGATCCTGGCGGACCTCCCCGCCCCCCCAACTCCTCGGCACCCTCGCATTCCAACGTGGGATGGCCCTTGATACCTGTGGGACAACGCTGGAAAAAGCGCCATCTGCCCCTGGCTCCCTTCTGAGAGGGGGCCTGGAAGAACTGGCGTGGTGCCTGGGGCCTGACCCTCGCAGGTGGCGTGGCTAGCCTCCCCCCTCACAGCTGATCCTCCTGAGAACAACATGCGGTGGGTCCCGGCAGCCGCATCAACCTTGGTGACCCGGGGGGCCCCCCCCGGACCCTATGGAGAGTGGATTGGATTGGGGGGCAATGTCTTTCCCTGGCTCAGCGACCTTACCACGGACCCTGCATCAAGGAGCCTCTGGCAGGTTCATCATTCTCTGGCGTGATTCGACCAGCGTTCCACCGGGGGAACCTATGCTTTCCCAGTGGGGCTCTCAACCTGGGATAAATGGAGGTAAGCCTTTGCTGCAACTAACTTCGCTCCCCGGCCCACCTATGCAGCTCCTTTGTCCCCTCCTCTTTGAACACTTCCAGGGACACCCCGGCCCATATCCTGACCACCCCTCTGCTCTCTGTAGACCTGAAAGGTCCCTCGCACCGTTCTCTTCTCTCTGGGGGGAAAAGGGAGCCTACTCCACAACGACCTTAGCACTCGCGCCGGTGGCACACCACCATCCAGGGGGGCCCTGAGCAACCTCAATTAGTGTAACGCTCACCTGGCTCCCACGGAGGCGCTGGTCTGGTCTGGGTTGCTGTGGCCTCTTCAAGCGTGATGCGCAGAATTCGGACCACCGATTGAACAGGACCCCCAAATCTTGCTAGTCTGGCCCGTAGGAATATCCTTCTGCAGATGAGAAAGGGGATTAACTGTCTGCTGAATAGTGTGCTTGCTCCCTCTTTTCCCCCTTCGTTCTTCTCTGACTTCCTCTAAAACCCCCAGTTTAAGCTCACCTTATGGTTTGGAAGGATGAACTCTCCATCCTGCTTCTGGTGCAGGGGCGCGCGTTCGTCCAGTTACTTCAATGGTTTTCAGAATGGCGCTGGCAAATCCACTTGACTTTTCTGAGCGATACGCCATAAGTATGAAGATGCAAAAGTTCAAGTGTGAGCCTCCTTTTATGTTGTTTTTTCCTAACCTGTGATCTGTCCTTTATTTCAGGTGCAGAACAAAGGCGATGCGTTGAGGGGTTAAATTGCCGGTGGTAAAATCAGGTGAGTTAGTGATGAGGGCGACCCCTCTAAATGTCTTTATAATTCCCCAGTAATGTCTTTTGTCCTTTCCCCATAGGGGCCGGGGTGCGGTACCTGCCAAAGATGCGGCGCCGACCCGAGATGTGGAATGGTTCACCAAGAAAACCCGGTAAGTAATATGGCTGAAAATTCGGCTTTCCTCTTGTGTTCCCTTGCTCACCTTTTGTCTCTTCTTCTTTCCCCTAGGTGCAGAGATGTGGCGACCGGTGCTGAGAGCCGCGATGGAGCTGGGCGGCGTCTCGGGAACAGGTGAGTGAAGCGCGGCGCTGCAGCGAGCAACGCGGTGCTTTTAAATGGAAGTCTTCCTTCAGGAATGCTGGCGTGAAGATTCCGGATGCAGGTAAGAAGGTTGAATAAGTTCTTGGTTTTCACCTTTCTCTTCTCTTCTTTCCTTACAGGTGTTCCAGGTTCGAGGCGGGCGTGGCTGGAGTCCAGGTGCAGGAGCAGACACGGTGAGCGTTCAGCTGCTGGGATGCAGAACAACGCGAAGCACGTGTGGCTGTCCGGGCGTGACTTAAATAGCCTTGGAAGAATTTCCAGGTGAATATTCTTCCACAGCCCCACCCAAGTAACAAAATAGTTCCTATACGGCGCCAGGACAGAGTCCAAAGAGCCCCTATAAAGGGCCGCTGGGCTTTTACCTGGGGGCGTGATGCCTGCTCCCGGGGGTGCTGGGCCTGGCCTGGTGCTCTGGGGGTAGGCATCATGACAATTAGCCCACCATCAACAGGAGGACTGCTTCTCTTCACTTCTCCGGGGGGCCGCCCCTCTGCTCGCGATTGCCACGATGACCAAGCAACTGAAATCCAACAAGAACCTAGACATCGCAGCAATGCTATTGGCATCTGAAAAACGGAAGAAACAGGACCCGCTCCCCTCCTCTCCGCAGGAACCCCTAAATAACAAGGGATTGCTGGCGACCAGGGATGATATCCAAAATTTTATGTTAGACATCAAATCTGAATTCAGGTCCTGTATGACTGAGCTCACCACCAAACTAGAAAGCACGGATAAAAGGGTAATGGAAGTTGAACAAAGGCTGGGAGAAGTCGAGGATCGAACCCAGGATCACACTTCCGCCCTGTCGGAAGTGCAACGCTCAATCAGACTCCTCCACGACAAGTGCGAAATCCTGGAATTCAAACAGGAGGACTTAGAAAATAGGGCCCGATACAACAATCTCCGGATTCGTGAAATCCCAGCCTCAGTCGCAGATAAAAACATCGCAGAATATGTGGGCGACTTTTTTCAATCCCTCCTCCCACAACTAGAGAAGTCACAACTCCTCCTAGATCGCACCCACAGACTGCACCCTCGCCGCGGGGTGGAATCAGACTCTTCACCGGACGTCATCACCAGAGTGCACTTCTTCACCACAAAGGAAGCCATCCGCCCACTAACTGCCTTCCTTCAGGACCAACAAATCCGCTACAGATGGCTCTTTCCCACAGCCCTGCAGTTTTCCTATAAGGGCACTCTGAGGAGGATTAGCCACCTGGAGGATGCCAAGAAAATTATGCATCCAGATTCACCTAAATGTCCATCGCCATCGCCACCAACCACAAGAACTGCCACCAACTCGGACCTCATAGCTTCTCCAAAAGCTAAGCAAAATTCATGGTCAAAGGTCCAGCGGTTCAGAAGAAAGAAATAATCTGATACGAAGAGGCAACAGATTCATTAAAATGTTGAAACCCCAGACCCGGAAGAAGTTCCCTACCTACAAAAATGCAGATGGACCCCGACAGCCGGAGCAGCGGGCCCCACCCCACGGCCCATGCCCATTTCCAAGGTAGAACCCACCTATGAGTCCTTGGAATAATCCACTAAGTTTATTCTTAGCCTCAGCCACGTTGGCTGTAAACTGTTACATGACCCCTTTGGCAAGGGGGGACCCGGATCCACAAAAGATTCCCCCCCCCAGTTAAATCTCAGCCCTCCCGTTGGAGGTCTGAGCAAAATTTTCAGAGGCAGGCTAATGAGCGGCTGCGCATCTTACGGCATGCTGACTGATCCGTCAACGTCTCTCCCCCCCGCTCCTCCGACCCCACTGAAACGCCACAGCCTATCCCGGAACACCAAACTCTGCGGTTTGTCTCCCTGAATGTTTAAGGACTAAATTCTCCGGCTAAACGCAAATCAATCCTGCAAAAACAGCAAGATGATAATGCAGCAGTGGCTATGCTACAGGAAACGCATCTCTTACCAGCTGACTTTGGGCGCCTGCGCTCTCAGTACCTCCCAAAACAACTCTTCGCATCAGGAAACACCAAAAAAGGAGGCACGGCGGTCCTTTTCAGAAAAGGGTTAAACCTCCAGATACTGGACACTATTCTTTGCCCGGAGGGGCGATTCACAGTCATCAAGTGCCTTCTGCTGGGACAGCTATACTCTTTCGCCTCAGTATACACCCCAAATACAGGCCAAGCTGCCTTCTATGAGTCGTTAAGCTCCATCCTTTCGCCCTTCTTGGAGGGCCAAATAGTGATTGGGGGTGATTTTAATGGAGTCCCGGACCCCACAAAGGATAAATCACATCCCCCCTCCTCTGGAGATTTCACTTCAGCATTGGCACTCCTACAGCTGTTCAGGACACTAGAAGTTGTGGACTCATGGAGGGTACTCCATCCTGCCGAAAGAGACTTCTCCTTTTATTCCTATGTCCATAGCACATTTTCCAGAATAGAACTCCTCCTGGTATCCCCGCAAATACTCACATTTACCAACAACGTCGGGCTAGGCCCAAGGATCCTGTTCGATCACGCCCCAGTAATCCTAGAAATTCGAGCACACGAGCCATCCCCCACGGCACCACGCAGGTGGACACTATGACCCGATACTTAACGAAATGCCGCTCAGGGACTCAATAGCGACTGCCATTAAGAACTTTTTCAAGGAAAACCCCAGCTAAGACACCTCCCCCGCTAACAATTGGGATGCCATGAAAGCAGTAATACGGGAGGAACTGATAACACAGGGAGTTGCCTTCCATAAGAGAAGACAACAAATCCGCTCTACCCTCGAGGAGGACCTCCGGAAAGCAGGGAAGACCCACAAGGAAAAGGGTTGGTCCCCAAAAACCCAACGAGCTATACGTACGGCACGACAAAAGATCGAGGCCCACTACGCCGATCATATCGCACATCAACTGGCGAAGCCTAAGCAGTTTTACTACGCCAAGAATAATAAGGCGAATAAACTATTGGTGGCCAAACTCGCTAAAGCGAAAAGATACAACGTGATCATTGGCTTGCGGGATGTGCAGGGAAAAATACAATACGCCGACCAGGACAAACCATGCCTGACAGCAAATCACCTGAGACAGGTGATGATCGCCCCAACACGGGATATAGAGGAACAAAAGGCATACCTACAAAAAGCTGCACTTCCTCAACTAAAAGACCTAGCTCCAGAATCCCTGGACGCTCCGATCTCGAGCAAAGAGGTAGAGGAGGCGATAAAGTCTCTTAAATCCCGAGCCCCTGGTCCGGATGGCTACTCAACCAGATTCTATAAAATGTTCAAACCCCAGCTGCTCGCGACATTGGTACAGCTATTCAACTCATTCCGAACCACAGGAGCCATCACTCCTTCGATGCAAGAATCTATAACAGTCCTGCTACCAAAGCCTGGAGGCGACCCAAGAAACCCTGCTTCCTACAGACCGATCGCCCTGCTCAACATAGATGCCAACATCTATTCTAAAATTCTAGCGACTCGCCTATCCCATATTTTGCCGGACATAATTTACCCCGATCAAAGCGGATTTCTCAAGTATCGCTCTACGGCTGACAACATTCACGGAGCCTTGGACCTGGTGGACCTTGCCACCCGGGACTCGCAAGGACTAGCACTTTTGGCATTCGACGCAACCAAGGCGTTTGATAAGGTGGATTGGACTTTCATGAAGCATTTGGGTTTGGACCGAATTTCGCACCATGGTCTTGGCTAACTACAAATCGCCCAAGACCCTCCTCAGAATCAATGGCACTTTCTCTACCCCCATCGCCTTGACTTATGGAACTAGACAGGGATGACCACTATCCCCACTCCTGTTCACATTAATTATGGAGCCATTTGCCCAGCGAATCAGGCAGAACACCTTGGTTATGGGCTTCCGGGTCGGCACCTCGCACCACAAACTAGCGCTCTATGCGGACGACGTCCTGCTGACCATCACGGAGCCCTGCACTTCCTTGCCTCACGCTCTGGCCGAAATAAACAGCTATGGAAGAGACACAGGATTCTCTATCAACTTTAAGAAATCGGCGGCACTGGGGATAGGGATACCTCCGGGGGAGCAAGAAATCTTGATTCCTATGTGCCCGATCCAATGGAAGTCGAAAGCTTTTAATTATCTAGGGGTTCAGGTCCCGGCTGACCCAAAGGATGTCTACCAGGCAAACTTCCCCCTATTATTTAAGGAACTGGAAACCGACCTCAAACGCTGGGCGACCCAAGAAATATCATTAATGGGCCGGATCACAGCCTGCAAAATGAAGCTACTACCGAGATTTTTATACGCATGCTCATCCCTTCCAGTCTCAATCCCGACACCTGCCCTTCTGAATTTACAGAGGAAAAAGCTACAATTAATTTGGAGTGGGAGAAAGGCCAGAATTCCTAAAATCACAATGCTCGGCAACGCACGGCTGGGCGGCTTGGGGGTCCCGGACCTACAGAAATATCAGCTGGCGGCCCAGCTGGCATGTACCCAGGCATGGCAAACGCTCTCCAACCGACCCAGATGGGTGGACCTCGAACAATCACAACTACCTCTCCCACTACGCTTCCTTCCATAAATCCCACCACCAATGCAGCGGCAATGGCAGGGTCTTCTGGCGGCCATTAGACACACCAACTTCATTTGGGACAAAACCTTTAAACAAAAGGGGGTTCCAGTGGGACTTGGCCCATTTTCCCCAGTCTTCTTGAACCCAGCTTTTTCGCCCGGTGCCTCCCCCCAAAACTTTAAAACCTGGATTGCAGGGGGACTTGAAACCCTGGGACAGCTTTTCGAAAACGGACAACCTTGCACCTTTGAACGGTGCAAAGAAATATTCCAGCTCCAGGAAAAAGACAGATTTACATACATCCAGCTATGCCACTGGTGCTCCCACCCACAAACCCGCCAGGTGGGTACCCGCCTCCCCACAGCTATAGAACTGACTCTTAAGGAGCTTCCAACCCGGGGCAAAATCTCCACACTATATAAGCGCCTCCAGAGGGACTTCCTAATCTTCAAAACCAGATCCATGGCCCAATGGGAGGCAGAGCTGGGCCATCCCATAAAGGACCAAATCTGGGTGGACATTTGGACCCGTGCTCAGTCATCATTGGCATGCATCACGTATAGAGAATGTGCATACAAAATCCTGCTACGCTGGTACTATCCGCCCCTGAGACTCCACCATATGAACCATACTCTTGACCCGACCTGCTGGAGACAATGCGGCCAAATAGGGTCCTTCTTTCAAATGTGGTGGACTTGCCCAAAAGCCCAAAACTTCTGGAAACAGTGCCTGGCAACTATCGCAGAAATCACTCAGACAAGGCTCTCCCCTAGACCCCGAACCCATTTTGCTGGGCAACCCGGTCCCCGGAATCTATCCAAGATCGGGACCCAAAGCCAAACTGCTGTCCCAATGCCTTCTGGCGGGTAGAATTGTAGTAGCCCGCTCATGGAAATCTGTGGAGGGTCCTTTCCTACCCCTCTGGTGGGTAAAAATATGGGCTGTACTAATTGCGGAAAAGGTGACAGCAGCCAGGGCGGGCCTTCTTCATCACTTTAGGAACATCTGGGGTCCAATCCTTGACTTTGATTGTGATTTCCCAGCTCTAACCTACACACCCCAGATGGCCCGGAGAATTCTGGCCGATGGAGGGGCCCCGCAGGAAATGGAGTAGTGGGAGCGGCCTCGGGCAGCCCAACCACCACAGGGAGGGAGGGAGAGTAATATAACATGTTGTTCTTGAGATGCATAATTTTGCTTGTTAAAATGTTTGTGCTGCTACTATCCTGCCTTGTTAAAAAATAAACACATTTAAAAAATAACAATGTGCAAGCACTAGTGTGGGATGCCCTGCGGAGGACCTTCCCCGATACTCCAGATTTACACTCTTTAATGCAATGCACTATGGGGGATGAGGAAGAGGCTGCGCAGTACATTCTTCGGGTGCAGGAGATGTGGCAGGCGGTGACAGTCACAGCTTGGGACCAATCTACCGCCCTATTTTACTTCATTATTAAAAGAGGCCTCCCGAAGGAGTTACAGAAGGCTCTTGATAAAATAGCTGGGATAGAAGCCAAGGGTTGGCCGGAAATACAAAGTATCATAGTACACCATTGCAGGAGGATCAAAGAAAGGGAAAGGAAAACAGCACAGCGAAGGTTGGCGGAGGAGACCAAACTGGTACAGAGCAAGTTAGTGAAGGTTGCAGCGGTAGCAACCGCACCGCACCCAGAACAACAAGGAGAAGAGAAAGAGGTGTCAGTAGCGATACAGGCGAGGATTGCTGCAGCATGGGCAGATAATGGGCAGAAACAGAGGGGCAGAGAGGAACTACACAGGACCTCAGTGGCAAGGAAGACCTAGTAGAGGTAGAGGTGGGTACAGAAGACAGCGAGGAGGAGGAGGACGAGGATATGGTGGGCAAGGACCAAGGGGAGGTGCTCCCGGGCAGTGTTGGACATGCGAAAGGGGGGTGGGGGGTGCACTTTGCAAGGGAATGTCGGAGGAGGCCCATGGGAAATTACCAAAATGCTCAGAGATATGGAAACGAACAACAGTACGGGCACCCGCACCCGGGTAGCCCTAATGGTCTTCCCATGGGAAATAATGAAAATGAACGCCAACAAGTGAGAAGGCTCCCACCGGGGTACAGCACATTCAGACACCCCCCCTCCACTGCATGCTGAACCGCCCAGGGCAACAAAACCAAATAGCACACACACATGGGAACAGATTCGCCACTTGTGCTTTTGGCGCACCATCCCCGTTTCAGGGAACATGTGTGCTCAGTGATAACATCCTGCCCCGGAACAGACACCCATCCCATCTAGGACAGCCCACAGAGCACTTGCATGTCCCATACTATCGACTACCTTACGACCAGATGAGGAACCACTGGGGGGGCAGAGATAGGAAACAAACAGTTCATCTTCATGGTGGACTCGGGGGCGGAAAAATCATGTTTACGTGAAGGCAATTTTCCGATATCTGGCAAGAATCTCGAGACGCAAGGTTTCTCTGGGGTGGTGGTCACGGTTCCTTATACAGAAGATTTGGATGTCGAATAGGGGGTAAAACAGTGCAGGTACCCCTATTGTACCATGAGGACTCACCCATAAATTTATTAGGGCGGATCTCTTAAGTAAGTTAAATATGACAATTGCCTTCACTGAGAGAGAGGGATAGTGTGCTCCCCTCCGGGGATGTGTACACTTCGGGCTATGTTATTGATACAGACACTAGCAAATGAGACAACAGCGTGAGTAATACCCACAAATGCTGACATGTTTGTCTATGGGATACAAGTATTGGCCCAAGATAAGACAAAAGGAGTGGAAAGTACCAACCGACTTTGTTTTATCGCCCCATGGCCCCACCTGAAATAATGCAGGGGACAGTGATTTCCCTTGATTTACAGGCAGTGCAAGTGTCAGCAAAACGAATTGTGGCAATTGGCTTGGATACACATGGGTGCGAGTGGAGGACAGTATTGTGTATTGACCCAAGTATTGCACTGAGGGAGTTAACTGATGAAGATCTGTTCACTGACAACGACACTGACGGGGAGATTATACTAGAAATTTGTATGCCACGTGACATTATGATTCAGAAAAGAGAAGTGGCAAACCCCCTCATGTCTGCTGTCAGTGCACAGCCATCTTTTTGAAATGAGGACTTGCAACACATGCTGCCATATTTATGGACTACTAACCCACATGACGTAGGGTTGTTTAGAGAAGTGACCCCAGTGAGAATAAAATTGATGCCAGGTGCTGTCCTCCCGAGGGTAAAACTATACCCCTTGTCCAGAGAAGTGAATAAGGAATACGAACAACAATACACGCATTACTACAGCAGGGTATCATTGTCCCCTCTAACTCCCCATGTAACACTGCGATTTATCCGATTAAAAAAGCAACAGGAGGGGGCATGGCGTATGATCCAGGACCTTCAACCCCTAAATGATATTGTCCAAAAGGAGTTCCCTCTTGTCCCAAATCCGACATCCATCTTGTGTAGCATCCCTAAAGAGGCGACTCACTTTACAGTAGTGGACTTGAAAAATGCCTTTTTCTCAGTGCCCCCTCGATCCAGAATCACAATATCTAACAGCATATACCATAGGGGGAGGAGGTACGAACATCGCAGATTGCCCCAAGGTTACTGTGAAAGCCCCAGTATATTAAGTAGGATTCTGCATGAAGACCTCGGCAACATCGTAGTACAGAGCACCATAATACCGTACGTGGATGACCTCTTAGTATGTAGCAAAGGAGAAGACAATTGTAGGAAAGATTCCATTACCCTACTTACCTTGTTGGCCCAAAAGGGGTACAAAGTTGATAAAAGTAAATTACAGTACTGTTTAGCAGAAGTACTTTATCTTGGTCAGCTGATCTCAAAAGATGCCAAGAGTATAATACCAGACAGAGCAGCAGCCGTACGCGCCGCGGGTACGCTGCATACTGTAAAAGACATGCAAACATTTCTTGGCATCTGTAACTATTGCCGTGCATGGATTTTTTATTGTGCTGCATACACAAGGTTGCTACTAAACGGCCTGAAAGAAGCACAGAAAGAAAAAGTGCCAATAAAATGGACACCTGAAATGCATGAAGCATCCATGACACTGAAAGAACTGATAAGCACCGCTCCCGTCCTAGCCACTCCGATAATGATCGCAAATTTTACTTATTTTTGCATTCTAATGGCACACTCATGATTGCAGTGCTAACACAAAAAAACATCCCTTGGACAAGCCCCTAGCCTACTACAGCAGCACATTGGATTCAGTAATGCAAGGACATTTGGCTTGCAAACAATCTCTCGCAGCTGCCACGTTTGGATTAGAGAAAAGTGCAACGATTGCAATGGGCTGCTCCGTCACATTGTAAGTTGAGCATTCACTGTTTGCCATTCTTGAACAATCAAAATCTACACTGACCACCCAAAGAGCATCAGCATATGAGATTATCATCTCAAGTCCAAACGTTCATGTAGTTCGATGCAAACAGTAAACCTAGCCACGTTTATCACAGAGCCATGCACAGTGCAGGATATGCAAGAACATGATTGTGCCACATATGAAGGGAAAGGAGATGATATCTCTAAGGCAAGAGAAAATGAGCGACAAGCAACAAATGGGAGCCGTTATGTCTGCTCCCTGATACCTCATGCATCTGGGACACCTAAGGTTTTAGTACCTCAAGAAACACCCATTGTGGAAACACAATGTCTCCTTCATATTGCACTATGTAGAATAAAAGCCAGTTACCAGGCACACACAATACGTATGAAATTGCTCCCACTGACTTTAGAATCTGCAAGAAAGGAACACTACCAGAAAAGTGTTTTAAGGAGCCCTTCCTGGCAATCGAAGGACAAAATTTGCAGAAAACAAATGGCAGCAGTCAACGTTCATGTGTAAAGCAGAAGGGCTGCATGGCCTATCAGACAAAAGACTGAAATGAATGAACGACAAGTGTGCGCAAATATGGAGTGATCATGTCACCAAACTAACATGGGTCACCGCCCTGGAGAAACCAATACAGATCCATCATGAACAAAAATATGAACTTTGCTTCCATCCAGAAGGGGATGTACACATGGGTTCAAACATGCATTGCAATAGGACTCTTGTCATTGCTGATCTGAAAAAAGGAACAGCGGCGCTGATGGATCAATACTGGGTGTGCGGTAATAAGGCATACAGGCACCTTCCGCCTGCATGGAGTGGCGACTGTGCTCTGGCTGGCAATTCTACACTCTGCACTGCTGGTGGTCCCTGAACAACACCTAGTAGGGGACGCAGTGCAACATGAACTGCCACAACCATCTCAACATGAAGAAGAAATATCACCTCTTGTGAATGTGCTGACAGAAAACAAACTACAAGAACAAGTGTTACGGAAAAAGCGAGCGTCCAATTACATCTCTAAAGACTCTTCTGACCTCCTGGCACAGACCCCTGCTGAGTACAAGCTATTCAACTCAGCAGAGAGATTCTTTGCATTCCTGATCCCCAGCATCCAAGCAAAAGCAAACGCAAAATGGCTGCAGATAGTGCGCTGGGAGCTCATACAGTTGGCAAACGACACTGAATAAGGGTTCAACATCAAGGTGGAGTTAAGAGCACTGAGACTAATGACAGTGCAAAATCGATATGTGCTCGACCTGCTCACGGAAATGGAAGGAGGTGTATGCCGAAAAATAGGGAGCGCATGTTGCAGAAAATGGAACACTTTCACATGTCATACAAGCAGTACATGAACTGGGCGTGAGAATGAACAAAGAGGGTGGTGTGCAACCAACAGACTGGTTCACCTCAGCATTCGAGCGGGTTACATCCTGGCTCGGGACTGTGATGAAGATGCTGCTCCCCATTATCGTCTTCATCCTGCTGATCTTTTGTGTGTGCCAGTTAGGGATCCGCTGTTGTGCAAAAACAATTCCTAATAGTGCAATGATGATGGTGACGATTGGCAGCCAGAAAGGGACTGACAAAGGTCCCTTTGTCATGCAGGATACAAACTGGGGAAAGTGATGAGCCCAAATATTGCATGGTGGCCATATACCACACAGGGATATAATTGACAACTTGTTTCACACAACCACAAGAGAACCACAAGACCTGGAAAATCACCAGGATGTGTGGGTGGACTTAAGTGGGGATGGGATTGTATTTATGTGTCTTGCACTCCTGAAGAGTATGCTCGTCGTGGGGAAAGCTTAAGAGATCTCTGCAGGGCATGGATACCAATAAAGGGTACTCCGGCTTGGGATGAGGCAACGATAGTGGCAGAGGAACGTAGAAGGAACGGAACAACATATTTGTTACATTAGAAGTAACAAAAGGGGGGAATGTTGGGGGAGAGGTCTGTAACGCTCACCTGATTCCCGTAGAGGCGCCGGTCTTGACTGGGCGTATACCGTATCTGCAAAGGTGATGTGTAACACACGGCTGGCTCTTTGGGCTGGACCTCTGTGCACTGTATGTCTGACTTGAAGGGTAAGATGTCTGCAGATAGAAAATATGGGATTAAGGAACTGGGTTATTGAATGTCTCTCTCTTCTTCCCTTTCTCTTCTCCTGTAGAACCCCAAAGGTTAACGCTCTCACCTTAGGTAAGGGAACGCCGTGCTCTCCATCTGCCTCGGGGCAGGGTGCTGTAACCAGTTTCTTCACTGGATAAGGGGAGCAGGCCTCTTGACTTCAGAGGACTGCTGTCCGTCGTTTACTGCACGAACTGTAAGTTTCGAGTAATTCTAATGTCTTTAAAGTCTTTAGTAATGATGTTTCTTGTTTTGCAGGGTTCCGGCGATGGCGGATGACGGGCTGAAGTGAGTTGAAGATGGAGCCCGAGTGATGAATAGAAGCGCCTGGAAGCACGTAAGTAAGCGCTTGTTGCCTGCTTCACGATGCGCTCTAACTGTCTTTTTATTTTGCAGGTACAAGTTCGGAGCGGCTGCAGGGTGCCGGAATACCCACTGGGTTAGATGTGGAAAGGAGTAATGGCACGTGAGTATTAAAGTTCCCCAATGTCTTTAAACGCACCTTGTTTTGTCTTTCAGATGCGGGATGCAGCGCCGAAGGCCTCCGGAGCGTGCGAAGAGTTGGTAAGCTTTTGTCTTTCAGATGCCGGAATGCAGTGTGAAGACCTCCGGAGCGCACGAAGAGTAGGTAAGCCTTTGTCTTTCAGATGCCGGAATGCAGCGCGAGGCGTTGGTGACAGCCGATGGACCAGGTAAGTGAAGAGCTGTCACTGAAGACCGTAATGCTAACCTGTTCTTTCTTGTCTTTATAGGTGTTGCTGAAGACTGGATTGAGGATGGTAAGCCTTTTTCCTTAGGCCCAGGATTAGATGCAGAAGACACGATGAGCGTTCTGCTGCAGAGGATGCAGAATAACGCAAAGCAAGATTCATCCATCGGGTGTGGTTTAAATAGCCTCCTGTAGTGCTTAGGTGTCTCCTTCCACAGCCACGCCTAGGTAAGAAAAGAGTTCCTGCTTTCCAGAAGAGTTCCAGTGTTCTGAATCTAGGGAGTGGCTCCTGCCCCACCCAACAGGAAAAGTAGTTCCAAACAGAAGAGGATCAGAGGCTCAACTGGCAGGCAAGTAAGCAGCATGGTCTGCTGCAGGTAAGTCCACCCAAGCATTATGAGCCCGGCGCTTCCAGCGCTGGGACTGGGCATATTTATGAGCCTGGTGCCACTGGCGCCAGGACTGGGTCCAAAAGGTCCCAATTGGGACTGGTTGGCACTCGGAACCTGGGTTATGGATCTGCTTCCAAGGGAGTTGGGAAAACCCTGACCTTTTGGAAGCAGAGATCATGACAAGGTGATAAATCCTGCCCGCCCTACACCATTCCTGCACCTGGTATATATCAGGTGAGCTAAGGGAGGAGCTACCTCTGCCCCTCATGTGCATATTCTTATCTTTTAGTTGGTGTTATAAGTGAGTAAACAAGTGCATAGGGGTATACTGTGGACTCAATTTTGTGTCTTCCCATACGCCATGTTTTCTCTAGGCCCTCTGAAATGCCAGCTCTCCTTCTCCCAGCGCCGCGCACAGCCAGCCCCACCGCCAGCCCCGTCAGCTCAGCGCAATTCCTGTTCTCACGGAAATACGGCCCTTCATTGGTGAATTTAACGAGTATTGAACTCTGACAGAATGTACTCCTCCCAAAACTTGAGATCCAGCCTTTTTCCTGCCCCAGCACCCATCCATCTCTGTTGACCGACTCATGCCCTCCTCACTCCCTCCATGCCAGATTTCGGTCCACTGAACCACATGCCCCCCATTCCCTTTGAATGCACCTGGTCATTAGTCCCTTCCCCCAGACCACCTCCAATTCACCCTCCATATAACTACTCTATAGCGGTCATATATTCTGGTAACACTAACACCTATCTCTACTGTGTTTGAAATCGTGAGGCCCTACGGACCTCAAATCACAGATTCCCCCTCCAGATAAGGCATCTGAAAAAACGACCCCTAACCCATGCCCCTCTGTTCTCTTGGTACAGATACACATCTGACACCGTGCAGTGACCAGCCGAGGACACCCGACCATAACCCTAATCCAATGCCCCAACATATCCTCTATAGAAACAACATATGTCCGTTTGTGTCATGAGGCTTCAGAGAGATCGAAAACCCCCAAGGTGGGCACCCAGGCTTGGAACACTGTGTTTTATGGGTGCCCAGATGCAGAGGGTAGAATGTCCAATTGTTTCTCAGAATGGTATACCTATAGTAACGCGTCACGAGTGACATTTTGTGGACTTATAATGTACTGTTCATGTAATATTTTCCAGAGAGCTCTGCGGCAGCAGAGTTCTTTGCTCTATTTATTTGATTATATAAAATTTGGTTTCCTTGCAATTACTCTCCTGGTCTCATTACCTAGCGGGGTGTGTACTTTATTCTGTCTATTGGACCCGTGCATGCTATGGTGTGAATCTTCAGTGCTTACAGTTCATTTCCAAATTATCGGAGCCTACTGTGGCCAAGTCTCTGTTACACCCAGTCTCTTGCCTCAGAGGACCTGATGTACTATTAACAATAAACCAAAAGTTCCTTTCAGTAATCTTCTCTTCAGGTGATTTCCTTGCACCCGTGGATCTCCCTCAACCAGGCTCCGATCCTTTTTGGAACCTTGGCTTCCCTCAGTCGGGTTCACATTTGCCAGTTTCACACAGTTCACTTATTCATGATGCATTGCGGGATTTGCTTCCCTTTGCTTTCTAGCCCCCAGTCAGGCATTACACATTTATCGTTCATACAGCGTTTTCCCTCAGCCGGTCGCACACTCCTGTTTCACACTGTCACAACGTTGGTACTGAGTTAAGCACTTTCGATTATACAAGGGGTGTTGGCTCGACCCTCGTATGACCACCTTAACTCTGCATGTTGGCCTTTCCTATGGCCTCTTTTACTATATTAGTCACTAGAAAAGGGGACCTGCCAGAGTCTTTTCGAATGGACGCCCACGTGGCGCTGGACCACTCTATTCCTCGTCTTTCCCTTGATTTTAAAAGTTCAGAAATACACAAGTTCTTTGTTCAGAACAAGTTGCGTTTGCAACCCTCGCTCAACACAGTCCGGTTATCTATCGGTTCTCCCTCCGACTCACCGGCTTTGTTGACCTCCATGTTGTTTCTTGTCTCTGGAGTCAAGGACGGTACCACAGTAGTAAGTATGTCTCCCCGCCTTGGTTATCAGTGCGGGAGGGTCCTCTGCACCGTTCTGTTACACCACACGTCAGCTTTAGTTCCCGGTCTTATGATTCCTTTCACTGAGCCTTCACTGACACGGTTCGAAAAGGGCAAGGGCACTTACCCCCTTGTTGTCCTTTCCAGTCTGGACTGCCTTTCTGGACTTCCGTCCTGGAATAGCTCCTTCCTCGAGCGTTTGTCCTTGCTCAAAGTGTGCTCCCATGCTGAGCCTCTTATCCCTGTGGGTAAGGGAAAGGGTCGTCAGGTGTGTGTAGTTATTGTCAATTGCCTGACTCTGCCTGACCCTTGTGATGGGACACATCAGGTAAACGGCTCTGGTGTTAGTTTGTTGTCTTTCACGGTGTAAGAAAGTGTTCATGTTGGAAGGGGAAGGTAGAGATTCCAAGTAGCCTACGGGGTAGGATGGAGAAAAGGCGCTAGAAGGAAGGGGGTACCGCGTCTCACCCATCGATGTCCCACTTCCACTCCCCGAAGACCCCCCATGCAGGTGATCCTTCACCACTGGTCCACCCCCAGGAACTGGATCCAATAGCGATGGCCGTGTCCTGGCCACCTGGATGACAGATCTCCGGGGACCAGTGGGTGAAACACCTTCAGGTTTCTCAGAGCATCCACTACTTCTTGTACCTCACATGCGTACTCAAATGCAGTCAACGAGTCCATAATATCATTCTTGTCATCATATACACTAAGCAGATCTTTTGGTAATCTTGGATGAGAGGAGCCATTCCCATTACTAGACCCTCTAGTGGAACCATTGGTGCGTTGCAATCTAGCAAGCTCCAATGGGTGGTCCCTGTCCTTCTGCTTCTCTGACCTCTCCAAATCTAGCTTAGCCATGCAGAATTCAAGCTCCTTCTGCTTAAACAGCAGCTCTTGCTTCTTGAATTTCAACATGGCCTCAGCCCCAGAGCCGGCCAGTGAAACAGAGGACACATCATCATCCTCTTGTCTTCTCTCTACAGTAGCACTAGTCAATACATTACTGGTTATTGGGATGGCCCCAGTACCTTCTGCACTATCATAGGAGGGCAAAGGCAAAATCATTTCGGATTTAGTGCCACTGGCCGACAGGCCCATTTCGGTACAAATCTTTCTTAGTTCTAAAAGGCATTCAAAGCAATGTCCATATTATAAGTAAAGGCAGGTGGCTTACAGTTAACTTTAACCAAAGAACAATGTGTCTCTCGTTTAAGTATAACCTGGGTACCATACCAATGCGCAACACTGGGTACCTTCGATCTTATCCCACCGATGTACACCAATTTGTTAAGATTGATTTCTAAACTCTGACCTGGTGGCCAGAAGTTTAGGAGGCCACCCTTGGTTAGGAGGAATCGGTTAGGAGGAAACAGGGGAACCTTCTGGACAAGTCAGACTAATCTAGGTAGTTTAGCAGGTGGTCAAGACTAAGGGCTTCATTACGAGTTTGGAGGTAGCCATGCCTCCAAACTCGGGTCCGGGTTCCCTGAATGGGGAAATACCGGGCCATTCCGACTTTGGAGAGCCCGGTATTTCCCCATTCAGGGAACCCGGACCATCCCCATTTGAGCCCCCATAGGGCTCAATGGGAAGGGGGAGCATGCTAACAACGGGCCCGTTAATGACGGTAAAACCAGATGTCCAGAGCGGGTCCCGCAAGGGGACCTTGTAATAGGGCGGTATGGGGTTAACGGCTCCAGCGCCTTTACCGGCGCCGTTAACCCCTTAACGCCCACCTCGTAATGAGGCCCTAAGTCTCAGGAGGGGTGAGAGTGATCTCAAGTCCACAATGAGCGCACACACAGCAACAAACCACAAATTACTCTTAGACAAGTGTATATGAAAAATATCTATACATTTATTGTCGGCCGGACCAATAGACATAAGTAACTTCAGTAACGCAAAAACAGTTATCACACAAAATCCTTATACTATACAACATATATACATTACGTTTCGTAATGCAAGACTGTGGTAAAACACAGCCACAACCTGTAAAGAGAGGGTTGAGTTAACACATTAATAGCATTAGGCAATACTTCGGAGTCGTTATAATAGAAGCAAGAGACCAGGTGAATTACCCAGTCATACAGCCACTCTCTGGAATCCCAATCTGGGTTTTAATTAGTTACAATTTTTAAAGGTGATTTGCAAAAAAACTCAAAGAATACTGTTGATTTCCAACAATGATTTTATCTGTCAAATCAAAGTTTTTTTGAAAAGTAGAAGGTAGTCACTAGCAGTGTTTTAGTGAGGAAGAGTTTGCCACAAGTGACTTCATAAACAGACTACATTATGCCAATGCATTTCGGAATAGATATTCCTTCATCAGGGCAAGTCTGAACAATATAAACATCACATATACATTTAAATGTTGCAAAAACATATGAAATAAACGTATGAAACACATAAAATAAAAGTATGAAATGCATGTGAAAACATGGCAAAAATAGCACAAAACATCATGTAAGGTAAACGTATGAAATTAAAACATACCCAGCAGTAATGTTTGCAGAAGCAGAAGGTGGACCGAAGAAAAAAATAGAAAACCAATCAGTGATAAGGAAAGCTCTGGTTCAGTGAAGCCATATTAAGGAAAATGGTCATTTACCTGTAATAGGTAAGTAAAATGTAGCAAACAGAATTCGAGCTGTAATCGTCAAAAAACGAACTGCTCCACCGAAATCAGCGCTGTGCATAACTCGGAAGCACTGTATCTGTAAGCAGGAGGATGTGTTAATGTCTATCTAGGAGCCTTAGTAGTTAAAAGCGTTACCAAACGCATCGTTCCTTGCAGAGCGTTTATATCAAGCTTACCGTCACAGGGAACAGAGCGGAGCTGTACTCTCTCGGTATGCCGATAGCAGACTGACCTCGCCGCATCGGAGCGTTGCTGAGCAACGATGTTATATACGACACGTGATCGCGGCTCCTCTAGACGGGCGCGAGCTACGTGTCGAGGCTGCAATCAAGCCAGTAGGCTTGAATTTGATTGAAAAAAATATTTATTGAACCTCCCAGGCTTATGATTGGAAAACTAGTCGTGAGAAAAATAACAATTTGTAAAATCAAAAATCATGGAAAAAGAAGAAATACTCGAACCGAACAACTGGGGCAATAGGATTTGAAAATTTGCTAAACCATTGCAGATAAAATAAATTGCAGATAAAATAAATAAGACAGACAAAACAGTGATAACATGACAAAAAGGATAGAATTGAAAGTATACTACAACCATGATATCAGACTTAGATGCATAGTCAGGCACATGGCAATTTCTTACATTTTACATCGAAAAAAGGTATACATTGATGCTGCCAGAGGTGTCGCCAGAGAGGACAGCACCTTGGGTCCTGGACGGTGGTCCAGGAAATGCAGCATGCGAATCAAATATATAGTGTGTGTTGTATAGTCTTATACACATGTTAAACAGAGGCTACCAAAACAGTTTAAAGTTAACACCAACTATAATGTCATGTAAGCCATGGTTCCACTATACCTGAATGTAAATCCAAACAGATTCATCCAACCAGAAGAAGTAACATACAATTAGAGAAAACAATTAGAGAAAACAGTGAAAATTAATCTCCTCGTTTTGTCCATTAGGCACTAAACTACCAAGTTTGTCTATCCAGAAGGTCTCTCTGCGATTCAGGCGTTGGCATAGATCTTCATGAGGATTGTTTTTGGTTAGTACCTCCAAAATCACAAATCTTATCTGTGTCACATTATGTCCATTGGCCACCCAATGTCGTGCCACGGCTGAATTCATGTTCGCGTTTCGGATACAGGACCGATGTTCACCCCACCTTAGTTTAGCTGTTCTTGTCGACTGTCCGACATAGAATTTACCACATGGGCCTTTAATGCCATAAATGATGTTGCTGCTGTCACAAGTACCAAAAGTCTTAAGCAAAATCTTTTGTCCTGTTCTCGGATGATTAATGGTGTTACCTTTAATGACAAAGTTACAGTTGGCACAATGGAGGCAAGGGAATGTTCCAGTACGTTGAGTTGTGGGTCCCTTCGCTGTTGGTTTGGTTTGTACCAGTTCGTCTCTCAAGTTCCTACTGCATTGATACGCAAAAACTGGTCTTTCACTGAACACATTCTGTACCCTAATGTCATTTTTAAAGATCTCCCAGTGTTTCATGATGGTTTTCTTGATTCTGTTACTTTGAATGGAAAACTTAGATGCGTATACCGGTGATTTCAATTCTCTTTTATTACTGGTGTTATGTGCTGATAGTAGAGTCTCTCGTGATAGGGCATTGACTTTACCAGACGCTATATCGAGTTCATTCTGTTTATAGCCACGGGCAAGAAATTTCTCTTTCATCTCCATTTGTTGCATTTTATAGTCTTCAGGGTCACTCACTATCTTTTTAACCCATAGTAACTGACTATATGGCAGATTTTTTAGCAGACTGTGCTGGTGAAAGCTGAGGCGATGTAAGAGATTATTACGATCGGTCACCTTCCGGAGCAGTGAAGTGCTATAGTTGGTTGCTTGCTTTCTGACTTGAACATCCAGGAAAGTTATGGTGTCATACAAGATCTCCTTAGTGAACTGGATCCTTTGGTCAATGCTATTTAGATATTCAAAAAATGTCTCAAAAGATTCCTTGGTCCACTTCCAAACTCCGAAGATGTCATCTATGTATATTGTCCACATCCGGATATCCTTGTTCCATTCTTGTCTGTTCAATACATGGTCAGTCTCAAATTTGTGCATGAAACTGTTGGCGTATGAGGGTGCCATGGTGGCCTCCATTGATGTCCCTGAAGTTTGTAGAAAAAACTGGTTGCCATACTGAAAGTAGGAGTTTTCTGTAATGAATTGTAAAAGAGCCAGTATAAATTCTTTCTGGGCACGTATTTCAGGTGCTTCAAGCAAAAGCCATTCCACGGCTTCTATCCCCAAACCATGAGGTATAGAGGTGTACAAACTTTTCACATCAATTGTGAACATTAGATCTTCTTGTAGTGGTGTCAAGGAGTTTAGTTTTTGAAGGAAATGGGTGGTATCCCGAGTGTAGGTACAAGTTTTCTGAATCAGAGGCTGCAGGAAGAAGTCAATATAAATGCCCAGAGGTTGATTGATGCTCTCCATTCCTGCGACAATTGGTCTGCCAGGTGGTTTAGTACCATCTTTATGGATTTTTGGCAACATATAGAAATTTGAGATCCTGGGGTGGCTTTTAGAGAGGAATCTCTGTGTATGCTCATTGATCCATTCCAATTTGAATGCTTTAGCCAATAGGCTTTCCAAGTTTTGTTTAATTGAAAGAGTCGGGTCGTGATCCAAAGTAGCATATGTGGTACGATCCTGGAGCTGTCTGATACACTCGGCATCATAGTCAGTTGTGTTCTGGATGACTAGGGCTCCCCCCTTGTCTGCTGGACGGATGGTGATATTTTTGTCACTGAAAAGATGCCCGATTAATCTCGTCTCGTGTGGTTTAAGGTTCCTATGTGGAGGAGTTTTATAGCTGATGCGTTCAAGGTCGCGAGTTACCAATTTCTGAAAAATTTCAATAGATGGTACTGTAATTGGTGGAAGAAATCCGCTTTTAATTCTGAATTCCTGGTAATCTGGAATCTTGGCTGGACTGTCATGTGTTTCCAATTCTTCAAAGAAGACTTTAAGTTTGAGCTTGCGAATAAATTTGTACAGTTCAATCTTTGTATCAAACAAGGTGATTCCGTAAGTGGGTACGAAACTGAGACCTTTTTGAAGAGTCTCTTCTTCAGACTTGTTGAGTCTCCTCTCAGATATGTTTATAACTAAATTTTCTTTTGCTGCAGTCTGGTCTGGGGTTTGTTTTTTATGTTTCCTCCTCCCCCTGCGGGTTCTTTTCGGCATGCGCCTAAAAAAGATGAAGTAGACGGTGCTTGTGCTGAGGGGCTTGTAATTCGTACGGGATTGTCTGTAGTCTGTTCAGCTGACGTCTCAGACTCTCTCTGGGCTTCTGAGTCAGAGCTGGAGGTATTATCTGATGCGTATTTAAAAAGTTTCTTAGGTGCTACTGGACCGTATCTATCCATCCAGGTATATACTTCATCGTTGATGTAGTCGTAAGTGTCGCGTTTGAGTTTTTTAACCTTCTTTTGCTCAAGTTCGGATTTGTAATCTTCAAGTTTTGTGTTAATTTATAGTAATATGGAATCATATTCTTCCCTACTAAGCGTGCTGACCAGTTCCTTTTCTATCTCCTCAATTTCTGTGCTGAGGGTTGTCAAATTCTTGGTTAAAAGGATGAGGTCCAATGAACACTTGTTCAGAATAGCCTCCCATCTGCGAACAAACTCCTTGCTCTCCTTGCACAAGGTCGGTCGAAGCTGTATGCGAAGACCTCTGGGGATGCGTTGATTTTTGAAATATCGGCCGAGAGTAATTGCATGTAATTTCCTGTTAATCTCCTTGCGTATGAGGTACTCCAATTGTTTAATCCGTTTGGCTGGATCCTTTGGCGTGGTACCATGGGCACCAATAGATGTTTCGCTAATGAGTTCAAGAATGGCAGATGCTTCCTCGGATGAGAAACCTAAGGTTTCAGAACATTTATTTGATAAACCTTCAATGTCCTCAAATGACATGTTTTTCTGTATATTGAAAACATTTTCTCAAGATTGTGTGCCGCCACTGCTGTGTGTCTCACCAAAAATGGAGGGGAAAAGAAAAGCAGGAAGCAAAATGAGTGGGCACCACTGGAACATTGATCCTCTTATTATTGATATACAAAGTCTCTTATAAATATCAGTCTTTTGAAAAGTAGTTGTTCCTGCAGGAGCAGGCTGTGAAAGGTTTGGAGACACCCAATCTAAAATAACAATAGAAGCAAGAGACCAGGTGAATTACCCAGTCATACAGCCGCTCTCTGGAATCCCAATCTGGATTTTAATTAGTTAAAATTTTTTCTGAACACTCAGTATAGACCTTAAAGGTGATTTGCAAAAAAACTCAAAAATACTGTTGGTTTCCAACAAGGATTTTATCTGTCAAATCAAAGTTTTTTTGAAAAGTAGAAGGTAGTCGTCACTAGCAGTGTTTTAGTGAGGAAGAGTTTGCCACAAGTGACTTCATAAACAGACTACATTATGCCAATGTATTTCGGAATAGATATTCCTTCATCAGGGCAAGTCTGAACAATATAAACATCACATATACATTTAAATGTTGCAAAAACATATGAAATAAACGTATGAAACACATAAAATAAAAGTATGAAATGCATGTGACAACATGGCAAAAATAGCACAAATCATCATGTAAGGTAAACGTATGAAATTAAAACATACCCAGCAGTAATGTTTGCAGAAGCAGAAAGTGGACCGAAGAAAAGAATAGAAAACCAATCAGTGATAAGGTAAGCTCTGGTTCAGTGAAGCCATATTAAGCTGTAATCGTCAAAAAAACGAACTGCTTCCGAGTTATGCACAACGCTGATTTCGGTGGAGCAGTTCGTTTTTTGACGATTACAGCTCGAATTCTGTTTGTTACATTTTAGTTACCTATTACAGGTAAATGACCATTTTCCTTAATATGGCTTCACTGAACCAGAGCTTACCTTATCACCGATTGGTTTTCTATTTTTTTCTTCGGTCCACCTTCTGCTTCTGCAAACATTACTGCTGGGTATGTTTTAATTTCATACGTTTACCTTACATGATGTTTTGTGCTATTTTTGCCATGTTTTCACATGCATTTCATACTTTTATTTTATGTGTTTCATACGTTTATTTCATATGTTTTTGCAACATTTAAATGTATATGTGATGTTTATATTGTTCAGACTTGCCCTGATGAAGGAATATCTATTCCGAAATGCATTGGCATAATGTAGTCTGTTTATGAAGTCACTTGTGGAAAACTCTTCCTCACTAAAACACTGCTAGTGACTACCTTCTACTTTTCAAAAAAACTTTGATTTGACAGATAAAATCATTGTTGGAAACCAACAGTATTTTTGAGTTTTTTTTGCAAATCACTGAGTGTTCAGAAAAAATTGTAACTAATTAAAACCCAGATTGGGATTCCAGAGAGCGGCTGTATGACTGGGTAATTCACCTGGTCTCTTGCTTCTATTGTTATTTTCGGTTGGGCGTCTCCAAACCTTTCACAGCCTGCTCCTGCAGAAAAAACTACTTTTCAAAAGGCTGATATTTATAAGAGAAGAGACTTTGTATATCAATAATAAGAGGATCAATGTTCCAGTGGTGCCCACTCATTTTGCTTCCTGCAATACTTCTGAGTTGTTCCCTAACTTTTGAGTTCAGCCCTAAGAAGAGGGGAGCCTTGTGCTCAACAGTACAGTTGTGCATAAAAAAACACAATCGCACAGGTGAAGCAAAAAGCGGTTCTTCTTGGGAAGGCTGCAACAAGGCACGAAGGGGCTTGAGGCGATGGAGAATTGGTTCCCACTATTCGAGCGAGCCCTGCCCTTTGCGGCAAAGCAGTGTTCAAAAGGTGAGACTACCTAGGGAGCGCAGGTTAACGCAGCCAAGATCGAATACCTTTAAGGGATACTTGTGCGTAAAAAAGTGATCGGTTGTACCAGGGGGCCACTGGTAAGTGATGCAAGTACTCACCGACCCTTGGCACAGTGCGCACCAGACTTTGCCGGTTTACTCGAGGTCACTAGTAGGTTCGAGTCCTGCAGTTTTGCAGCGCTCCTGCTCTCAGCAGCTGTGGGGGAGAACGATTGTCCGTGATGGGACAGTTGCCTTTTATCAGCTTACGAATGAGGTATGAAGAGAATTGCAGTGCAGCAGGCTTCAGAGCACAGGAGGGCAGAACAGCAAGGGATCTACAGTGACCGTCACCAACCGGTAGTGACACGGGAATCACAGATGCAGGCAGCGTTACGCACTCTCCTAATTCAGGACCCAGAGGAGCTAGGCCTACAAAATTTGGCAGGTGAATGCACAGGACCACAAGCAAGCGATGTCCCGAGTCCTGTGTTCGCACTCGAGACAGCAGCGGTTCTGCGGGAAAGCCTGAGGTAAAACTGGACAGTTCACTGGATGGCCCAGGAACACTTCCGAAGGGGCTCGTTCGGTGGGTAAGCAGGGGGCGCTGAGAGTAGTGGTTCCCACTACTCCAAAGGGGCAAAGCGCCTTGGAAGGCCTTTTTGATCGAAGAAGAAAGCAGGAGTCTGATGGGAAAGCAGAGGGTGAAGAGTGCCAAAACCTTCCAAACCATCTCCAGCGGTTTCACAAGTCTGTTTCTTCGTGCAGGAGACTTGGCTCCTTCTGTACTTCTATGAGAACTCAGGTGATCGACCTGAAATGGATGCAGAGCCCCTTCTCTTATCCAAGATTAGCTTTGGCCAAAATCAAGGGCTTCCAGTAGAAGATCTGCTCTCTTGCAGGCATCCAGTGGTGGACCAATCACGGTCCACGGTGGTCTCAGTCATTCAGGCACTCCAGACATCCTGGCACCAGTAGTGTGGATTGGGACCAGTCAGTCCCAACCCGCTTTCTGGGCGCACACACACGTGACAGGCAGAAGCCCTCGAAAGAGATTGGTTTTCACAGGAGGCTGCATGCCCAAATAAGGAAAAAGAGGGTTACTCGACCTGGGTGAAGGCAAGGGACAAAATGACTATGGGACAGAACAAAAGACTTTGGGGCTCTGCCATTTACGGATCTGGCCACAGTCTTGAACCAAACGTGGTAATCGCGGTGTGATTCAGTAAAAAAAAAAGTAAAACACTATAAAAAGTTACTACTGCAACCAGTTCGTCCCAGGGACAGTCGTACAATCACCAAAAAAATCTTTCGAGGGTGTCTAGGGCCATAAAACAAAAAGGGACCCCAGCGCACGGTACTGGAAAGTACATTGTGCACTGTTAAAAAGTTACCAAGAAATGGCAACCTAGTCAAAGACTAAGGGAAACATAGTTTTCCAGTACTGACAGTCTGAAGGATGTGTCACTTTCCCCATAACAAGTGAGCAAAAGGCCAGGGGAGTACAGCTCAAGGCTGGGCTCCACTGGTAAAAGTCAGGATAGGATAGCCAAACAAAAGCAAAAGGTTTGGGGGGGTCCATAAATGAAGCCAAAATTGAACATAAATGAACTATTTCCTAACAACCAACACTGCTTAGGTGCCAGGTGGCCCTGGGTAGTGGGCTGCTCTCCCCACCACAGCAGTGAATGATGGAAGTCAGGACAATATTAGGCACCATGTTCGCAATGTCATGTTGCTGCTATGGCTACAAAGTGATAGCTTCACACAGAGTGCCACATAGATAGATTGAGATGATTTCTCAACATCTAAGTTTGTGCCATATGATTAAGGCTGCGTGATGGCGGCATTGCACATAGCACCATGCGGATTGGTAAAGTCATACATCACATTCAAAAGTATAGCAGTCTCGGGTATGGTTTATTCCATTCATTCTGGAACCAAATGACATGTTGTCTCATACTGTCCGATGTGCTCTTGAATGCTTCATCTTCATGGTTTTTTTTGCAATATTATTGACCGTTTTTTTGATTTGTAGAGTTTGGTGGAAGCATTAGCCTCAAAGTCTTTTTCATTACTTGCAGATCATTTGAGAAAGGCGCAAGGTCGCCCCAAAACATTTTGTTCTTAGATAGGAATTTCGTATTGTGGATCCTTTGTTGGATATGGGGATACATTTGATTTAATAAATTCAAACAACTATTTTCAAAAATATCTTGGAGATTTTTCCTATTTGTTTTAGTTTTCAGGTCATGTTTCTAGCCCTTCGCTAGAGCCATTGCCCTGCACGCACGGTTGTAGGTCAAATGGTCAAATGTAAATGGTCGACAGGACAAATGGTGGACAGCAAAAGGTTGACAGGTCAAATTATCGAATTTGTTTTTTTTTTTTTCACATTTTTTTTTTTTGGGGCGGGGGTGCCCCCAACCACCTTTTTTTTTGCTAAAAACCCATTTTTTCCCTAAACGAAAACCTAAAAAAATATATAGAACTAAAAAAAAAATCGATCATTTGTCCTGTCGACCAAATTGTGTCGACCATTTGTCTGTCGACCATTTGACTAGACACCGCCCTGCACCACCTTCCCTTATTGTATGCAGGAGGCTTTACATTTATTATTACAAGTGCAATATTCCATTCAGAGTGAGTGTTGTTCCAATCAAGACTGCAACTTCACATTCTTAATAAAGGTGATAATCCTTTTTCACTCTAAAGAAGGTTTTAGCGTAACCACTGGAAGTATGGTGGATACGTAATTCTTTAATGTAAAATTGTATGCATAACCTATAGCCTTTATGTTTAAATAAAGGGCACTTCTCTTTTAACCTACCATCCTTCTGAGGTCAATAAAACAAGTACAATTGATGTGGGTAATATTAACACCCCTTGTTTACCCCAGTGGTGCAGAAGCACACAATACACTGAGTGTGCTGCTTGCCTTGAGGCGGTAGTAGGTTCCAAGAGTCTTTATTGGAATTATACAACAGATTGGCTGTAGTTCTGATGGAAGAATTTCGGGGCCGAACTGGGTGCTTTAGGGAAAATGGTGGTAGGGTACTCCTCACTCTCTACTTCCCGCCGGTTTACCACCTCCCTACCCAAGCTTTCCTAACAGGGATGCTCGTTTCTCACCAACAGGGACACCTATCTGTCTGTTGGATCTCTTATTCTATTGATATTCCGCCTAAGGCTACCTTAACTCCCTTTTCAGGACTTTCCCCTGACCTACCACACTTAGTGTCCTTGGGAGTTAGGGATTGTTCCTTCTTTCCCCTGGGCTCATTCGCTCTCCTACCACACACGCTCTTACCTAACCCTTCACTTCCCTGGGTTCCTAAGATGTTCTCCTCCCACCACATTACTATCTGTCTGATCTCTCATTCCGCCTTTCTACCTCCATCCTTTGATCATATTTCTCTTCTTACTCCTGCTCTTACTATCAATCTGATCTCAACTATCACATCACTTCTACCTCCACTGTCATACTTTCCTCCCTCTGCTACTACTACCGCCTCTCCTTCCAACCACTACTCTGACCACTACCCCTGTTCTTCCACTCCGTTGCTACTACCACTATCTCTCGCCTTTACTAGAACTACCACTGACTAAGACTAACCGTCCACTACTTCCAACTACCACCACCTACTTACACCACCACTCTACTAGTCCCACAAATACTACCACCTCCATTACCATCCTGCTATTCCTATACTACCAATACTCCTCACACTCTCTACTCATTCACATATACTCCACAGCCCCCTCAGTCCAATAGCTTCTGCATTTGGTTGCTCTCTCCTCCTCTGGTCTCTCGGACGTCCAACAACTCCTGTCCTAACCCAACTAACCCACACTGCACAACTCATATGCACCTCCTGAAATACCCCAACCCCTGCCTGGATTGGATACTTACCCTATCCAATGACTTGAGAGGGTGCGACGGAGGGAGGGCTTGGTGAGGGCTGGCAAGCACCGCCCCTTTCCCATGCAGTCTAACTGCATTTCTAACTTGGAGCCGGTAAGGACCCTCAGGGACTACCAGACCCTCCTTGAGGCCTTCCCTTAATAATATTCCTCGTGGGTTATGGATTTGTCCTTAAACCCTATATATGGGGTTATTTCTTAATTATTAAAAGCCTCTGGTGGGCTAGTGGATTTTTCAACACGCCAGCTGGAGCCGCACACTCTTCTCGCTGCAGTGGCCGGTATTGTCCTGGCCGCTGCACTCGTAGTTTTTGTGTCTGCCACCTCCTCCTCTATGACCGGTGTGGTCATGCTTGCGGTATTCCGCGGGACGTTCCTGTGCCGGGCCGACTCACGCAGCTCTGCATCTTCCGCTGCTGTTCCTCTTTGCGGCTCCTCTGATGTATTTTGTCTTTTCTGGCTTTCCTGGAGGCACAGGTCAAACAATGTCAAAATCTGACCCAATCAGCATTTTAAGGAGTTTGATGAAATCCCTGCTTAGCACCTTGATTTGAACTGTTGCTTGGAGATAAAGATCTGCGTCCCCATGAACACAGATGATTCGGGTTATGTAATCTGGCCGTAGATCTCGGGTAGGATCAGGTCAGACCTAATTACTGTTCTTTTACTCCCTGAATCAAAGAGCGCTGTTACTTGGCAACCATTGATATGTAGGGGCAGGTGAAATTGTGGGGTACTCTCCCCAGCGGGATATCTGGCCGAGGCGTCAGTCTCAGGCTGATCCTCTTCATCCTGGAATAGATCGGACACATATTTGGGATCAGGCTCATCCAAAGGTAGCAGTAAAGCCTCTCCTCCAGCAGCCTCCTGGCTAAGACTCTCCCAAAGAAGCCCAGTATCCAGGAGTGCCTCATGTAGCTTTTCGGTACGTAAGCAAGCTGTGTGGCCAATTCTTCCACAGGTGTAATTCTGGACAGGTTCTGGTCTCAGTGGGGAAGCCACTGACTGCACATCTGTGGTAGTAGCTCCTTTAAGACTGGTATCTGTGGCTGTTGGCACTTTGGGTTAGGCCATGGGTGAGCTGGGGAGCCTGGGACCAGTTTCCGCAGGAAGGGGTTATCTTCTTTTGGTCGAAGTGTTGGTAAGGTTTCACTCAGTTTCTGAAGAGCCGTTCCCAGGTCTTGAAAGGACCTAGCTCGTTGATGGCCATTCACCGTTTGTATTGCCTCCTCCAATGTGAGCTCATGTAACTGCCATATGACTTTCCTTTCTGCCATATCTTCAGAGTCAACAAACTGGTCCAGGATAAGCACCTCTTTCACATCTTCTACGCTTTTATTGGCGAGCCACTTATTGTTCAGGTCGCCCAACCGGTATGACATTTTCCTCGGGGTCTCCGCTTGATTTAGGCGCAGATGATGTAAGCGCATTCAATAGTACTCCCAATCTCGTCCCATCTACCTCTTAAGATCTTCGTAAAGGGTTTGTCCTTCCGGATTAAGGCCTGGAAAGCTTGCTGGGTTCCTCCAGTCAGTAATAGAGCAGCATAGTGAGCCAACAGGTCTCAATGCCATGCAGCATTTTCAGCATCCCTCTCGGAATTGACAAAGAAGGATCCTGGGTCCTCACCTGTGCCCAGTTTCTGGAGGACACTCGGGGGAATGGCTGGTTGCTCCCGTTTTTCAGTCATCATTGTTTGTGGGGCAGCCAGGGTTTCCTGATGTTGTGCAGTTGCCTTTATAACAATGCTGTAGATCTTGCATCTTCGCTGGATCTCCAGTGGGTGGAGCTGCTTGGTCTGAGCGCACCACAATGGGGAAAAGAAACTCTGCTTTCTCGTTCCCGGATTCTATTTGTCTCCTTTGGGCAAACTGGGCATTAAGTGCTGCACTGTATGTGATTCCTTTGGCCACTCCACTGCGTTATTTTCCCTATGGTCATTGTATGTTTTCCCCTGCCACCTTGTACCCTTTTTTTTCTGAGCCCCAAAGAGGGTGGTCAACAGGGGCACTTCCAGCATGTGTAATGCTTTGAATTCCACCCTGAGGGAAGTTGAGTCTTTGTAAAAGTTCAGCTGTTTCCCCTTCACAGGATTCAGTGTGGTTATTTTCCTGATTCAGGGTTGCAAAACACAGCTAGTCCGTCTTCCAAATCTTCCATGACTTGGATCCAATAGTCAAGTTGTTCACAGGTTACTCCTAAGTTGACTCGGGATGGATCTGTTCTTGGGTTGTGGGCTTGACCTCTGTCTCGGGTTCAGGATCCCACTTCTTACACCACATGTGACGGGGCAGCCCGCCTTAAATAATCACTCTGTAGACGGTAGTAAATGTCAAGGGTCTTTATTGGAACTTTACAACAGATTGGCTGTGGGTCGGGTGGGAGCTTTTCGGGGTCTAGAGGGTGAGTTAAAGAAAATGGCGCTACGGCAGTTGCTCGCTCTCTACTTCCCGCCGGTTTACCCCTCTTCATACCCCAGGCATCCCTAGCAGGGTTCTTAGTTTCTTGCCAATGGGGATACATATCTGTCTTTCGGCTGTCTCATTCTACTGAGGTTTCCCTAAGGCGGTGGCTGCCTAACGCCTTCTGGAATTTTCTAGACTTTACCTCATCTACCCGCTTAGTATCCTTGGGAGTTGGAGATGGTGCCTTCTTTCACCTGGTCTAGCTCACTATCCTTCCACGCACATTCTTACCCAACACTTCACTACTCTGGGTTCTTAAGGTGTTCTCCTGCTACCATGTTACTATCCATCCAATCTCTCACTGCGCCTTTCCACCTTCACCCTTTGTACTTACTTCTCTCCTTATTCCTGCTCTTACTATCAATCTGATCTCAACTATCACTCCACTGCTACTGCTGCTGTATTACTTTCCTACCTCCTTCCTTTGTTACTACTGCATCTCCTTTCCTACCACTACTGCTGTTTATTCACTCCCTGTCACTACTACCACCACTATCTTGCCTCCACTACTCCCTCTCTCTACTGCGACTACCCCTCACTAAGACTTACTACCGTACACTACTATCACTGATCACCTCCTACTCCCACCACCACTCTATTACTCCCACTACAATTATCACCCTGCTACTCCTACTCTACCTCTACTCGTCATACTCGCCACTCACTCAGAAATACTCCATAGACCTCCTCTCTCCAGCTGTCGCACGCCGCCGTGGCTGGCATATATGGAGCCAATGGCGCTGGAGCGGCCATTAGCCGCTCCACCACGTCCACGCGCAACACCCCGCAGCGGTCTAGTCTTTCTGACGGCCACCGGGGAGGGCCTTTTTCAGTAGCTCCAACCCCGAAGTCTGCGCGTTGCAATCTACTCGCGTCAGGCTTTCGGGTTGGAGCGCTCGTAAGTGTTTCCTCTCGGCTCTTGGGGGCCATTTCTTTCTCACTCTGCCTTGCTCTTCCCTGCCCCTGCCTCACATTAGGTCTGCTTCTTCTCTGCTTCCTCGTGGCTCAAGGGCTTCTCCCTATTTTCCCAGGTTTTTCCCCTTTTTTGCCTCAGCATTTTCTCCTTGGCTATTGAAACGGGCAGTGTTGTGGTCTGCCTTATTGGCTCACCTTCTGTTACCTGTTCTTACTCTTCGGCTGCTTTCTTAGGCTGCTTACCATTCCCTTACCTGCATCTCATCTGTGTTCTTTTTGGTCACCTATCAACATCTTCAGAAGGGAATACCACCAGATCCCACCAGCCAGGTTTTTTTTATGCCTAACGGCTTTTTCCCCTTTTGGTCTGAACCGGAGGAGGGGCCCCCCGGACCTTCTATTTAGGGGTCAGGGTGGCTTCCTTTTGGGGCAGATCCTAACCACAAAAAAAAGAAAAGAAGAAAGAAGAGCTGTGGAAGAAAAGGTTTGGTGGAACTTTGGAGCAAGAACTCACAGGTGAGGAGGAAGGGGATTGGAGTGACCTAGAATTGGGGAAGGAGGAACCGGAATCTGATACCAGCAGCTTCTGGACTATGGACGCTCTCTCCTCCTCTGGTCTCTCAGACGTCCTCCACCGACCCCTGTCCTCACCCAACTAACCCACACTGCACAACTCGCATGCACCTCCTTAAAACACCCCAACCCCTCCATAGATAGGGGGACTTACCCTAGCCAATGACTTAGATTCCTTGAGGGGGTGTGACAGGGGCAGGGCTTGGTGAGGGCCGATAAGGGCTGGTAATACCCGCCCCTTTCCCATGCAATCTAACTGCATTACTAACTTGGAGCTGGTAATGGCTCTCAGGGACTGTTAGGCCCCTCATGGAGGCCTATCCTTAAAAATATTCCTGGTGGGTTATTGGATTTTTCCTTAAGACCTTTATGGGGCTCCTTAATTATTAAAAGCCTCCCTGGTGGGCTAGTGAATTTTTCTATACATGTGAGCTCCAGCAGACACTGCCAGCTCTTCTCGTTGTAGCGTCTGGTGTTGCCCTGGCCGCTGCACCCCAAGGTTTTTGTAGTGTGGGCTTGCACTGTGTATATGGCAATGCAAGCCATGGAATGCTGGTCAGTGAAAGGTATACATTTATATATTTGATATGTATAAAATGTTTTTCTTAACAGTGGGAACATTAATAAAAATTATATTGTTCAGGAATGAGGCACAACGTACTTGCATTGTGCTATGTTACATATTTGATATTTGGCAAGTTCAAACGTAAGTGAAGTGGGGCACAGGATTGTGGTGTGGTACTGGGAAACCATGTTAAGGTTATCTGGCATCCTTCTTGAATTATGCTTAAACCAGTGATAGCATGCCTTCCTGCGAGTGGTGCCTGATCACCACTGCTTGCAGGGAAGTGTAGTAAAGTGCACAGCAGCACAACACATGTGTAATTTAATGTGCCAATTTAAGTGCAAGGTATTTACCACACTGTTTAAGTGTTAAGGAGGAGATGTACTTATCCTGTGACATGTTTATGAAAATAAGTGAATGAATTCACCTTACATTATTATACTACTACTACTGGTATCAGTAGTTGTGACACGTTTGAAAATGGGTATTATATACGTGCCGTCACGTTTGATAGAAAGTTCTGTAAATTAATATGTCTTTAAACTCGAGTTATAGGTGATGAGTATGATGATATATTACATGTTAAAAAGGCCAGTGGGCGAAATTAATGATAACTTAAAAGCGCTGTGTATGTGTACAAGAAAAGGAAACAGTATGGTTATTTGCATGCATATGATGTCTTTAAACTCAGTTACAGGTGACGAGTATGATGATCTATTACATGTTAAAAGGCCAGTGGGCGAAATTAATGATTATTTGAAAGTGCTTTGTATGCGCCCAAGAAAAGGAAACAGTATACTGGTTATTTGCATGCTTATGATTCTATGTTTTTTTTACACTTCACAGGAGTAATTAACCTGGGTCTGTGTTTCTAGATGCTTTGTTGCTTCAACACTGCCTTCCGTTTTTATGTGATCTTTGTTTTGTTTGTTCCTTTGCTGTTCTTTCCTACTTGCTCTGCTGCTTTTTGGGGAATTGTGTGTGGTTGTGTTGCATGGTTGGCTGGTGTTGTTACGAATGTGTGGTATGGTGTAAGTCTTTGTGTTGACCCCTTCTTCATAAGGAAGGGGGATGTGTAGTGTGGGCTTGCATTGTGAATATGGCAATGCAAGCCATTTAATGCTGGTCAGGTTGGAACTTTGTATTTCCCTCAGGATTCTAAGGACTACCATTGGGGATTCAGGATGGGAGATGTTACTAGAAGGTTGTCTGTATCTATGTTCTCCTCTTACCTCTAGCCTATACCCTGAAACTACAATAAAGAGTACTTATCTTTTGAACCTACTGGCTCCCGTGTTCTCCCTGTGTCATGTCTACCATTCCTGGGTATAGACACTACAGTTTTGCACCCTCCTTCTCCATGACCATTGTGTCAAAGCTTGTGGCATCCTGCGAGATGTTGCTGCGCCGGGCCGACTCACACAGCCCGGCATCTTCCACTGCTGTTCCTAGTTGCGCCTCCTTTCTTCCGGCGTTCCCCAGCAGCACCGCCAATGCCATCAGTAAAGGCAATGAGGGCCTGGGGGGGGGGCCTACACATACACACCGCCGGCGTCACGTGTTGTGGAATAGGCTCCCTCCCTTGACAGGGTCTGCAAACAGGCCCTGTCACTGTCACAATACACATTTATACATTTCTGAAACCACAGTCTGACTACATATTACCTTTGGGACAGAGCCAAGGTGATTTATTTTTATTTTATTTTATTTTGTATTTGTAGAGCGCACTACAGCCCACAGGCAACGAGGCGCCTTAAGGAAATTTAAGGAGGCTTGCTTGCGGGTTACAATAAGCGGCCCAAGAAAGTATGCTTAGGTACATTGACTTAGATACATTTGTTAGGTTACAGTTGTTACAATTAGAAACGTTACAGTTCTTCACTCATGCTCTTATCCAGGTAACAGAATGCAAAGCAGATGGATTTCATATACATGGTGACAAAGTAGAACAGATCTCATGGGGCAATGCTCTTTAGATAAAGAGCTGGGTATTTAGGGCCTTGCGGAATCTGAGCTGGGAGGTTGTTCCATTGGGTAGCAGCCATAGTGGGGAAGCTGGTGCCTCCTGCATGTACTCTGCACGTGTGAGGAACCGTGATGTGGTTGGCATAGGCCGACCTCGAGGGTCTGGAGGCTGTTTGTTTGATGATCCTTTGTGCAAGATAGGGAGGAGCCTGATCATGAAGATATTTATGTGTTAGGGCCAAGGTTTTGAAAACCACCCTTTTCTTGATGGGGAGCCAATGTACCTGGCTCCTTACCCCCGAAATGTGTTCCTTGCGCGAGATGCCTGTAGCAGCCCATAAGGCATTATTTTGGGCAATCTGGAGTTTGTCAAGGTTTTTTTGAGAGGTTCCAATGAACAGGGCATTGCAATAGTCCAGTCTAGATCCGATGATGGCTCTGCTATTGAGATGCAGTTTTGCTGGGATAGGAAGGGCCTAATTGCATTGATGAGTTTGGAGTGGTATGCTGCAGAGGAGGCGACGGCATTGAACTGTCTGTCCATGGTGAGGTTGGGTTCCAGGTACACACCCTGTGTTTTAATAGTTCGAGAAACTGTGATGGGAATGTTATCAATGGTGAAGGATTGGTATTTTTTATCAAGTTTGCCCAATGTGGTTGGAGAGCCGACCAGTAGGAGTTCGGTCTTATCACTATTTAGGCAGAGCCAGTTCTCTGCCATCCAGGATTGAATGGTGGAGTAGATAATGTTAAGGGTGTTCAGGTCTGTAGTGTAGTCACCTGAAAGGGGGATGAGAACCTGTGTATCATCTGCATAATTGGTATATGAGATGCCCAGAGAGTCAAGTATCCTGAACAGAGGTCTCGTGAAGAGGTTGTATAGTGTGGGGGCTATGCAGGAGCCCTGTGGGACTCCACATTTGATAGGGCTGGGTGTGGCGTTAGCGGAGTCCGAGAAGACCTTCATTACTCTCTCCTGAAGGAATGAGGAAATCCAGTCACATGCTTTGGTGGAGAAGTGGGCTGAGGCGGTGAGATGGTGGCATAGAGTTTTATGCTCTAACTGCCAAAAGTAAATCCGAAGGCCAGCATCTATATAACTTGCGATACAAAAGGCCATAAATGTCTGAAGTGGCAGGCCATGTGAAATAAAGGATAGATTGTGTTTCTTTTCTTTTTTTAAACTAAAGCACTCTTTGAAATCACATATTGGACCTCAAGAATTAAGGGACTATACAAAATTGTGCTGCTACTTGGGATCATTAGAATGAATTAATCGAAAAACATTTTGACTTCAAACTGACATATGGATGAGCTCCTCAAACATTTTAGAATGCTTAAGGTGAGGTCAAGCTTACCTAGAGAACTCAGGGCCTGGTGAATCTCCTTCATCACATTCATGTAAAGTTCCTTCTGCCATTCGTGCAAAACCTTCCACTCCTCTTCAAAGAAAAAGTCAGCAAAGTCATGCATTGTAACCGGCATCTGCAACACAAAAGCGAATGCGACGCTGAAGAAAGTACAATAATTCAGTAAAATATTAAATGTATATTTATTTTAAAAGCTATATTAAGTCTCACTAGTGAAACGTGGGTCCTTCACCCATATTTTTGCAAATGCTATAAGAGTAATGACAGTGGGCATGCATCCGGTCCCAAAAGTAACTGCCAGCTGTCCAATTAATATGGAGGAAGATGTTGCAATAAAAGATGTGCAAGACTTGAAGATCACGCAGGAGACACGAGGTAAACTGCGGACACTCCTATGTTGTTACAGCAGGATAAATGAGGACCACAAGTAAGTAGCAAAGCACAGAGACCCATAGGTGCATCGATTCACCAGAAGGACATGTCTTAACTGTCACTCTTGGGACACTCACTCCAGCATACATGGATCATCCACTGAACAATCCACCAAAAAACATGAAATCAGTCGAGTCACACAGACTCATACACCTGACCCAGACACTCACGGAATATTACTAAATCTTTTGCCACACCTTCCTGCGACAAATCCAGTGAATTTGTCCCTTCCCCAAGGTGAGGGATGTGTTCCTGCGACCTTCCTGCGACAACACCCCATAGGGGACAGGGCAAGCGGGATCCCACTGGGGGATACTCCACATTGATGAATAAGGTGTCCCCAAAAAGGGATTTTATTCAGCCTTCCACCAGTGAAAGAAATGGATAGCCGAAGTCCCACGGCGTGAGCCGTGAGGAGGAACATCAGCCTGGAGGGCACAGCTAAGCAGGAGACTAGCACGGAAGGCATTGGGTGTCTAACAGGAAAGGAGCCTGTGGAACGTTGCTGAGTGCAGGTCAGTCTTGAGACAGTCAGGCACATACAGTAAAGCACTGCCCAACAACAGAGAGGGGAACCAGCGCCCACAGTCCACAGAGCGAATGAGCCAGAGAACCTACGGCTGAATCGGAGGATGACGCAGAGAACAGGCGTACAGAGGAGATGGAGAGCTCGACCTGCGGTCCTGTGTCAGTGGAAACGAGCGCCTCAACCAAGCAACGATGCCACAAGAAAGAAGTTATGTGGCCGTTCCTGGGAGCAGGGAGGCGGACAGGAAGTCCCGGCAATACCCCATCCTGAAAGCCATTGGCAGGGTAAACTCCAGACGACTCCAAGAATGGGTGAGACACAATAGCCCATGGTGGAGTGAGAACCCAGAGAGCCCTTTTCAGGATAAAAGCTAACCGACACCAGGAAGGGGTGAAAGATACAGGGTGAGAAACCTAAGAACCCTTAGGTAAAGACAAACGAGTCCAAGACGGGGTATGAAATACAGGAATCCAAGCCTGAGTGAAAGAATCCATGCTACAGAGTCACGCACACACCATCCCACTCACACACCATCCCAGTATTAAAGGCAAAGACTGCTATCCCCGAAAACCAGAAAGCAGTGAAAGACATTGTACAGACATTGAACTATCCTGCCAGGCGCAAGGCCTGGAAGACTATAGTTGGACAATTGAGTGAGGGCAGAAGGTGAAATGGATAAAATCGTGGTCTCACATGTGATTCACAACTTGAAAACAAGGCCTATTCATTAAGCTCCAGACAAAGATAGTGGTGTACCTACACTCCCTTAAAGGTCCCAGAGAAGAGAACAGCCCACAAGGTGAACTACAAAGAAGAGGCCTTGGCTGAAGGATTGGCTGATGGGAGATGGTGGACTAATTGGGCAAGTGGGTAGTAGTCGGGCGTTGTTCTCTGCACCAGAGTTTCATTTTGCTCATGTGCTGCTAGTGAGCCGAGTGTCAAAGGTTCAGAGAGGAGGCCAACCTATCATGTGGGCCTATGTAACGATGAGCATACAATGTTACATGAGCCAATCTGCTACTGTTATACTGTTATAATCTGTATTATACGTAGTTAGATGGAAGTTTGAGAGCAGCCAATAAAGAAACTAACACTTATAGACTCTATAAGTAGATATGTTCCCGTAACCAATCCCTAAACCGGATAGGTTTTATTATTTGCTACGTAGGATGACGTCATAGCTACACACTTTGAGGTATAAAGCCTTTTTGTAACTACTCTGCATTGTGAGTGTGTGGACTACGAACCCTGTTTCGCCAGATGTCCCTGCTTTATTGAACTGACAATAAAATAGTACTTTGCCATATTCTTTGAGTCTGTCTGGTCATTTGGGTCCAATACTGTTTATTATGGTAATCACATTCTGTGCCGAGACACGCTAAAAAAGTGCTACTGCACAATCCCCCGTAACACAGTCCAACTGCAGAGGAGTTCCTCAGTTCGTGCTGTATTCCACGCGCAGCACTATTCGCTCTGGATAATCTGCAACAGACTGTAGCAATGCTCTCCCCACCGGCGCTCCACTCCATCAACAGAATTAGAAATTCCCGCTCTTCCAACATATCTTAAAGACCAGAACCATACCGCAAACATGGAAGAAGGCCCTTATAGTGCCCATCTTTAAGAAAGGGGACCATACTAACCCAAGGAATTACAGGCCAATCGCCCTGCTGGACTCCATTGGTAAGCCATTCTCGCCCATCCTCTTGAGGGACCTTAAAAGTTGGGCGATAAAGACAGGAGTCCTGGATAAACGCCAAACGGCATTTATGACTTGTGTTGGGACTTCCCTGAACCTATTTCTCCTAAACATACTAAAGCTATGTGCATTAGAAACTAAATCAGCAGAGAACTACTCTGGGCCAAATTTAAAAAAATGGCATTGCCCAGAAGACCTCTTAGAAGCCATCCAGGCACTCTATTCTAACACCTCAATACAAATTGTGCTCTCTAAGGGAGGTGATGTTACCAACAAGATCTTGACCCATAAGGGCATCAAGCAGGGATGTGCCTTGGCTCCCTTTTTGTTTGCCTTATATTTGGCTAATATCAAGGAGTCCCAGGAAAAAATACGGGCCTTTCCACCCATATTTGAAGATACGGAATTGACCTGGATACTTTATGAAGATGATGTCGTATTTTTGGATCAAACAGCGATAGGTCTTCAGAGAAAAATTGTGGAATTCAAGACCTATCTCGACAGTAACAACATGAAGATCAACATAAGAAAATCAATGATCATGCAGTCTGCTAGAGGATCAAGGATAAAAAAAGAATCCATTTGTATGGACAATTGATAATCAGGCCATGGAAATAGTGGATGCAACAACATATCTGGGGGTCAGGATCAACAAAAATATCAAAGAACAGGCCCAACACAGCCTAATCAGGGAGAGACTTATCAAATTATCAAATCAAGGGAGAGCTCTTCATTGGAGATGCGGAGCCTATTCAATGATGCCACTAATCACATTTTATAACCAAAAGGTTGTGGCCGTCATGACCTATGGTGCTAATCCCTGTTAAATCTGCCATGGGAAACATGGGGTACACTTGAGGCCTTCTTTTGGTGAAAGGTCCTTAAGCTTCCGAACTGTCTATCAGTTAAGACAATAAAACACAACCTGAGGTTGCAATCCTTGGAAGTGATAGTACTGTGGAAAACAATCTCTTTGTACCGTAAATGTATCCTGGACAGTCCTCCAATCCCGTTTGAAAATTTGGCAAATACAAAAGTGAGGAAGGAGGATAACAACTTTCAGGCCTGGAAGCAGAAATGTCAAGATGTCCTAGCATACTACAACATCAAAACAGAGACGCTCAAGGGAAACCCTGATAAAGCGAAGAAAATTCTTCGTGAAAAAGACTGGGAGGAAACAGCTACATCGAAGAGACTGAATAAATACTGCCATAACATCATATGGGAACCTAAATCATTGAATGATCCTCCACCATACTTGAGAAGGTTCCCATCGCCCCGATACAGGGGCCTATTGATGCGATGTAGACTAAATATCCTCCCAACCTTGGAGGTTCAATACCTGAGAAAACAGGTTACACTTCAAGAGGCCGGATTTCGTTTATGTGGAAAACCTGAAACGTTGGAAACAACTAGACATTTGATCTTGTCTTGCCCAAGACTTTCACCCCAAAGAAGAAGGCTTCTGGGTGAGTGGGTGGAACGAATCAAACAAACTACGGAAGAGGAATATTGGGAAAGACTGTTGACGGTAGACAGAATTGGCCGAACATTGGATGCCCTTAAATTTGCAGAATGGATCTTCACAGTGATAAATGATGAGTAATGAACTATAAAGTTCAGAGGATCCGTGAGGATCCTTTACATTGAGACAAGCCCTAATTTAAGGACTGTATGTTAAAGGATGTATGTTAAAGGTTGACATTTCTTTTTCTTTAACCAATAAAACATTTTTTTAAAACATTTTTTAGAAACTATCAATAACAAAACTGTTGCCATTTTGCAGTGCACAAAAGTAATAATTTTTCTAGAACACCTAAGTAACAGGTAATATTAGGGGCAAGCATTGCTCTTTAAAATAGCTCTATGACTGAAACTATGTTCTGCGAATGTTCATTAAGCAGGGGAACAAAAAAGAAAATGTTACTTCATGAAAACAAATCCCCTGTACTTTTAAACTGTCCAAACTCGCAATTCTGTAATAGGAAACTATGAAAACCTACAATATATCTACACCAATACATTTGAATACAGAGAAAACACATAAGGCCCGATTCTGATAACGCTTTCGGCACAAGTGATGGGATGTGCTCACATCCCCTTAACTTTGGCCAAAAAACGTTGTCCAAAATTCACAAAGGACATCTGAATGTGCTCATCAGTATGCATACTTTCAGACGCCATTCCACATACTGCACACAATTGCACATTTCAGGGGTCAGGTTTTTTCTGTATTTTTAAATGTCACATGCCTTTTTATAGGGCCATCGCAGCGAAATGCGCCCGCAGCACCAACTCGGGTGCTGGCAGTCGGTCATACGCTAGTTTCAGGAGGGTGCTCCTGACTCGAAAGTATATAAGGTGGTTGGCCAGTACATCATGTGAGCTGGTGCACCACCCCCCCAAAAATGCAGGGTTCGTCATTCTGAATAAGTTTATCCAACAAAAGTAAAACATTTATTTTTTTATAAAGCTGCATCCGTTGTGTTTTTTTTTTCTTTCTTGCATGATTTTGTGAAAATTACTGTGTGTGCTTGTCTGTATGTGTGTGTGTGTGTGTGATGAGTCAGTGGCAGAAAGGGAGCTTTTTAGCTCAGACATCACAAATCTCTTCCTACAGTCTTCAGGGGAAGACACAGACCATACATAGCACAGGACAATCGCCAGTCTTGCCTAATTCCGGATAGATGGAGAGCCTGCATAGAGCTTCCATTGCGTATGCCCTAGTGCTGGGACGGCCAAAAGCTTTCCGAGAGCCATGCATGCGGAGAGGCTACTAAAGCACAACGGGATGTGGTTAGCAGAAAAGTTAAATTACATATGTGTACATTTATGTGCATGTCCATTGAGTAATCGAATGACTCAAAATGCTTGTACAGAAATGCACCCATGCACCATCCATGTAGTTTTTACACCCTTGTTTATTGCAGGGACATTTGTGCATTCAAACCTGATACTCAGGACACAACTTCCAATTACAGTCTCAAATCTAGCCCATGTGTATGGGAAGAGGCCACAATATCACTTCATATTGTGAAAGGAGGATAGCACAGGGGCAACGTGCTGGTCTTGGAAGCAAGACCACCAGAACAACAAACGTTCGGATCCCGCTTAGAAATCGAACTCAGGTATGGCATTAGGCACAGTTATTAAAAAAAAACAATTAAACATAATTAAATTGGAAGCATTCTCTGTCAACGTAGACCCTGGAAGGGGGCTTTCACTCTGCAGAGGACGCCGATCTGCATGAACCTCTGACTTCTGTAGAAGAGCTGAGCCAGCCCAGTGAAAACACTGAGCAAGAGCAATCTTCTTGCGCTGGATTAAGCTGTGAACAGTAAACAGTTTGGTTTTTACGTGTCTAGTCTAGTGGACCATGCAAGGACGGGGGAATTTTGATTCCCTAGCCTTGGATAGCCAATTGGACATGCAGGCTCTAGAACTGCACTTCTGAGTGAAGCTACTGCACATCCTCGCACATTCAGATGGCCTGGGGCGTTGATGACACAGTGTTCCGGTTCCTCCACACGTGTGCAGGAATTTCCTGTTCTTATGCGTGGGAGCCAGGGGGCATTCATCATGGGAGGCAGACAGGAGCAGAGTAAGGACCTGAGCTGAAGATAAGATCTGAACTTTAATTTGAATGCATATTATGTGCGAGTTGTGACGAATCACGAGAATGTGTCACTTCTGCCCAAGGGGGAGTCTTTCCCTGAGAGGCTAGGAAGGGGAGCCCACTCTGCAATACGCTCCGTAGGTGGTTTGCAAGCAGGACCTCACCAAGTGAGACTCCCCCTTCCGGGACAAGGACTCCCGTTCTGATGAGGAACTTCCTAAGAAACACACCACCAACATCATTCTAAAAACCTCCAGTGAAGAAAGGTATGAAGAAAATGCCCAAATCTGTTGTCATAAAGAAACTGAGTATTCCTCTAAGGGATAAACTGCATGGTACTGAGACAAGGGAAAAGACCTGTGGAGGAATGCAGATCCTGAAACAGAGAGAAAGGACAGTGACATTACGCTGGGGAAGTCCTAGGATAGCGTAATAAATGAAGTAGGCAAGGAATGGGAGGAGAGAAAGCGAACCTGCGAGTTACGAACTTGCTTTGAGAAGTATCCTGAAGAAAATCTGGACATGCAGCGTCCTATGTGAAAGCAGAATCCAGCGGAAGTAACTGATGCGTGGCACTGGAGAAGAGAAGGGATGAGAAATGTCGATGTGAATGTGATGCATTAGTCCAGAACAAGAGCTAAGTGGTGGCGTGACCAAAGGTAAGCACAGGTGTACCAGCAGGTCCATGAACAACGCTGATACCACTTGGTTGAATGGAAGAAGAAATGAACCGGTAAATAAGAGAATGCTGAGACCGTGTATGAAACTGCAACAACTACGAGAGGCCAACCTGACAAGTGAAGAAGAAAGTCCAGGTGACATTGTTTCTGAGCACAAGAGGTAACAGGGAAAACTGGAGACCCAGAGGGGGACTGAAGAGAATCAGTCCCACTCAAAACAGGATATTGGATGGAATGAAGAGAAAGAGAATAATTACTAGAACGCTCCTACTCGTCCCAGTCAAGATAAAGTATGAAGGGTGAAAGAAGCATATGTGGCTGGGTTCGCATGTGAATGACAGTGAATGAGCAAGTAAACGATGTGTGAGTGTATGTGTGAAAGAGTGAGTAAATATGTGTGTACTTGTGTGTGTGCCCGGGGTGAAGGTTTAGGGAGGGGTGGCAGGCCGGAGGGTGGGTGAATGGTATTTTTTACTGGGAATCTATGATAAAGCAAGCATGAGAAGTGTAATTCCATGGCTAGACTGGCATATTTAGGTGCAGCCAGTCGAGCTATTTCTTACTGTGGCACTACATTATTTTATTGGGTATCTATGCTAAAGCAAGCATGATAACTGTATACATTTTGGTGCAGCCAGTCTAGCTGTTGGCTACTGTTGCAAGACATTTCTTTACTGGGTGTCTATGATAAAGCAAGCATGAAAACTATTATTACATGACTAGACTGGCCTGTTTTGGTGTAGCCAATCTAGCTATAATTTCTTACTGTGGCTTGGCATTTTTTAGTGGGCATCTATGGGCATGGGTCTCCTATTGTGGCAGCACCATGTGGGAGTGACTGTGCCAAAGAGTATTCCAGACCAGTCCAAGTAGCAAGTTTGGCTGAGCACCTTGCTGGGAACAATGCCAATTGTGGCACCAAAGCAGTCAGTGGAATGGGCCAGATCTGAGGTGGGTGGGAAAGGCATTGCCAAATGCAGAACCAAAAGCCGTCTGGGAACACAAGACAGGATGTGATCCAGTAACATTTCTAAATGTGGGTCAGGTCTAAAGAAAAGGAAAAGCATAAATCAAATTGAAGCACGGTTATATCATGAGCAGGTCCGAGTTCTGCCGGGTACTCTGCACAAATGTGTCGTTGGTAAGAAGTGCAGAATCATGGTAGAAGGAAACATTAAAATATGAGCACAGTCATGGATCAACGCAGGACCGCCTGAGAGTTTATGCAGGCGTCATCCTGAGCCCCAAAGAATCCAAAGTAATGCCACTCTGGTGTTCCATACAGAGTGCTGTGAAGTCTGATGTGTGATATGCTCCGGTGCCCTCTGACAGAAATACCCTATATGTGTTCCATTAGGGGCTGCCTTCGGTTTAGTCAGAATCTGGGAGCTTTCTCAAAAAGCGTTGCTTATATTGGCTTGTGTAATCAAGAATAGTTGTCAGGTTCCTTAAAAATATACTCCTCTCTGTGGTCTGGAGGATTAAATGGTTTTGCAGCATTCCGTCGGTACATTTCTGCAAAAAGGTAGCTAAAGAATGAAAGTCTAATCCCAAAATAGGTTCTGTGAGATTTGGAACAATAGCGCTGTCTTTTATGTCTCCGATATCCAGTCGAGGGTCTATAAACAGGGCTGCATTCTGGGTTCTATCAGCATACGATCAGAAGAAATATAAGAGAACTGCTGGTACAGGCAACGGAGAGGAAGAGGCACAACCAATGTTGTTGTAGCACTGTGGGCAGTGTCCATTTCTAAGAACAGTCCAGAGCAGTGCAGGTAGCATGCTGGGTGTAGGGCCATACACAGAACTTCAATGCTAAATGCAGGACCAAAATCAGTCCCGGCAAGGTGCTTGGTCAGAAGCCGCGCAGGAATGCCAGTGCAAAATGTGCAACTGGATGTAGTACTGGATTCAGGTTGAGTCGGAAGCCATGCAGGGATGCCAAATACAGAAGGTGTTTCAGTTTAAATGGGCCAGGTCTGGAGAAAATCTAAAGTACATTCCAAATCAAGGAATGTTAAGGTGTAAAGCAGGCCCAAGTTCTGCAGGACACCTAGCAAAATAGCGACCAGCCTGAAATATACTGGCTTTTAACATGACTGTACCTAGTGATGCCATCAGTGTCAGGAGGGCTCTCTATACAAGACCACCTACATTACCATGTCTGACACTATCCCTTCATCCCTTCCTAAGAGCATTTTAACCGTTTTTTTCTCACACACTCCCACTTAATTGAATGTAATATTCTAACATTTAAGACTACAATATGTGGGGGGTTAACATCTGAAGTACGTGCCTCTCTGAAGAAATTACAGATCAGGTACACAGACAACCATATAGAAGGTATTCCGGAAGGGACTAGTTAAGTTGCAATGTTTTTCGAATGCCTCTTTCTATCTCAGCCTGAGGTCACAGAGGGTTGCAAAACAAGCATTGGCATAATTTTGGCATTTTTGCTGTCCTTTGCATTTTGCATTTATAGGCATTAGGGTGCAAGGAGGAGAGCGCACATTTTAAAGGAGGATGCAATATCACAGGCGCGTAATAAAATGAGAAGGGGAATAGAGCAAAGCAGGGTGCCATCGATGAGCAAGAGCAAATATGAGTGAGAAAGTGTGAGAATGAGAGGGTAAGAAATAAAGCGAGAGGAAGGAGAGGGGATGGAGAGTACATAAGGTGGGTGGGAGTTTTATAGAAGGGTCGGGTGGGTGGTGTGTGTGGTGGGGTAAATGTGATAGATCAGCAAGGAATATCGAGGCTTAGTACCACCAAAGATGAAATCTGACAGTCACGAAGTCAATAACTTTTATTCTGTACAGATACAAATATGAAAGCAGATAGCTATCTGGCTCTCAAGCGCCTCGCAGTGTGTACCAGCAGACACTGTGAGGGGAGAGAGTACTGGACATTACAAAACTCACAGTATTTATACTTTCCTCCCTAAGCCCGGTTACATTGTCCAGCCCCTCTTCAAGTTACACAGTTGCTAGAGTTCATGCCCAGTTCACATAGCAAATACAGCATTGTTGTTTCCAGGTTTAAGACACAATCCTTTACACACGAAATACAATGATGAGAAACTTTGCTTTTCTTGGCCATGTAGACTCTTCCTTGTACTTGAGCTTTAGGGTAAGTCTAGTTCCAAGTGATGAGCACAAAGGTTTTCTCCCAAAGCACACAGCTTCAGTTGCTTTGAATTGTGTTGCATTGTTTGAATGAAGATGAGGCTTGTAGACACAGATAACTATTTGAATGGCAGTTCATCTTGATTATAAAGTCTCTTGCATTGAACAAATATTCTGCTCTCAGCAGTCTTAATGTTGACATAGGCTCAAAGTTCACTCTGCTCAGTGGCAGCTGAAAACACAATTAACCATTTGAGGACAGAAAGCCGGGGTTAAAACCAAAATGGCGGACGTTTCTAAAATGGCGGCTTAAGTCAATATTATTCAGGGCATTTTTAGACGCGCCTTTCTGTGCAATGTGAATGTGCTTAGGCCAATGTTTATAACCAGACGGTAGTATGCGAATATGGTTTAACAAACCCTCCCTTTGGCCTAAGCCAAGAGCATCCCTCAAACATTCGTATTATTAAAAAACCATGCATCAATATCCGTACATTCTGAATCACATTCTTCAAAAACATCAATCGCCATTAGCTCTTTGATGGTAATATCCTGCAATACTAAGACAATAGTAGCTTTCTCAGGAACATGTATCCTAGGTCCTAGCGTTCCCATTGTTTGTGCACAACATCCTCCTATCGTGGAACATATGACAGGGAGACATTGTACACAAGGATTATCATAAGGAATGCAAAGATTTTCCAACCCCATAATCGCAACAAGCACTAAGATTCCAGTTTCCCTCTGAGACATGTACTTCAGGACTCAAGGTATGTAGATTTTGGATTGCCTTGAATATAGTAGGGAAGGAGTCGGGTACAAAAACACAACATGCAGATCCCACCATTTTGCATACCCTACCACACTCAGCTAGAACGATGTCTGATACCATTCTATTTTGAAGGGCTACTAACCTAATTGCCTTTTGCTCTAGTGTCATGTTGGACAAAATATCAGTTGTCCTATTGATGGTCTTTTCCAGTACCCTTGATAGTCTTCTGATATCCTCAGAATTCATAACTTGACCCCAAAATGGCACGAAGGATTTTGCTACGTCACATAGGACTTGTGAAGGTGTATCACCATTCTCATCCCGCCTTGGACAAGCTTTAGAGATTTCAAAGGTGGTAGCAACATATACTCCTGGCAATAATATACCCAAGTAACAAGTACCCTGCCAATCTCTGGGTAACAAAGGGTAGGCCTTGTTACCGCAAACAAAATACACAGGGTCTCCTACATACAAAGGTCTGTCCTCACTAGTTAGATTTGCAATATTAGTACAATCCTCAAATGTACCCATTGGCTGAGAACCTTCTTTTTGTATGCAGAAAGGAACAGAATTGGGACTATGATTGATAGTATAAGGAGGCATGGCATCCCGGTTGCCTACGGGAGCCATTTTGAAGGAGATCAATGATTGAAAAGGTCTAGAAAGTCTATCAGAAGGCCAAAAGGCAAAGAGAGAACATCCTAAAGGTGTTAAAACTCGTTTTTTAAATTGATTGAGATTAGTTCCATCAAAATTCCCAGTAATACTATCGTTCCAACGACCAAAGAATATTGCTCTAAGTGAGGCATAGCAGGCAGTGGTTAAAGAAAGAGGATGAATATACCACCCCAGTCCCTTTTCCCCATGTTGCGGCAGGTGTGAACACACCCAGCAATTTGTTTTATTCAGAATCGCATGGGTAGTGTTCATAATCATTAAGATAGTGTTATTATGGTAACCCTGTATATGTTGGAAGTCTCGAGGAGGAAGAGTGTGCAGATGCACGAAGGGTGGAGATACAGTGGGGATTTTTTCAGTGGGTAGCAGAATATCAAGCGGATGCACTCTTTCCAGATACCAAACCCCAAGTGTAAATACAATTATTAAGCAAGTTAGTACTATGACCAGAAAACAGTAGGTCCTCAGGGACCATGACCTTCGAGGGGCAGTTTCATTATTACACAAGTGACCAACATTTTTTCCAGCATGATCGAGTTTAGGAATAGGCATTGTTTCTCATAGTCGGTTTAGAAGCCTCTCCATTAAGCTTTTTTTTTCTTTTAGCTCATCTGTCGGTGGCTTCCTCTTATTTGATGCAGCAGAGGAATGACAGGGGACTGACTCAACGATGATCTTCTTGTAGGTACAGCCGATGTTGTACTGTAAGTCTAACGTCTCGGTCGCAGATCGTACCTCAAGACTCCAGGTACGGTGTGATCTGCAAACAGAGTGTCGTCGTTTCCTGAGGGCAATGGGGGAGCAGAAGCAAGATTGCTCGATGGTGAAAAAGAACTTGCAGAAGAAGGAACAATCTCCCCAGACCCCACGGGCACAGGAAGGATTTCCGAGACACCCTCGGTGTCAGTTAGAACAGGATTGTTGTGAGCATCAGGGTCACCAGTTCCCTTCTCCTCTCCTCTGTCATAGGCCAGAGGAAAAGGAATCTTCTTTGTATGTGTCACGTAGAAGCAGTTTCCCTTGCCGGTCACTCGGATGTCAGTCTGTGTAACCAGTAGGACTTGATCCGGTCCTCTCCAGCGTGGTGCGAGACAGGAAGCTCTTTCGAATGCTTTCACAAGCACCCAGTCACCAGGTCGAAGTCGATGCCCTGGACCCTCGTACTTTACTGGGAGGGCTTCTCGCACCTGTTGATGAATCAAATACAAGTTCTGAGTTAATTGGTCACAATAGTCAGAAAGAAGTACATTTTCAACATCTTTCAGTAATTTGGGTTTTGGGATCTTGCACAAGTTGGCTGGTCTTCCCATTATGATTTCATAGGGAGAGAGCCCTGTCTTTGATTGTGCAGTTGTCCGCATCGACAGTAGGGATATTGGTAAGGCGTCTGGCCATTTCAAATAGCTATTTGCACAAATCTTGGCTATCTTATTTTTCAGTATGCCGTTATGGCGTTATACAAGTCCGGCACTCTGAGCATGCCTGGCCGAATGGAACCGTTTATCGATCTGTAATCCCGCGCATACTTGCAGGATGACAGCAGCGATAAAATGTGGGCCATTATCAGACCATATGACCCTCGGCAAGCCAAACCTAGGAAAATATTCCTTAAGCATGACTTTCGCCGTTGACATTTCTGTGGCATCTCTTAGAGAAAAAGCTTCGACCCATTTACTAAAGACACAGATGACTACCAGAACATATTTATAATTCTGACAATGCTCTATTTTGATGAAGTCAAAATGTATGACTTCAAAAAACCAAAGAGGGGGGGACCAAAACTACCCCTTGGTGTCGAAGTTCCTTTACCAATATTATGCTGTAGGCATACAATGCAATTTTGGACAAGACGTTCAGCAGTTTTTTTAATATTTACATTAACCCAGACAGGTTCTAACATTTTGCAAATCTTTTTGGCACATATGTGAGTTGGACCATGAGCCATTGTCACCATAGCGGTAACATAAGCATTGGGCAGCATCCATTTTTATTTTTCAGTGTCTACCAAACAACCCTCATCGTCTAAACTTGCTGGACCCTCAGCCCACTGTTTAATTTCATTTGGAGTAGCCATCAGCTTGAATTTATTTTATGCAACCAATTCCTTTATCTATCACACAAGTGTTAGTGACCCCTTTTGTAGGGTCCAACACATACATCTTTGAATGAAAATCAATGGCAGTCTTGTTTGGCTATTCTGTCAGCAAAAGCGTTTCCTTTTCCCACATCATCTGTTATTTTCTGGTGTGCAGCGCACTTCATTATTGCTAACTGTGTAGGAAGCGCAAGTGCTGAAAGTAGCCGAACAATCAAGGTGCCATTTTGTATTTTAGTTCCATGCGAGATCAAGAAACCTCTCTGCCCATAATCGGCCAAAGTTGTGAACCACCCCAAACGCATACTGGCTGCCCATATATATGTTCACACTACCCTTCAGAAAGTTCACAAGCTCTGGTCAACGCAATAATCTCTGCGGCCAGTGCAGAATTTTGCAGAATTTTTTTGGTTTCTACTATCGTGGTTAAAGTGGTGATTGCATAAGCAGCAGTGGATGTACCATCCGGAAGTTTAAAGCAGAAGCCATCGCAAAACAACTCCCCTTGTGGTTTCTTTAAGGGTGTATCATTTAAATCAATTCTGCCTTTAGTTTCTTGCTCTGTGGTATAGAGGCAGTCATTTGACGTCTTGTCACTGAAAGCAATTCCTTGCGGAAGAGGCAATAGTTTGGCCGGATTTAATGTGCAACATCTCTTAATTTGAGTATGAGGTGCAAATACAATCAGTTCGTATCTTGTTAATCATGCTGATGTGAGATGTTGCGTTTGCGTTCTTTTTAATAGAACGTCTACAGAGTGAGGTACCATCACAGTTAGGGGGTGACCCAGAACCATACCCTCACTCTGTTTTACAGATGCAGCGGCAGCAGCAACAGCTCTCAAACATCTCGGCAAAGCGCATGCAACAGGGTCTAGCGTGGAGGAAAAATAACCGCACAGCCGATTCTTTCCCCCCATGCTCCTGTGTTAACACAGCCAAAGCACATCCTTCACATTCATGCACATACAACACAAAAGCCTTTTCATAATTTGGTGTGCCCAAAACTGGCGCTGAACACAACGCAGCTTTGAGCAGATCAAAAGCTTTCTGGCAGTTCATGTTCCACGGTAAAGGCAAAGAAATGCCCTTCTTTGTCAATGCCAACATTGGTTTCATCATTAATGAAAAGTTTGGGATCCACTGTCTACAGTATGAAGCCATACCTATCAAGGCTCTGACCTCGTTCTGTGTATTTGGGACAGGCATGCTAGAGATGCTTTGTATCCGTTCAGGTGTCAGTCTTCTTCCCTCCTTCGACAGGAGGGTAGCCTTAATAGGCGACCTCCTGTTGACAATATTGCTCAACTCAAAACAAATTAGCCTTACATGTCGTTTCTGCGGAGAGACTGACATGCTAGAAACCCTTAAGCACCTTGTCTTAACATGTACCCATTTTGGGTCTAAACGAGCTTTCTATCTCAAAGATAAATTCAATGGGGATTTTGAAATATCTACTAATTTGTTTTGGAGTCGCTGTATGTGGGGTGTAAATATTTTCTTAATTCTTGCATTGAACTCTTTGCTCCAAAATATTACGGAGGAATTGGAGGTCAAAAATAAAGAATTTAATGTGTAATGTTTTTACAGTGGAATAACGGCAATGAACATAACAAGGAAAAAAAATATATATAGGTTTAGGCTGGGAGAGATACTTTTAAGATTTTATGATAATGGTTGTGATCTTGCTGAAAATTTTTCTTTTTCCATTGTATGGCATTTTAGCATTGTCTCCTCCATTTTCTTATATTTTTCTTATATTTTTGTATGTTTGTTTTATAAAAATGAAATGTATACTTTGTTTCTTGTGTGTGAAATGTTGTATAAGGTTTTATGTAAACTAACAATGCAACAATAAAAAAAAAAAATATTGAAACCTTTTTAGTGAAGCATTATGCCCATGTTCTGCTAGATGAGTAAAGCAGCAACACGGTGCCCTCCTTGCAAGCAACTTCAGAATCAGCAGCTAAAAGTAAATCACCTACATGCTTTAACAACGCGCAAGTAGAAGGTAAGTCAAGTGTATCAAGCTGTTCCTTCAATGCGCTACTATAGATGCTTGGACTCTCAGTGTACCCTTGTGGTACACGAGTAAATATAAACGAGCGTCCTCCTAGGGTGAACACAAACAAAAATCTACTGTCAACATGTACAGGAATACTGAAGAAGGCGTTCTTTAAATCCACAACACTAAAATGAGTAGGTGAAGCTGGAACCATTGTCAATATTGTAGTCACATCAGGTACAATCGGAAACTGTGGGGCAACAACCTTATTGATAGCGCGCAAATCAATAATAAAACAAAAAGGAATCACATTATCCCCTTTCTTATACAAGGTTAGAGTCAGACTATTACACGCACTCCCTGCAATTTCCTCAATCACACCAATGTGTACAAAATCAGAAACAATACTCTTCAAAGCCTGCTCACCTTCAACCGAAATCTTATATTGTGGAATACGCAGTAATTTAACACCTGGTTTCAACACAATTTTAACTGGTTCAATTTGATGCCAACTTCACTGTCATTAACTGCCCATAAACATGTCGGAACCTTTTCTAATTCAGATGGTAAAGGTCTAGACAAAAACTGTGGAATGGAACTTTGTTGGGGCAAAATTGTTAAACACACTCCATCTGGAGAACAATAAATTACAGCATTCAATTCTTTCAACAAATGTAACCCTAACAAATTTTCGCCACAATTTGTCATCAAAAGGAATGGACATGAATCAGTAAATGGCACTAGTGCAATCGGTACTGGCTGAGAGACTGGACTAACCACTGGCGTACCAGAAAACCCTATAGACATTTTTTTCTGCCCCGACAGAGGAATATCCGGAACCCGTGAATGATCAATGGAACACTTCTGGGCTCCTGTATCTATCAAAAATAGATGCTTTTTATTTCCCACCTGCATCTCAACGTAGGGCCCTTTCTGATCGACGGGAATAGGTACAGGTTCCAGACTCTGCTTCGGGCTGTCCTAGCGGAACAGTATGTCATCAAATGGGAGATCCTCAGAAAAATAAACAGTCAAAGGATTATCAAAAATGTTCCCACTATTGACACTATGTTGCCGAATATCCTGTGAAGAGGACTGTTGATTTTTAGTGAATCGACTTCTACCAGGACCCCCTATCCCAGGACGGCTCCTGGATCCTCTACCCATGGCACCATATGTGCTATTTGATCTTTGCTGAAGGACCGGGCATTGTGCTTGCTAATGGCCTTCCTGTCTACAATAGGCACATTGGTTCATGTGTACAGGATCCAGTTGTGCATTACTCTGTTGCATAAATTGACCTCTAAACTACATATTCCCACCCCTAGTTCCTCTTACTATTTGCTGCAACAATACTTTAGTTTTCAAGTCTCCCTTCTTTTCTACCTTCTCTTTTTCGGTATTAACCCTATTTTTCATAGTACTGAGCCATATGTAATACTTCAGACTGTGATTTTGCTTGCCAACCGCTCTGAGATGTCATAATTTGTGATTGGATTTCAGGCAACAATTTGTGCACAAACTTTCAACAAACAGCCGTTTCCCTGACTCTGTACTAAGTCTTGACCACTGAAATCTGAAAACACTTGTTCAAATAGATTAAAAAATTCGGTAGCACCTTCATATTACCCTTGGATGCAAGCTGCAAGCTTGTCCCAAACTATTCTTCTTTCTGGAACCAAAGTTTTCAATTTAGCTACTATTCTGTCTGGCAACATCAAAATCATCTGTGGCGGTTTCTCACCAGCGTTCCTTTCCCCTATCTATTCCACCAAGTGAACCCATGTATCACCAATCCCTGCCTGATCATCTACAGTTCTAAACTGTTTCCATAAATCAGCAGGTAGGATCACAGGGAACATCAAATCTATATCACCCAGCGTGAAAACTGAGGAATGCAGACAGATTCAATTTCTTCATAAAATCCTGTTGGATTCTTCCTAATATCTGGAATTGTTTGTCTAATGGTATTCACTTCCTGTCTAGAAAATGGGAAATGCATTAAACTGTGAGACATAATGTGCTTCAATAGTAGTGGCTGCTGCGCCTGTTGCAGCATTAGCTGGAATTTCTACTTCAGGAACAAATGTCGGAGGAACCGCCCTCATTGGCAATTGTAAAGTAGGCAATTCTGAACGCTTATTAAACAACAGAGATAAATCTAGTGACAAAGTAGTCAAAGCAGTATCAGGTGAAAATGCTCTTTTATAAATGACCATCAGATCTGCGGGACAACAAACCTTTCTCTTCATAAACTCATCTTGTCGATACTCTACCATCACCTGTAACACTTTCCTTTGCATTGCTGGAGCATACTGACTAAACGTGTCATGCACTTCAATGAGATAAATTGAAACATCCGAAATCTATTACCATCTAATTCATCATTCTGTAACCGATCTAGCTCCCTTTTAAACTCAAATACCTTCTCAACATCCTCATGTACTTTCTCTGCAGTGTCCCTTGAGTGGGCAAGGATATTCAAATCCCTCAACCCCTGTGGGACATTCATGTCCATCAAATCACACCAAATATCAGCTAAATACATTCCCATCCCCTCTATCAAAATAGCCTGTTCAGGAATACTTTCTTGGACAGAAATCGCTACTAGAACAGCTGATTCTTCACCCTCTTCTATATATTTCTTACCCATGCATACAATTCTCTTTTTATAGCTTTAGATATTGTACCACAAGTCACTATTCTTGAATCAGCACTCGCCCCTTCAAGCACTACAAGTGGAGCAGAACCACTTGGAAAAGAAAGTTCAGACAAATCTTGTTCAATAGGTAGTGGAGACACTACTGCTGGTGGTGGAGACGGAATTATGGGAACAGCAACTATCGGTAAGGGTGGAGGTGCAGGAGGAGGAATAACAACAGGAAGACGAGCAACAGCAGGAAGAAGAGGAACAACAGCAGGAAGAGCAGGAACAACAACAGGAGGCGGTGCAACAGCAGGAGGAGGCACATAAGGAGGAGGTGCAGTTGCAACATTTCTACGCTCATTTAATAGCTTATTAATCATCTGAGGTATGAAAATCCTGAGAGGGATACATTTTCTGTACTCCAAGTTGAAAAGCCCTATCCATACTTCGAATAGATTCTGACGGTTTCTGTTGATCATACAATAATGCCTTTTCAGAGTTTGACATGTGTCTATGTGCATGTTTTTCTTTACTCTTAAGTCGTTGCATAGCTTCCTTTCTCCAATCTTTAATTACATCAAATGCTGCAGGCCTAGCCTGTTTCTTCAACAATATGGACTACAATAATACTCTATGTGAGCAATTTTAAAAATTCCCTTGACTGGTCACTGAAGTTCGGGAGCATATCTAGTTTGTCTGTGCCAAATATCATTAAATACAATACTATTTAGGCCATACTTACAGTACATTAAACAAGCCGGCGACCCAACGGGTGGCGCCGGTTGGCCTTGTCCCAAAGATTGTCTATCCCTGCGGAATAAAACCCTGAAACAAGAAGACAACATGTCAGATCACTGGTGTTACCTGGCGTTGTTTGTACTTGCAAGTTCAAAACTGCAACTAATATCAGGATTCTTAGGAAACGGGGCACGACTCACCTGATTTCAAAGATACCAAGGGTCCGATCGGATTACAAAGGATCGACGTGGCTGTCGATTTCGGCAAAAATACCCGCCTCGATATGGGGACCGTCGTCAAGATGTCCTCTCGAACCGCTTGCTCACCGTCCAGGGGTCAGATCGTACAGTACTGTCAAGGTGTCGCGTCTCATACAAAAAGGGGCCTCTTTGCACACTCGGATCCAGGTCCGGTAGCCGCATCCTTGTTCAGCAAGGTGACATCAATCTTGAGGGTTTCTATTCGGGTGCCATCTGATAGATCAAAGGAATATCGGGGCTTAGTACCATCAAAGATGAAATCTGCCAGTCACGAAGTCAAAGTTATATTCTGTACAGATACAAATATGAAAGCAGATAGCTACCTGGCTCTCAAGCACCTCGCAGTGTGTACCAGCAGACGTTGTGAGGGGAGAGAGTACTGGACATTACAAAACTCACAGTATTTATAGTTTCTTCCCTAAGCCTGGTTATGTTGTCCAGCCCCTCTTCAAGTTACACAGTTGCTAGAGTTCATGCCCAATTCACATAGCAAATACAGCATTGTTGTTTCCAGGTTTAAGACACAATCCTTTACACACGAAATACAATGATGACAAACTTTGCTTTTCTTGGCCATGTAGACTCTTCCTTGTTCTTGAGCTTTAGGGTAAGTCTAGTTCCAAGACATGAGCACAAAGGGTTTCTCCCAAAGCACACAGCTTTAGTTGCTTTGCATTATGTTCCATTGTTTGAATGAAGATGAGGCTTGTAGAGACAGATAACACTTTGAATGGCAGTTCATCTTGATTACAAGGTCTCTTTGCATTGAACACACATTCTGCTCTCAGCAGCCTTAATGTTGACAGAGGCTCAAAGTTCACTCTGCTCAGTGGCAGCTGAAAACACAGTTAACCGTTTCAGGACAGAAAGCAGGGGTTAGAATCAAAATGGTAGACGTTTCTTAAATAGAGGCTTTAGTCAATTCTATTCAGGGCATTTTTAGACGCGGTTTTCTGTACAATGCAAATGTGCTTAGGCCAATGTTCATAACCAGACGGTAGTATGTGAATATGGTTTAACAAATGGAGAGCGGGTAAGGCGAGAAGAGAAACTGGTGGTAGGATGGATGGCTGGTAGTAGAGAGGTGATGGGGCTGGCAAAGAGGGTGAGGATTGGGTGGGAGTAGAGAGAGGGTTGTTAGGGTGGCGGGAGAGAGAGTTGGAAGGCTGGGTGGTGGGGAGAACGATAGTTGGGGTTTTTACAGAGAGTTAGGTGAGGTTGTTTGAGATAGTGGGGTAGGGTGGGTGGGGGTAGAGAGAGTGGATGGAGGTAGAGAGAGTGTGTATATGGTGGATGGGTTAGAGGGAGTGGGAGTATGGGTATGGTGGTTGGGGGTAGAGTGGGTGGGGGTAGGGAGGGAGCGGAGAGAGCGGGGGTAGAGTGAGTGGGGGTAAGGCGAGTGCGGGTAGGGCAAGTGGGGGTAAGGCGAGTGGGGGTAGGGCGAGTGGGGGTAGGGCGAGTGGGGGTAGGGCGAGTGGGGGTAGGGCGAGTGGGGGTAGGGCGAGTGGGGGTAGGGCGAGTGGGGGTAGGGCGAGTGGGGGTAGGTTCCGTGTAGGGAGAGTGAGAGAAGAGTGGATGGGGTAGAGAGAATGGGGTGGCAAGTGGTGGTAGTTGGTTGTGGGCAGGAAACGAACAATAAAGCATACTCAGGAGGGCTTGTCAAATGTAGCCTAAAAAAGCCAAAACACCAGCCACCACATGTAATGGGTGTGGTCGGTGGGGGTAGAGAGAGTGGGAATAGGGAGGATGGTAGTAAAGAAGCAGCTTTGGAAGGAATAAAACAAAGTCACAGCTAAAAGTTGTCCAAATATAGCCCAATTGTACACGATCTATGCAGCTCAGTACTGACCGGGACTATGTGGTCTAACATCAACAGTCAACTCTTAATGTATACAATTGCAATGCATTAGCATGCGCTAAAGTCAAGTTATGGTCATACTCCAATATCTGTGGCATCTTATATTCTCTAACATTCCCAGCAAACATTAAACTGTAAATATAGTCGTAAAAGCCACCAATAGCAAGTAACTATGTCAAATGAATAGTTCAAGCCTTTAGGTTGTGACCCTGCCAAGTTACGGTCACTGGGACAATTCAGGATCAACTAGGGCTTTTATGCACCAAGGATGCCAAATTGAGGGTTAGAGTACTCTTAAATTCGGGTTTATTTTAAAGCAAATAAATAGTCTCCGGTTTATAAACGACGATTCTGGTACAGACAAAGAGGGCTCCCTTGCAGGAAGGAAGATTCTAGAATTACCAGAGGTGTTGCTGATTCAGAGACAAAGGTGATTTGATGCTGGGGTGCGCGGCAGTTATCCAGTAGCCGGTGTGGCAGACCCATGAGAGCTAGGCAGTGTGGATTAGTTAAGCCTGGCATTTCACAGAGTTCCAGAGGTCTTACAGTGTGATCTTGGGCAGACTGCCGCAGCAGAGCTTCCACAGAATCATCTTCATGTTAAGATTAATTTTCAGAACTTGATCCAAAGTTATGGGGAGGATTCTCCCACCTGGTAGACCTAGTGGAAGGTGAGTGACGACACAGCCTCCAATCACAATCTCGCACTCTTTAAACATATGCCGGATATCCAATCCTTGAGGGTTGCCATGTTTCAACTTTCCTGATCAAACACACTGGCCGTGAATTCACCTTTGAAACACTATTTGAATACTCAAAAAAGCTGGTCATGGTTGTCCTGGCCTCAGGACTCCTAAACTCCAAGTTGTGCTCGATATGGAGGGGTCTCCTGCCCACACTCCCATCCTTTTCAGCCTGCACCTTCCCACTAAATCTACACCCTCTACTCATGTATATGTGTCTCCCTATGTTCTCCCTTTTTTTTCTATGAACCAAAATAAAAATACATTTTTTGCATGAGTTTTTGCTTTTTCAGAAAAGAATTGTTTTAATATCCTGTGTAAACCCTTTCCTTTCTTTCAGAGGAAGTCAAGTTTAGCAGTGGGACTCCTTCAGAGTTTCCAGTGTGAGAGCAGCACCTAAGGGCTTTGGTGCCAAGGAGCTACCACCCATTGTATGGGCTTGAACAGGAACCTTTTCGGCACCCCACCCTGAGAGGCTTAATGTCTTTTACTGAGCATAACAGAGACACACCCGTAGTGAGGCATTGAATGAGGACTCACTAGGAAAAAGTCTGGTAAACCAGTTCAGGATTATCAAAAGGTTTAGAGGGCTCACTCTAGAACCACATCTCGGATCTTTAGACTCCGAAATTGACTTAACATCTATGTGCACGGATTGCATCTGTCCCACTAAAGGCTCCTGGCCCATGGGCGTTGCTCCGGGAGCCACAGACTAGACCGCCCTCATTTGTGCATGCCCTTACTTTCATCCTGTTGGTCTGCCATTAGAGCCTGGCCATTGGTGGCCAGTGACTGCAAAGGGGGAGCAGTCACTATACCCTGTAGTGAACATTGCCAGAGCCCAGACCCTTTCTGCCAGCAAGGGTGGTATGAGCCTCATGGGCACGTATGGCAAGGTTGGAAGAGGTCCCAGACAGTGTCTCTCGCACCCTACATGGGGCCCGGGGGATATATAGAAATGCGCACATTTCAGAACTGACTTATCTCTGGCAGCTGTCGGACCTATATGTGAAGCTAGTTTTTTTCTTTCAGGGGACTGCAGCAAAGCCTTCCAGCTCTAGCTGTTTGAGCTTCAATCAACGCCATTCCCTCTTCCACACCCGGTGGAGGAATAAGACCCCACCAATCAGAGATAACCCCGCTGGTCGTTGTCCTGCAGACTCCAGGAAAGGTCAATTGCATGAAAGTCCCTACACGTTACAATCGGACGGATTATTTTTGCTGCCAGACCCCACCACCCCTCTCCCGGGAAAACCAAAAGTCTACGCCCCTGCCTCAAGGAGAGGTGTAGCGCTGTACAAAGCAGTGAATACATGAAATCCCATTACTATTGAAGATCATTTGCACAAGCCGCACACCACACGCCCACCTCTTTTATATCAAGGCCAGCACAATTATTTAGATTAGGAGTTTAAGGGAAAAAAAGAAATGTGTGCAAACAAATAAGAAAAAAAACAGCATCTCTTTTTATTTTTTTTAATTTTTATTAGTGTATATAGTTGTTAAACTTTTCCACAAATTCAGTAGAAAATTAAACATAATTACGTAATTTCATAATTATACACAATTATACATCATACGCATTGTATCCATTGTACTTTATACAGCAAAGTAGAAGAAATGCAGATAAAAATAATATAATATAAAGTAGCATAAGAATATCACCAGATAAGTATAAATAAATATATATACATAACTTTGTGTTATCCCTACTAGCTACATTACATACACTGAATCATAAGAAAAGGAAAAACCTAAAATCATATAATCATGTTTCCAATCCATCTTTCCTAGTTAGAACATGCAACACATCACAGATAGACATCATATACATCATGAAGGTCATCAGAGCGGCACAGTCATATAGCTAGAGCGCTTATCATCCATTACTAGATACACAGATATATTACTATTTGCTCCACCATTTAAATGGCACTAAGCCATGAGGGGTATCTTAGTGGTCAAATAGCAAGTAGAGTAAGAAGGAAAACATAATGATATTTTGATAGATGTTATTTAGAAAGGTCAGTCAGCAATTTAACCTCATCCTCAAATTTACATAGCTGCTCATTAACCTTCTTCCAAATCTGTGTTATAGCAATGATAAGACTTTTGTTATATCCTGCAAGACATCCAAGCCAGAAAGTTTCACTCTTAATATATCCTTGCTCAAACTCGAACTTAGCAAAGTATTTATCATAGAGCCAACCCATCTTCAAGCAGCAGGTAAGCACATGTCTTGCAGATTCAGCTATGTTATCCTCATGAAATAGCCTACATGTTCTCTTATCAGCAGGAATATTCACCCACACGCCCTCTGATCTCTAAAACATTGTCGATTAAATCTAATATCCATGAAAATTTGACGCGTGGCTTGTTATGGTATCAATTTAAGATTGTTTGGTTTTTTTTTAAATTCACAGGGCATTCTAGCATATGTACTCAATGATTTCATGCTAGCCACTTTCTCATTACTGATAACCCAGTCCCACTTCTCCATAGATTTTTTTAAGAGATTTCATGACGGCTCCTTCACCATATTCCCATTTAGGAGACCAACCTATTTTTTCAAATAGCATGCAAATCCTTTCGTGTAAACCATTTAAAGTGTTATTACCCCCCCCCCTAATCCCTCTCAGAGAAGATATAACAAGGTATCAGGGCGAGTGTATCTAATCCTGATATAGAGCATAGCTCTATTTAATTCTATATGAGATGACAGGGAGATGATTCCCAATTCAAGTCGGATTGCATTTATGGGGGTATACGTAGTTAGCCCCGCCCCAAGATTCTCCTCCAGATCATCCCTTCAGTTATATCAGCCCAGGCTGTCCAGTCAGAATACGAGGCCTCCAGCGAGTACAAAAATATTGCAGCCAGTTTCTGCTTATAAACATTTATAATGCCCATAAGGCTATACCCTGCTGTTTTCTTAGAAAAAGTCATCACCGCCATTAAAGTGGACAAAACTTTAGTTGTTTTACTTTGTTTAACCATGAGGTTGGTTTTATTATTTCCTACCGGAATCGTACCAAAATGTCGACCTGACAATTGCGACGGCCGAAAATGCAGATTTTTTTTACCCCCCTTACACCACATATATGTGGGGTGTATATAATACAATATTAATATGGGAGGGATGCGGGGGTCTCACCCCACATATATATGTGGTGTAAAGGGTTAAAAAAAGGCGCCATTTTTCGGCCGTCACAATAATGACATAGTTCCTTTCCTACCCAAACCTCATGTCCAAGATATTTATATGTATTTACTTTGTTGATGACACCCAGCTGGCAGGGGATACCTGTTTTTTTACAACATTTACGCCCCACTGCCATAAACTGGGTTTTGGACATGTTTACCTTTAGGCCATTATCTGATGCATAGTCGCAGACAGCTCTCACAGAGACAAGTCATCTCTGTCTCGAAGACACGGAAAGACGGCAAAACAAAAACATCATGAGGCACAGCTCGAAAGCATCCTAACCCACGGTGCGCTTGCCCGATTGCTTGGGCCTGGCTGAGGCACGCAGGTATTCGATTGCCATATGGTGGCGCCAGCTGCGATACACCTGCTGCCCCCTGCACAGAACGCGAACGCCGTGATAGCATCCGAAATGCCTTTGTGAAGGCAAGCGGCACTGCGAAATTCATGCCACCGGTCTGCACATCAAACCTAAGAGGGTCCGAAGCCCATAAGGCCATGCACAGTATGCCTGTGGCCGCGAGAGTGGAGCACAGCAGTCTGCCAGAGATCAGGGCACAGACCTCTATAAACGTTATGCCCACGCCGGGGATGCCGGCAGCAGCCAGGCTGCAAATGGCTGCAGCTTTGCCTCTAAACAAGATCACTATGCCATGGTATTTAAACATAGTCCACAGGAGTTTAAGGGAAAAAAGCATTGGTGCAAACTAATAAGAAAAATAACCGGCATATACTTAAGTGCAGTCATTTTGCTTCTACTTCAGACCTTGCACAGCTTCCACAACAACAGCAGCAGGCCGCCAGACATGAGCGAGAGGGTGAAGTCCCAAATGGTGCTTCGCCCATTTCTTCTGCACGCACTGCAAGTTGCTATACAATGCCATACACTGCGCCCAACTCCCCTTTCTTCTTTTTTTTGTTCATTTCCAGTACAATGTTTTAGCGATGAGGTGGCTTACACCACCAAAGTGCCAAAACCAAAAATGAATTGATAAAGTACAATCAAACTGAACTATATATAGATCAGTGAAAAAAAAAAGTGTTAAAGTGTTGTACGTCAGGGTTGCATTGCAAAACCAAAACATGCCAGTTCTGGTTCCTAAGGGAACCATAACTCGGCCATTATGCTCATTATGCCACCTTAGACATCATAGATGACATCACAAATGATGTCATTCATCACATAATGACACCACTGATGGGTACAGACTCTGAATCAAAACGAAGCAAACAAGATGTTTCCTGGAAGTGCTGTTTAGTAACTGGAATCTACATATGTGGTTTTAACACATTTTCAATTTTAACGCTGTTCTTAGTGGGTATTACCTAGGCCAGGTGATTTAAAATACATTATAGTTAATCTGAATGCCGGTTAGGGCATGTCTCTTGTATAACTGAAACATGCCGTATGGGCACACACTGTGGGCTCCACTGAAGCACCTAGCCTCAAGGAAAGGCATCTGGAGACTGCTAGATGTGCTTGATATAGGTCTAATGGAAATGTGTACTGATGGCAACCAATTTCTCCAAATATCGACATACACTCCGTACATCATATGTTTGTGCACATTTAATGATGGTCAAAGAAATATTGGGGGTCATTACGAGGTTGGAGGTAGCCATGGTGCTATTAGCGCCATGGCTACCCCCTTACCGCATACCGGGTCGGGGATCCCTGAATGGGGAATTACCGGGCCATTCCCCATTCAGGGAACCCATCCCCATTCCCATTCGAGCCCCCATAGAGCTCAATGGGAATGGGGACCATGGGGACCATGCTAACAACGGTTTAGCATGCTGGTCCTTTAGCGGCTCCCACTAAGGGCGCCTGGTAAAACCAGCCACCCTTAGTGGGACCCGCTAAAGGACCTCGTAATGCGGCGGTAAGGGGTTAACGGCACTGGCACCTTTACCGGCGCAGTAAACCCCTTGCTGCCAACCTTGTAATGACCCCCATTGACTGACTACATACAACATATTAAACGGCCCTTATATTGTTTATTGTTGGGTGTGTTTACATTGGTGATGTCATTTATATTGTAATGGATGACATCATTTGTGAGTTCATTTGTGAGGACATGGATGACGCCATGAGCAGTGCAGCACGCTAGTTTCTTTTCCTGGCCTGGATGGAGCAGGCCTCAGATCTGCATTCCTAGGATAAGGAGGACATTTCCACTCCGCCTGCACTGTACAGAACCTGCCACAACGATGCCGGCTCCATGGCACAAGCAAATCAACTGTCATGTAGCTTTTGTTTAGGAGAATAGTATTCCTTCGAACTTTCAAAAGTGTCAGGGGTTTAGGACACAGATCTGGGGAAATGTCCTCAGTGTCCCTCAGATACATCACAAATAGGCCAAGAAATGATGTCATTTTTGTTTCTCATTTGACCTTTGTAGCGTGTGTGTTTAACTTTAAATGTGGACATGCATGTTTTGTTAAGTGGGTTTCTTTTTCAGGTTTTATATTGCCGTTTCTCTCGCAGCTCAGTTTGCATTTTCCTTTCAACACAATACTCATTTGCTGACAACCATCAAAGTGATGCACTTCTGAAGGCTTAAAATATAAAAAGCGATGTTGTTCCTCCAAGATCTACCCACTGAGCGAAGGTGACCAGGCGGCTCAATGTGCTTCAATCCTGGGCTAATTTCTCCATTAACTACATTCTGAAAGTGGTCGTTTTTAAAATGTTTTTATTTGTATAACGCTCCCCACCCAAAGGTAGTCTTGGGTCACTTGAATTAAATGAAATGGACACAAGTAAAACTGAAGTCTAAGTAAACTGCAGGAATGGTATAGTCTGTCCCCAGCGACAGGGAGTTATTTGGTAACCTTGCCCCGAGGTACTTAAAAACAAAGATTTGCTTGGAGTAGCAGAAGAGTGCTTTCTCGTCCGCTTCTTACGATTAAGTCAAGCAAAGCTGAAGATCGTTATGACTGTAAGGTGTTAAATGTATCATAACCAGCTGTATTGTTCTCGGCAGTCCTCCAAGAGGTTCCCAGCCTACTATACTATTACATAAGGGGACAGTCCATAGGAGAATGAGGCTTGGTCACTTCCACCACTAAAGAAGCAGTCCAGCCCCAACTACTAGCTCACATTTGTTCTGCACGAGACCACACGCAACCCGAGACAATGCTTAGCCTAGTAGAGTATCATCAGCGAGGTTTAGCTTGGGTCTCTATGCAACAACGGGTTTGGGACCCATATCTAGGTATACCTATCCCATTTGAGGTGAAATAAGCAAAACTGGAAGTTGAGGGCTGGAAGGAAACTGTGCTCCTGAACATCTGTGAAGACCTGCTCTCTAACCTTGACTCCAACTTTCCTTCTGTCCTCATTTTCCTCGATCTTTCTACTGCTTTGGACATGGTCAACCATGCCATCCTGCTCAAGCGCATCTGTGATAACCTGGGTATCACTGATCAGGCCCTGGCCTGGCTGACCTCTTTTCTCACTGACCGACCCTCATGTGCAACTGGGGTCCTTTCTCTCTTCCATCTCTCTCTCTAACTGTGGTGTTCCCTAGGGGTCTAACCTCTCTCCCTGGCTGTTCAACCAATACCTGGCATCTCTCATCCACCGCACCGCTGCTCTCTGCTCCAACTTTCAGTGTTATGCAGATGACACCCAGCTCTCTTTCAGGCTCCCCTCGGCCGCCTCTACTCCTTCTCTCATTCCTGACTGTCTTTCTGCAATTCAGGAGTGGTGTGCCGCCAATGATCACTGCCTTAATGCCATTAAGACGGAGATCCTCATCATCGGAACACCAGCTCCCTCCTTTCCTCTCTCGCTCTCTCTCTCTGGCTGCCAACTTTGGGTCCTCTTCCTGTGAGGCTAAGAACCTTGGGGTCATCTTCGACCCCACCCTCTCCTTCCCCCCTCACATTTCCGACGTCTATAAGAAATCAAACTATCAGTTGCACCTCCTCAGAGGTATTCTTCCTTTTCTCACTTTCCCCCAGAAGCTCACTGTCTCCAGAGCTATGGTCCTCTCAAGGCTGGACTACTGCAACAGCCTCTTTAAAAATCTTCCTGCCTCTACTCTCTGACCTCTACAACCTATCCAGAACAGGGCTCAAAGACTTGTCCTTGGCCTCAAGCCCAGGGGTCGTATCTCTCCAGCTCTGAAATCTCTTCATTGTCTCCCAGTAGCGGCAAGGATCAAGTTCAAGACCCTCTGCATTGTCCACTTGGCTTTCTGGGACTTGGGACTGTACTACGTCCAACTCTCTCTTCCTAAATATCTCCCTTCTCAAGCTCTCCGCTCATCCACCTCAAAATCTCTGAGGGTCAGCTGCATTTCCAAGCTGAGTGTTGGTAGCAGATCTGTTTCCTCGGCTGGGGCCTCCCTCTCTCTTGCTATACCCGGCTGATGACTTGTCTGTTCCATGCACTGGTCAACTGGCCAACCTTTGAACTTGGGCCCAGGTGCCTGCCTGTCCAGTTGCACCTCACACTGCCTCTTGGCTTCCCCAGCACTTGTGGTCTGTATCTGTAACCCTACAGTCCCCTCTCTCTGCACTTATGAGCCACCCAATGGCTGCACTTTCTGATTACCTGCACTGAGCCACCCAATGGCTGCACTTTCTGATTACCTGCACTGAGCCACCCACTGGCTGCACTTTTGATTACCTGCATTTATCCATCCCACCCTTTTGCACGTCTCCCCTACCCCTTCCCTGCGCGATCTGAGTGACACAATGCCTAGTAAGATAGTTGTTTTGTCCTCGCTCTGTTTCCTCCTCCTTGTCTTGTAGCACTTAGAAACATCTGTGTACAAGTGCGTTATAAATGCCATATCATATCATAAGGCATTGCATTTATAATAACCATTGGCATTGCTGTGGGATACACTACTGACCATCGTCTTTCCCCTTTTGTAATGGCATGGCACCCTGAAAGTCAATTATCTGGAGAAATGTCAGTAGCTTTGCCAGGGGTTTTTAATTAATTCAATACCTTCCACCCACCCCTGTGCAGTGTCACATTATGGTTGAGTCACTCAGCATAACAATGGAGCATCTCTTCACTGAAACAGCAACATTCCAGGTATAAGCCAGTAGGATTTTCATGAAAATGAGAATCCATGCCGGTGCAAATTCTGGAGCATTTGAATGGCGGAGCAGAGGGGAGGTGGCGGAAAGCCAAGTTGCGGTTTGCCACTCCTCACTGCCTACAAATGATTAACTATGAGCCGTAACGTGAATGAATTACGCTGGGCTTTTACAGCATTCATTTATGTTAAGTGATCATAGAACATGAGCCCCATTATGCCAATTTTGACATTAACTTCTGTGGCCTCTTGGCTGGAAGTTAATTCTGAAAACAACTTATTTTCACCTGATGACATCACATCTTGATTATACTTTAGAGATCATTTGGTTGTTAGTTTTGACTTTTAAATACTTGTACATACTTGAAAACGGGTTTTGATGGCTTCTCTGCTGAGTTTGAAGATGTGGGACATGCTATTTTTACCCACAAATAAAGTCTTGAGAATATATTAGAGAACACTTAAAAAGGAAATCGTTTCAAATGTTTGGGCCACTTCATTGTCACTTTTATGGCCTTGTTTGGAATAAAAACATAAACAGGACTTTTACCTTTTTTATATATTAGACCATTCACTTTCTTGTACCCTTCACTGGTAGTGAAGACATCAAAAAAGGCTTTTTTCACCAGACAATGGCCAGCTTAGAGATCCTTTTTAAGACCCGGGTGGTGGAAGGCTAATTTTTAAACAGGTTTTCCATATTTGTCTAGTCAGTAATGTGGCCTCTTTGCTGGGAGTGAAGGCACAAATGTGCTACTATTACTTAAAGACACCTTAATTACAATTACAAAATAATTTTAAGACCTGTCATGAAGTTACTTTTGAGGTTTTAAAATTGTTTGCTTACCTACCTGTCCATTATCTTTCATAGCCCTTTTGCTGACACAAATACAGTGATATATTATTTTCACCTGGAAATAGATATCAAATATTTTAAAGATAAAAGGTAATGCTTGTTTTGAATCAAAGAACATTTATTTTAATTAAGTACTTTTTGCTGGGAGTGGATGCACAAACATTTAGAATAATCTTGATTATATACTAGAGATCACTATCAGAGAAGTAATATGTTACATTTCACATTATTTCCCCACTAGGCCCTTCACTTCCATTTCCTCTTTGATGGGAATAAAGACACGATAACAAATTAATAGAAACCTTTGAAATTTTACACAAGAGAGTTTTTAAACCTGTAGTGTTTCCTGTATTGCCCTCTTAACACTTCTTAGCCTTCGTGTCTAAATCCCCTGCAGTGATTGGCTACCATTATATTTAAAAGAATATTCCAGGTTTGTATTGCTACTGCGTAAGCGGATGGTAACTACAGGTTTGTGGTAGTTTTATAAATGTGTTGTGTCGAAACATTATTATTGCAGTACTTTATGCTGTTATAAAGCTTTTATACTGCGCCAAGCACTAATTTCACTGGGCTATGGAATTTAAAAGGTTTGCAAAGAATAGGACCCATTAATCTATGCTTGACATATACAAGTGAGATGGTACAAGGTCCGGCTTGGGGATCTTCTTTGGCTTTTGAGCTTTTATTGGCTTGATAACATAAATATAGAAGAAAACCAAAATCCCTTGCCAAGCTACAATCCCACAATAAGCTGCATTCCGGAAGCACAGGTAAGTTCACCTTGTTCCAGTGTATTCTTCTGCAGTTCAATCTTAAATCACCCTCTAAATATGTTGTACCATTAACCTCCTTAATGCTCCCTAAATTGCTTAACAGTCCGAAAGAATTATGGCCACTGGCATTACGGTTAAACACTTACTACTACTACTAGCATCTGTCAGTATTGTACTGTGATTTTGATATAATCTTTTATCAATCTACCTTGATGAGCTTTAAAGGTCTCACGTGTCTAGCAGTCAGAAGGTAGTGTTCTGTTTATTAATCTTAAAGCATCTTGCAGGAGGAATATTTGTAATGATGGCCCCTAAGGGGCAGGTGTGTGGTCTAGATGTGGTCAGCGGTGGGGCGCCGCATACATTATCCTCTTCTGATATCTTTTACAAGCCTTTCCTATTTTCACATTAAAATCACCACCTGCAATTAACGTTGCACTTGGGTTGCAATCTATAACATGAGCTAGGCAACTCTCAAATATCATCATTGGAGAAGGATTACCAGTTCCACCTGGTACATTATAGAAATTAGGTAGCACTAAATGCCCACCAACCTCAAGTATAAGATATAAGCATAGGACAGCCTAGCACGGGAGTGAGAGTTTTACCCAGGTTAACCTTAAGTGAGGTAAAACTATACATTGCTAGACAATCCCACTCCACCAGAGGATCTCCCAGGAGGATTAGATTTTGTCTGGCTTTTATATATAATTAAGCTGTCTAGGATATGCGTTTCAATTGCCCAGGTTTCTTGAAACAGGAGAATGCTCATCATGGATTTTTGATTGCAGACCTGCCACATTCCAAGAAACAATGTGTACATTATTTAAAGTCGCCATCCATCCAGATCTGGTCACTTACAATCATGACTTCCCAAGCAAGGCGGACATATTTGTGCCCCACGTACTGATTGGCCTATTCACTTAAAACTTATTGCGAGTCTCCGGTGGTTTGATCCATCCATGCACCCACCAAATGTAATAATGTTATGGTTTTGGCTCCATTGAATGCAGAGGCAATATCCAATGAATTATGTCCATCTAGAATGGACTCTACGGGGCACATAACCGCTTTTATTTCCTGTGAAATTACTTTTCTCAGTGGGCTGGGTCTATCCACATTGTCCAGATACTACTCCTGTATACTATGCAAAGGTGGAAACTGATCCACAACAATTCTTCTCCGCCACATAGGTTTCTGCTGCACCGAAGCACTATCTCGACGGAACAGTCAATCCACATCTCCCAGCTCACTTAGCGATTTGGATCTATTATTACAGATCATACTTGTAGGCAGTAGTACTCCATACAGCCCAGAGGTAAGCACCCTGTGATTACATCTTCCAGACAGCAGTTAATTGCTTATACAGGTCATCAGATGTGGTTACCCATGGGATCTGGTTTGGATACATAACTCTCATTAATGAGAGTCGAAATGCGCACAACCGCCATCTCTCTTCACACTTAATATGGCCAGCTGCTACTGATTCAACTACCTTCACCTCCGCCATATCCCCCATCACTCCATCTTGACTTTGAATCCATTGCTGGGGGCATATCTATTATAGCATTCCCATCGTCTGCACTGAAACCCCCATCTATCACCCTGCCTTTCCTGCAGGTTGTTACCCCAAACCTCTGAAAAGGTTTACTTAGTCATTCAGGTATACTAGTCAATGTGTATATGTCTTGATCTTGGCCTGAATTTGGGAGGGTATCATATCCTGAGGGGCAAGGCTAAAGGAGCAAGGCATGGCGCCTTGCAAGGGATTTTGAGACTTATACTACATCTAGGTCTGGTGCCGGTTGATGAGGAGCATGAATGTCAGCCATAGCCAAATAGTTCTTCCCTGCAGTCTGGTAAGGTTTTTTCGCAAGCTAAGCAGATGAGTGAAGATTGCAATTTGTGAGGTTCCTAAATACAAGTCCCAGTGGTCATAACAGCCTTACTAGTCTTATGTTCCTCTGAGGTGTTTGGTCTAATATATATGTACAGTTGCTAAGGGGTCAGAAGGATCAAGAGGCAAAGCTGGATCCAGGCACGGTGGATCAATAATGGCAACATTACTCTTAACTAGTATACAGGTCCCACTTAAGCCCTCAGAGTCAGAACGTAAACCCAGTCCTGTTGTCAACCTTCTTCGACTTGAGACTGGTCTTACTTTGCCACTCTAGACCCCTCATTTGTTTTTACATATTTATAGTTTGTCTCTGAGCGGACCTTTCTTTTTCTCTCCCACCCAATGGTATAGAGCAGGGGTCTGCGACCTTTGTCGCTCCAGATGTTTCAGACTCCAATTCCCATGATATCTGGCTATTGACTATGCTGGTTAGGGATGATGGGAGTTGTAGTCCAAAGAGCCAAAGGTTCCAAACCCCTGATATAGAGGTTAACTACATGGCCACCTTCCTTTTGACCATCTCCTCTCAGAGACTATTGGTAACTAGGCAGCTAACAATTCAGCAACTGTTCAACCATCACTAACCACTGCTAACCAATAGCAGGTGCAAGAAGGCTGGGCTGGGAGTAATCACAGCAAGTTCACGAGACAATATATAATTACAGTATTGTCATGGTCCCCAGATCTAATTAGCCACTAAAATAGATATGTGGGCAATCAAGCTGGTTTCTCTGCTGTGATGTCAATATGTGCACCAAGATAACAGGCTCAGCCTGCACTCTCTAACTCTGTCTCATGAACAGGTGTGGGCCGCACTGAGCCTCTTGGTCTCTACCATGCATCTAACCCACATATGGGAGGGGGTTTCCTATGAAAAAGAGAAAGAGAAAGACAAGGACATGGACAAGGAGAAAGAGAAAGAGAGAAAGAGTAAAATAGAAAATAGAGACTACGCTTGTCGACAGGCTGCCCATAAGAGGCACTCTTACCTGGCCTTGAAGACCTGTTAACTTTAAGCAGATGTTATCCACGACTGAAGCATGGATACAGGAGAGAGATTGGAAACAGCTTTGCAGGTATGCATAGCATTGTATAGATACATGTTAGAGTTTGTCTGGTGCATGTAGTCAAAAATAGACATTCTTTTTTTTAATTTAGAAATAGACTGATATTAGAAGAGAGACATTGTTTTTACATGGTATTGCCTTGATGGTTTAACATAAGAATGTTCAGTATCATATCTGAAGAAACCCTATTGCCAGTTAAACCATATTATGTTATATGCTTTTATAAAGTGCACGTTTCAGGAATCTGAAGTGCTCTTCCGTAGCTCGAAGAGAAAAGTGGAGATGATTCCCTAACTTGGCCGCTACAATGGAAAACGAGCGGCCACCTGCCCGGGTAAGTCGGTGTTGGGGAACAAGAAGGGACGAGCAGAGGGAGTGACTTGACATATAGGGTTGAAACTTCTCCTGCAAGTACTCTGCGCCCAGCCCATAGTACGCCCGGTGAACTATGCAAAGAGATTTGAAAGTGATCCATTTTTGAACCGGCAACCAACGGTGTTCCCGGAGTACAGGAGAAATATGTGAGCCATAGGGAGTCGCTGTGGGAACACGGACCGCAAGATTTTGCAAAAACTGTAGTCAGTGCAAAATGTAAAGCGGTTGAGCCAGAAAGTGGGAATTACAATAGTCTAAGAGACCCAAGATAAGGGAGGAGACTACCAGGGCGTGAAGATGAACAGGACGGAAAGGCACAACCTTTTGCAGGACCTTTAGTTGGTAATAGCTAGTTTTGCAGATAGAACTAACCTGGGCTGAGGCAGGCAGAGAATCGGAGAACATGAATCTGAGATTCTTCACCTGAGGAACAGGTGAGGGGCAGGCGCCAAGCTCCACAGACCAACAAGCAGACAACCAGAGTGAAGAAAGGGAAGGGGAACCAGAACAGGGACCAGAAGAGGGACCACCACCAACACCTCAGTCTTTTCTCCATTCAACTTAAGCCAATTGCTACCCATCACACTACCCACCGCTGCCAAGCAACCCCTAAACTGAGATGCTGAGTACCATGAGTGGTTTTTTGAAGAGCGTATCCTGAGAACTTAATCACTTTTAGCGACAGACAATTTTGAAATATTCTGAGATTTGCAATTTTGACAGTTTATACCCTGCAACATTGTATTTATTTAGTTTTCACTTGTTTGGCGCTTATACATCAAATAAATTCTGTTTCAAAGCGTCCACACGGCAACAGGGAGAGAACATAGGATTGAAGTACATTAGATAAACAAAAATATAAATACAGTGGGGGAAGGAAAGGACGAACCTACTATGCCTTGTAAGTATTCAGAACGTGCAAGTGCACTAAGGAAGAGGGCAGTGGTGAAGGTGTTGGGATGTCCATGCTCGTGGGTGAGCCACAGATGAAGTGCAAGGTATATTAAGTGCTACACGACAAGGAGCTGCGTTGGGTGTAAAGTGCGAGTCACCAGCAGAGGGCGGGGGGGATTTGCCAGGCAAGTGCTGAAAGTAGACAGAAGTTGAGGCGACTGGGTGTGGGTGGTCAGGGGCCCAGAGGATGCATAAGGGCACAAGACACCAATCACAGCAACTGTGAGATTAGCAAAGGAGGGAAGAAGGGAATGAGGAGGAAAAGAGGAAGGTCTATAGGTGCTTCCGGAATTTAAGAAAGACCTTCTCAAGACGCAGAGGGAGGGGGAGGCTGTTCCATAGGAGGAATCCAGCCGAGGAAAGCGATCAACCTTCTGGTCTCTGTTTAGCGAAACGCTTTACACTCAAGGAGTTGGTGCCAGAGGAACGTAGAGGTCTAGGAGAGTATTTTGTAAGAGAGAGGTCCCCGGCCCCAGACAGCCTTATGGATGATGCAGAGGGATTTAAATGTAATCCGTGCAGCAACCAGGAGCCACTGAAGACGTTTTTGGGCAGGTGAGATGCGGTCCCTACCTCTGGACGCTCGGAATCCAGATTGATGGTTGTGCAGACCACAAACAAGTTCAGTGTGAGAGTTGAGTTGGGGCAGTTTTCCCAGGAAGGGGGTGATTGAGAAAAGGCGGTAGTTGGCTTGACAGGTAGGATCTGCTGAAGGTTTTTTAAGGGGGGGTGCACAAGGGAGTGCTTGAGGGAGGAGGGGAAAGATCCAGTTGCGAAAGAGTGTTTGCACAAATCCGCGAGTGCAGGCGCAAGAGAGCCAATATTGTCCTTGATGGTTCTGGAAGATCAGGGGGGAACCTGTTTGGAAGAAACCTTCATAGAGCGGACAGCTCTGGTAACTTCTTCCTGTGTGACAGGGGCGAAGGAGGAAAAGGAGGCAGGGGGAGGTTGAGAGGCCAAGGGAGGCAAGGGGGTGTTAGATGGGTTTGTTGGGTGAGTAATGTTGGGTGAGTAACAAGAAGGTTCAGGATGTCCTGAGTTTTGGTGGCAAAGTATGTGGCCAGGGGAGAGAAAAAGAGAAAAAGAGAGAAAGAAAAAGGAAAGAGAGAAAGAAGAAGAGAGAGAAAGAGAGAGAAAGAGAGAGAAAGAGAGAGAAAGAGAGAGAAAGAGAGAGAAAGAGAGAGAAAGAGAGAGAAAGAGAGAGAAAGAGAGAGAAAGAGAGAGAAAGAGAGAGAAAGAGAGAAAGAGAGAAAGAGAGAGAGAAAAAGAGAGAAAAAGAGAGAAAGGGAAAAAGAGAGAGACAGAGAGAAAAAGAGAGAGACTAGACCAGAATTGAGACGGATACAGAGGTGCTGAGGTCAATGAAGAGAGTGGATACTATGACAGGAGAGTCCAATTGGATGTTGAAATCCCCCAAGAGGAGGAGATTGGAGACGGTTGAAAGTAGGGAAGAACATAAATCAGCCCATTCTTAGAGGAACAGGGTGGTAACGCCTGGAGGCCGGTAAATGGTAGCAATGGTCAGAATGCAGGAGGCAGAGATGACCAGCTTGCATAAGAGGCTTTCAAAGGAAGAGTAGAGTCGAGAGGGTAAGATGGAAGAAGGAGCCCACTCAGGGTAAATTAAGGCAACCCCACCGCCAGCACGGTGAGGACGAGGCTTGGAAGTATCTTGAAGCCGAACGGGAGGAGGGAGTCAAATTCAGTGACTGAGCTGGCATTGAACCATGTCTCGGAGAGTTTCTCCCTTTCCACCCTCTCTTCCTCTTCTCCCTACCTACTCTATGATGCTCTCTGTCTCTCCCATCTTCTCTAGCTGCTTCCTAATCGACTATCCAGCTCCCCTCACTAAATCTAGTAGGAAGAAGTTTAAAAAGACATCCTGGTCTCCAACCCAGGCCTCCCCATCGCCGACACCTATACCAGGGCCTCCTCCAGGCAAACTTTCACCGGCATCCTCTTTGTCGTTCCCTCACCAGACCTTTGGACTCTACACATGGTCTCTGTGCTCTCTCCCTTCTCTTCCTCTCCCATTAATGGTGGCACCCGCTGGGATGCCCTCCTGTCCTCCTTCCACTCCTCTAAAGGTCATCATTAATGTTTACCTGAATGGCACCGTCTTGGTCCAAGGCCCTCAGGCCAACCTTCTCTTCGATAGACGCTTCCCATGCCTCATCAATTTCCTTTCTTCTCCTGCTGTCCCCTCTCCCCCTTCCACGCTTCCTTGCTTCCCCCTGCTGCCTCCTCCTTGGCTACCTCGCCTTCTCCTCCTTCCGTCTCTGCCCCCCCTCCCCTCGGGCTTCTTCTACACCTCTGCAGGGCGTAACTCTGACTTGTACCCCTCCCCGGAAGTATTTCAAGGACGGCAACCACCTACATATTGGAGGAAACCAACAACTGAATACACAAACTGACCAAGACGGAAGCACTAGGACGCCTCATCAATAGCAAACTGAGCCTGAACCATTCCAAGCTCCAACAGAACACTGTCCCAATAGATAAGAGAATAGGTAGCATCAACCTCAGTTCCACACCTGAAGGAAAGGTTCAGACATACCTATCACTCCATAAAATACTCACCAGGATACAGCTGGATCCCCGCCGCGCCATCACACACCACACACAGCGAGACAGCCTATAAGGAATCAGCAACATCCCCACCCACAGGGATACAGTTCAAACGGAAACGGAACCAGAAGTAGCAGAATCAGGATACAGACCCCACTAACCCAACCTTCAAATCTCTGCATACTCAACCCACATACATCACATAACCATTTCTCTCCCAGCAATCTGCACGCACTTTACCACACCGCATCAACAACACATAAATCAGCACCTACAACACACGAGTACCCGCCCGATCTGATACTTGCACCAAAGCCCAGTACCCAGTGTATACCAAGCTGAAGACCCAACAGCACACCACCTCTCCCACTCTCCTACTCCCGATCTACCTGACTAACCCTACCCGCCCTCCTTCTTGTTTATAGATCTGCCAGAGCTCCTGGGGACCAATTCCGTTGGTGACGGTGAGCTATATAAGTACCTTTAACATACAATACCATAACATATTGCCACTCTTAACTCTCGCTCAGCGGTCAAACACTCTGCTGACATCTGCCACCTTCTGGAGGAACTTGACCTCAATGTCCTCGGTGTTACCGAGATATGGTTCACGGACAGCTCTGTCACAAGCTTTGACACTCCTCCCAGACGGCTACAAGCTCCTCTCCGCGCCAAGATCCAACCGCTCCAGAGGGGGTGTAGCCCTGATCTTCCCTGAGTGGATTCTTGCCTCTGTCATTCCTACGCCGGCCTACTCCGCCTTTGAATGCCTCGTCTGCAGGGTCTCTCTCTCTCTCTCTCTCTCTGGGCCATTCCCTTACTGTGGCTACTATCTATCAGCCAACTGGTCAGATCTCCTCCTTCCACTCTGTGCAGGCAGATCTCTCCTCTTCCCTCCTGGTCCCGACAACTCAACTTCTCCTTCTTGGAGACTTCAACATCCACCTGGATGCTTCCTGTCCCTCCTCTGGACTCTTTCGCGACCTTTGCGACTCTCTCTCACTCTCTATTCTCCCCTCTGGCCTGACTCACTCTGCATGTTCTGATCTCATCAGACCTTCCCGTTTCGATCCGTCTCACCACTCCTCTCTCCTGGAGCAATCACTTTCTCCTTTCATCCCAGCTCACCCTCTCTACCCCTCAGGCCAAGCCAACTCCAGCACTGCCACCCACCTTCTCGGTCATCCAACCCATGAAGTGCGTGTCAGTTGAGGCTTTCACCACCACTTTTTCACACCCCCTCCACCTTTGGCTGACTCACACCCTGACACAGCCCTTTCCATGCTCCACTCTGCTATATCTGATACTCCCGATGTTCTTGCCCCTGTCATGAGGATCCGCCTGAAGCCCAAAGCCAAGTGCAACTCCTGGTACGACTCAGACCTTGTCACCCTCAAATGCAAGTGCAGGGTGGCTGAGAGGAAATGGCGCGCTTGTGGTACATCCTCTGACAAACAGGCCTGCTGCCTGCTTCAAAAGGTAATACCGGCTCTCTGTCCTCACCAAGAAGAGAGCTCACCTCCAAGCCTGCGTCTCTGCGCATCTAACAACTTGGCTGAACTCTTTAAAATCTGCAAGGAACTGGCCAATCCTGCCACAGTCTCTACGTCACCTATCCCTTCTCAGGCCATCTGCACAGCACTGGCTTCTCATTTCATCTCCAAAACTCAGGACATCCTGTACTCTCTCTCCTCCTCTGTCCTTGCTCCTTCTACTCCCTGCTCTTCCTCTGGTTCTTCTTTGGCCACCTCTCCTCCCTCCTTCTTTGCCTTTCCCCTGTTCTCCCTGTTCTCCAGAATGGCTAATTTCCCTTACCTGCTGAGTCCCTCAGCAGCTTTGCTAGATTTCTAGGATTTATTTTTTTCACCTGGTAAGAGCGTGAGCCTTTTTCCCCACTCTTACATGTGCTTTGCTGTGTGTTTTACATTTTTTGTGTTCATAGACTGGGGAGTCGCAGCTACTCCATAGGCATCATCTTTTTACTGTGTGTCACACAGTACCTTTAGTGCAGTGACACAGGGTTGTCTTTTTCAGGCTTCCCACTTTAAACTACATTTTTTGGGACTGACTACTGTCTCCCAGAACATGTAAGGTTGCCATTGACTTTATTAGTCTTTTTAAATTCACAGACCCAGTACAAACTATCTTCCATAGAGTACTGGAAAGGGTTAATAGTTATCCCTTTTTGTCTGTTTCCCATGGAACATTATTTCGTTCCCCTTTCTTTAAGATTCGGCTGGTGGCAGTGGTATCTACCATTTTTTTCCTACCGCGTACTATGAAAATAGCCTTGGTACTGTTTTAGGCTATGCTAGTAGCCTCAAACTTTAATCCGCTGGACCCCTTTTAATTTTATTTGGTTCCGGTTGGGTTTATTCGCCATTTCTTTTTGTAAAGGTCTTTCTCGTGTTTAACTCTGCGCGCCAAAACAGGTTTGGTTCCTTTGTTCGCCTTCCGTTGGCGGGCATCTGCACAGAAGCCCTCCTTAGGCGCCTGAGAGTCTGGGTGGACAGGATGTGAGGGAGGGGTTTTAGGCCCCTCACAGGTTCTCCTTGGAGACCCAAGTCACACTCTTCTTTGATTGACTAGGTGACTGTCCTGCCAGGACAGCCACCCTGCTGTGTGATTGACAGCCAGGCTGTGTGAATGGGGGAAAACGGCATAAAAATCAGGTCTCTGGGACTTGAAAGGCAGAGACGCCACTGGATCGAGAGAACCGAAGAGAAGCTGAAGGAAGAGGACTACTGCAACTACTGAACCTCCCGGTGAAGCCATGCTGCGGGTCCGAATCTCCTAAACTTCGACAACAGAGAAGATCTGCAAGGAATCTTCTTCCCTTGAGCTGGTGGGACCAACCAGTTCGCCAAACACCAAGCAAGGCCTCCCTCCCCTGGTCGAATTTGCTGTGCACCGCTGCAGTGAACCGGATAGCCAGGAGGATCGGACCCTGTTTGGATTTTAAGGAGCGCCCCTTTTATTGCTTTGCTTTGCTCTGCTGCTGGTTTCTTCGCTGGGCAGTGCAGGACCCTCCAGTCTTCCTCCTTCTTGTCAGTCCGACAGTCGCTTCAGGAACCGTGAGCCTGCAGGACCTGCCAGGAACTTCTGCCTCAGATACAGCATTCTTCTCCTACTAAGGTACTATTCAAATCTGGTCGTTCGTTCCGTCCGACCGCGGTGAAAGTGTTTTAAATCTTTCGCTAATCCGAGGGCTTGTCCTCCTCTACTCTTTTAAATAACTTTTCTTCCGACCAACTTCAAACTCTTGGCAAAGACTTAACCGCAAACTACTCTGAACTGTGTAATCCTCTGCAAAGATTCTAAACCATTAACATTGGCCCAGGCCTATTGATTTGAATCCTAGTTGTAGTAATCCTTTTCTAGATTGCCCTGCCTACTTACTGTTGGTGCTGCTTGATTTTGAATTGCCTTGTCTTTCCCTCCCTTTTTAAATTGCTGGAGTGCCATTTTGCTCACACTTCATTTTGAGCTTAACTTGTCCAAAATTCATTGGTTGGTGTGTAGTGTATTAAGATTGTGATTTTCTGCTGCTTTATACCTGATGGTGTAAATACATGTATATTCTTTTACTCAGAAACCTTGAGTCAGTGTTTGTTTGAACCATAGCAGTTGCTTTCCTTTGTGTAACTTCTGATACTGCTCACTTTACTCTTGAGATAAGTCTGGCTGCTCAGCCATCGCTGCCACTTTACTATGTAGAACAGGCTTGTACCAAAGGTGAATTTGTACTTGCACTTGAAGTCTTCATTGTGTGTGGTGTTCCCAAAGGGTACTGCATATGATTCTGCCTAACACTCCCCTGACGAGGTTTCTAGACAAGTCTGATCTATGAAAGTCTCGTCAAAACAGGTTCATCTCTGCTCCTCCAAAACCTTCAAGGACCACATTGACTCCCTGGCTCCTGCTCTGGCTGCCTTCTGCAACCAATCCTTTGCCACCGGAGTCTTCCCTTCCTCCCTGAAGCACTCCCTTGTGCACCCTCTTAAGAAACCCTCTGCCGACCCTTCCTGCCCGGCTAACTATCGCCCAATCTCCATCACTCCTTTCCTGAGCAAATTCCTGGAAAAGCTGGCTATCTCCCAGCTCAATCTTCATACAGAATAAAAAGAATTGAAAAACAGATAAACTAACATAACCATCAACAAAGCCGTACCCAATTCATTACACTTATCAATCCCATCAACCATCATATACTTTTTTTCCCCACATGAAAAACAAAGATAGGAGCAGAGGTATGCAATTAAGAAAATTCAGTATGGACGGATTGGAGCAAATGATGGTACATTCTCTATCGTCATTATTCTGTCTAAGAGGATGAACCTCCGATTTGGCATCTATTCTTTGCTGATGGTACAATCCCTCTCAAACACCAGATTGAAACCTTCCAACACCGGAACCACTGCAATTGTAAGAGGCTGGTTGTGGCCAGCTATTAGCCAGTCCCCGAACGTACATGGAACTAGTCTACCCGAATTCACACCAAATCTGTTGCATAAACAAGATCTTGAATCCCAGGTTCCTTCACAGTCCATTAGGAGATGTTTCAAAGTTTGGTTCTCTGGGTTTCAACATCTTGAACAGCAACATTTGGTGGCATCCCTCATTCCTCTTCTTGAAGGCACTTCCCCGGTTTGTGCTATATTCAGTCTCAATCTGAGGAATTCTTTTCTTATATTGCAGTCCGGTAATCTCACTAAATATTTTGTAGCTTTGCCCAATTTTGTGTCTGCTTTCAGAAAGGAATTTGCACCTGTCTTTGAGTGCATATCATCAATTGTGAGGATCCAAACCATTGTTTCTAATAATTCTTTTTCTTTAATGGGTTCTGGATTAGGGTTTTAAAGTCTGTATCTGCTTTAGTTAATATCTCCTCAACCAAAGCCCTTAAATTTGTCAGCATTTTTTATCTATTATTTTCCATATGGGTTCTGATATCCGCATAAAGCGCATCCTCCTGCGCTGTCTTGATCAACCGGAAGAGGGCGATTAACTTCGAGTCTGCTTGAACCTTGAGGTATCTCAACCCCAGTTCAAATCTAAACCAGGATACCGAAAGGCTTGCCGAGAGGCCGAGCCCCCTCTTCCAAATAAGCCCTTCCAAGTCACCACAGTGGTAGTCTCAGAGTGCCTAGGTACGTCAGTAAATGTGTGTATTGTGCCACAGGCATCTAGAGTTTAGTCTACAGAAGGAAAGGGAGCAGGGAAAACATGAGAGAATGGGAAAGATGGAATAGGCGCCACAGCCAAATGGTGGGAGGGATGAGGCAGGGGTTTTCGTGACCATGAGTGCATGTCAGTCCAGCTGAATGGGCCATAGTTTTAGAATGCAGATAATAAGGGTACGCCCTAAAGCATTTGGAATCAACTGACTGTGTTTCGATGCAGATTTCGAAGAGAATGTAGACAGAGATAAACATTGTAAGTGGAGTAAGATGGGGCAAGTGCACTATCCTTCTGCACATGACGACAGTCTGGCAAACTTTCAGGTAACACGTTCTAGTGATGTCAGCATGTCTTTGGCTCAGTGGCAGACAAGGATTAAGGCTTCCGCAAGGCCTGTGGATCAATGTTAACCTTCATGCATTTGAAAAAAATGCAAAAATGCACAATGGAACAGGAGGGCTAACTTGTAAAAATTGAGCATGATTGTAGCTTTATTTTCTCCATCATGAATGGAAGCCTATAAGTACCAGAACACTAATTGATGTGAGCCTAAAACAAATATCATCGAAGCTTACTGCTGCATTTTAAAGATGTACATACACTCACCCAGAGAAACGGTATGATTGGGTTGTCTGCCTATAGTCGATGTTTAACACAGACTTGCAGATTGCTTTCCATAATCCAAAGAACGTGTACTATAAAGAAGCATCAAAAAAGCATTTCTCCCGTTTAGGGACCCTTTCACTAAAATGACCTACATGAAAAGCAAGAGCAGGCAATTGGGTAAACAATGCCACCAGAAAGTAATAAGGCAAATCTGTTTGTGGAAACAGAACAATACTATACAGTGAAACAGGATTATCTATCCAGGATTACAGATATGCTTGTGGAAAGGACATATTTGGTTCCACTGCATCCAATTTGGTGACCTAATCACCTCTCCCTATGTGCATATGTGGAACGGCTTTCCTGGACACGAAGCATGACATATGGGGCAGTAATACACTTCTGGGCAAAGCCAATTTCACATTGTAAAACAATCAAATGCAGAGCTGTGAACAGTTGTCATTTGTATATTCACCATATCCGGATCAGGATCCGAATCCTGCTGCAGTAGCTTTATCTAAAAGTCGGAAATAAACAGCAGTGGGGCGGTGGAGGCCATTAGATGAAACCCCGACAGCTCCCGCCCAAAAAATCGCATACCTAACGGTACTGGGAGGTGCAATATAAGTATTACTGCGCATGCCTAGACGCTAAGACACAGCTCACGAAGACATGCTCAAAAGTCAGCGCAGACAGCCCTCACGAGGACATGCGCAAAAGCAGTGCAAAGACACTACTCGCTTAGACAAACTCAAAGGCAGCACAAGCGACTGGGAAGGGAGTTCACAGAGCAGGCGCTTCCAGTACCTTTTCATCAGGAGAACTCTACCCCCGGAAATTCTTGTTTACATACCTGCTTACTGAGCATGCGTTGTGTCTCAGTAATTAACTGGATAGGATTTTCTGACGCTTGATACTAGTTCCCCTGCGAGAAACGGAACATTGGTTGATGCGAGATAGAGTGTGAGTGGGCTAGTTCCCATTAGAGAATTGGCTCTTTTTGCCCCTGGTGGACAAGTCCTGTATAATAATGGGAACGAACCTACTCACACTGAGAAGGCTAGTTGCCATTAGAGAAATGACCCGTTTTGCCCCTAGTGGCCACCTCCTACATAATAATGGGAACTAGCCTACTCACACTGAGAAGGCTAGTTCCCATTAGAGAATTGGCTATTTTTGCCCCTAGTGGCCAAGTCCTGCATAATAATGGGAACCAACCTACTCACACTGAGAAGGCTAGTTCCCATTAGAGAAATGGCCCTTTTTGCCCGTAGTGGCCACCTCCTACATAATAATGAGAACTAGCCTACTCACACTGAGAAGGCTAGTTCGCATTAGAGAAATTGCCCTTTTTGCCCCTAGTTTATGTTTATTCATTTATATTGCACGCCAGACCCGAGGGTAAGAGGGCGCAGGAGCAACAAGGTTAGTCTCAGCTTGGTTGCAATGCTGTACAGTAATTTACAGTGAGTACATTGGTTAAAACAGTTGCCATAGTAGCAGTGATATACAGTTTACAGGTATACATATTTACATAGTTTACAGAGGTAAGGTAAGTTATCAGTCAATTAACGGCCATTGTTCTTTATCCACTGGATGTAGTTACGTCTAAAGTGGGTGTAGGTTTGAGGTGTCCTTAATGAAGGCGGTAGGGAATTCCAGTGTTGGGCTGCTTTCACCTGGAAGCTGTTGCCGCCCATTTTGGTTTGTTTGAATGCAGACCAAGTGACAATTCAGTATTGTGAGAATGCGGGACCAAGAGAATGCAGTTCCGTGGGGAATGCAGACCAAGTGACAATTCAGTATTGTGAGAATGCAGGACCAAGAGAATGCAATTCCGTGGGGAATTGTAAATTGTAATTGTTTATTTATACAGCGCTTATACACAGGTGGAGTGCTTCAAAGCGCTTCAAGGCGGGAAGAGAACAAGGGAATACAGTAATCATTCTTAGGCCTTAACGTTTCTGAATGATCTAAAGAGAAAAGACTAGGCCTGTCTGCATTTCTCCTAGTGAAAGTGCATGAAGTGTTGCAGTTGCGACCAAGCTAGGTTGGGGGCACACAAAAAAGGGGGGGAGGGGCAGGACAGACAAACCTACAGGTCCAAGTACATTTAGGTAATTCATGCATACAGACGGAGGTGCGAGGAAGGAGGTATGGGGGGTGGGACAAACGCGTCCAGTCCAGCAGAGCCCCGGGTTAAGTGCAGAGAGGTTGCCCCGCACATGAAACGTAAGCTGAAGTACAATAATGCTGAACATAGAGCAGTGGCCCAGAGGCAAGTGCAAAAAACTAGCAGGGGAGCCTGGGACCTGTAAGGCTCTGGAGGTGAACCAGGCAACCAGTCAGCAAAAAACACTGAACAGAGTTAGGGAGGAGAGGGAGGAAGGAGGGTGAAGAGAAAAAGAATGGTGGTTAGCAGGAGAGAGGGAGAGAGAAGGAGGAAGAGAAGAGGAAGGTCTTGAGGAGTTTCCGGAATTTAAGGTGCTCTGGCTCAAGACAGAGAGAGGCAGGGAGGGTGTTCCAGAGGGAGGCACCTGCAGAGGATAAGGATCTACGCCCAAATCTCTGTTTGTGAAAGTGGCTCACCCGCAGAGAGTTGGAGGAGGCCGAGCGGAGGGCTCTAGAAGGCCTTATGCAGAGGGTCTTGAACTTGATCCTTGCAGCCATAGGCAGCCAGTGGAGGGATTTCAGTGCTGGAGAGATGCGGTGCCTGGGCTTGAAGTGAAGGATAAGTCTTGCGGTTCTGTTCTGGATGAGTTGTAGAGGACGGAGAGTAGAAGTAGGAAGGTTGAGAAAGAGGCTGTTGCAGTAGTCAAGCCTAGATAGAACCAGGGCTCTCGAGGTGATGAGCCTCTGCGGGAAAGTGAAAAAAGGTAGACTAACTCTGAGGAGGTGCAGTTGGTAGTGGGACTTTTTGGAGATGTCTGAGATGTGAGAAGAGAAGGAGAGAGTGGAGTCGAAGATGACCTCTAGATTTTTTGCCTCTTTTGTGGGTGAGGGCGCAGGGCCAAGGGAGGCTGGCCAGTGGGAAAGTGGGAGCAGGGGTCCCAATGAGGATGGACTCTGTCTTACTGGCATCTAAGACTGAATTGTGGATGGACAGTCGGGGATCAGCTAGGAGGAGGAGGCTGAGGGAAGCCTGAAAGAGAGCTGTGTGTCATTCGCATAACATTGAAAGTTAGAGGTAAAGGTAGAGATCCTGTGAGCCAAGGGGGCCATGTATATATTGAAGAACCAGGCAGATATGTTGGATCCCTGGGGGACAACACAAGTAGAGAGAGTGATAGAGGAGAGAAAGGATCCAAGTTCCACCTGGGAGGGCCAGTCAGAGAGAAAGGAGGCGAGCCATGCCAGGGCCTGATCTGTGATTCCAAGAGTATCACAGAGACAGGTGATTAGGATGTTGTGGTTGACCATATCAAAAGCAGAAGAGAGGTCAAGAAGAATGAGGACAGAGGGAGAACTAGGATCAAGATTTGAGAGCAGGTCTTCACGGGTATTCAGAAGAGCAGTTTCTGTGCCTCTGGATGATCTAAAGCCAGACTGATGGTCGTGGAGACAACCAACAGATTCAGTGTGGAGGGTAAGTAGAGAGATGGCCGCTTCTCCAGACCAAATGAATGCAGATTGCAGATTGTGACAATGCAGGACCAAGACAATGCAGTTCCGTGGGGAATGCAGACCAAACGACAATTCATGCCCCTGACAATATAGATCTTGTACCCAGTACATGGTCTATGAGAAGATAGTCCCCATGATAATGCAGGTTCAGTGAGACTGGCTCCCCTATAATAATAATGCAGCTTAAAATGCAGATCATGGAGCATGCAGACTCCATGGGAATGCAGACTCAGTGAGAAATCGGCCCTGGGAAAATGTATCAGGGATGTACACTTTTGTCACGACAAGGGAGACTTAAGTAGTCCCAAAAGTGCTACTACCCATGCTCCCTTGAAAGCCACGCATTGCAGCTGCGCCATTCGTAGCAGTTGTAAGCTATGTAGGAGGTAGGCTGGGTGGTGTACCATCCCCTTCCCGAGGTCGATACATTGAGTACCATTACATTGGATAGTAACAATAGTTCTTATTACAGGGCTAGGAATTGGGAATTCTCTAACATGAACCAGTTATGTTCAAAAACAAATGTAATTCCAGCACTGGCACAGTCAATGAATCACAAAGGCCCAGCCGCGTGGCTCTTTCATTATTATTACAGTAAAAAAAACATACACACTGGTGAAAACTTGGACCATTTAGCGCCAACCCTTAAAAATAATATACAGGCTCTTATAGCTGGACCCAGAAATTCCACACTTGGATATGGATGGGGCCTGCATTAACCCGCATTATTTTTTCTAAAATTCCATTTTTGTTTTTTTGTGGCCACGTCCTGCATAATAATGGGAACTAGCCTACTCAAACTGAGAAGGCTAGTCCCATTAGAGAAATTCCCCCTTTTGCTCCCCTGGTGGCCAAGTCCTGCATAATAATGGGAACTAGCCTACTCACTGAGAAGGCTAGTTCCCATTAGACAAATTGCCCTTTTTACCCCTAGTGGCCACCTTCTGCACAATGATGGGAACTAGCTTACTCACACTGAGAAGGCTAGTTCGCATTAGAGAAATTGCCCTTTTTGCTCCCCTAGTGGGCAGGTCCTACATAATAATGGGAACTAGCCTACTCCCTTTTTTGCTCCCCTAGTGGTCTGGTCCTGCATAATAATGGGGTTTAGATTATTCACACTGAGTGGGCTAGTTCCCATTAGACAAGAGGACCTTTCTGCCTCTCCAGGTCGAAGGGCCGTTTCTCTAATGGGAAATAGCTGTTTCAGTGTGAGTGGGCTAGTTCCCATTAGACGAGAGGACCTTTCTGCCTCTTCAGGTCAGAGGGTCGTTTCTCTAATGGGAAATAGCTGCTTCAGTGTGAGTGGGCTAGTTCCCATTTTCCCCCACCCTTCCCTCACTCTAAAAAGGACCCACGGGTTAGAGCAGGAGCGTTCTGCAGCACACAGTGTGTTTTTCTCCCCTTGAATCTTTGTGACTGGAAACAGGTGTTTGTTGCAAGTAATCCGAATGTGACTGTAAGCAAGCAGAACCCTTTGCACACTTCCTGATGAAGAGCATGCAAGTCACTGTGGCAAAAGCTATGCAAATCGCGCAACCTACCAAAGATGAATTAGAGAACCCCCGCAGAGAACCATTGATTGCAAAAACAGAATAGCTTGCTGACATAGCAGCCCAGTGCAGGACGCCATGTGGAGCTGCAACGTGTAATGGGTTTGGCTGCAATGCAAACAAGCCCACTTACACGCGCACATCTGCTCAAAGGTATCCGGTCATTTTTTCAAATGCATTTCTTCGAAATGCAATTATGTCGAAAACATTTCGTCGAAAAAAATGTTTTCGAATGTATTATTTTTTTATTTAATATGTTTTTTTGGGGGGTTTTGAAAGTTAAAGAAAGTGTTTGAAAAAAACAGGAGGTTTGGGGGGAACCTCCCATTTAAAAAATAAATTAAAAAAAGACATTCAAAATATTTTTTTTCGCCGAAATGTTTTCGACATAATGGCATTAAAAAAAAATTTATTCAAAAATGTCACTATAAACCCTGCTCAAACAAGCGGACAAAAACTGCGACAAGCGACCTCCAAATATTGTAAGTGACTTTTGGCAAAAAGAAGCCCAAAGTCGCTTATAATAAGCACACCTGGCAACACTGCTTGCACCGTCAGCCAAAGCCTTCCAGCTTCCCGAATCCCGCTCACTGAAATTGCTCCAGAATCGCTTCATTGCTCCAGAAAAATCAACAATGATGACATAGGAAGTCACGTGAAGAAGAGTAGGCGGGCCGTTGCTATGGTCCGTTTCTCGGATGGGAACTAGTCACTACCATACTAGTTCCCATCCGAGAAATGGACCATTGGTTGCTAGGGCCATTTCTCAGATGGGAAATAGCTGCTTCAGTGTGAGTGGGCTAGTTCCCATTAGAGAATTGGCCCTTTTTGCCGCTAGTGGCCAAGTCCTGCATAATAATGGGAACTAGCCTACTCACACTGAGAAGGCTAGTTCCCATTAGAGAATTTACCCTTTTTGCTCCCCTAGTGGCCAAGTCCTGCATAATAATGGAATTAGCATACTCACACTAAGAAGGTTAGTTCCCATTACAGAAATTGCCCTTTTTGCTCCCCTAGTGGCCAAGTCCTGCATAATAATGGGAACTAGCCTACTCACACTGAGAAGGCAAGTTCCCATAAGAGAAATGCCCCTTTTTGCTCCCATAGTGGTCTGGTCCTGCATAATAATGGGGTTTAGACTATTCACACCGAGAAGGCTCGTTCCCATTAGACGTGAGTGGGCTAGTTCCCATCAGACAAGAGGACCTTTCTGCCCCCTGTCTGCCTCTCCAGGTCAGAGGGCCGTTTCTCTAATGGGAAATAGATGCTTCAGTGTGAGTGGGCTAGTTCCCATTAGACGAGAGGACCTTTGTACCTCTCCAGGTCGGAGGGCCGTTTCTCTAATGGGAAATAGCTGCTTCAGTGTGAGTGGGCTAGTTCCCATTACAAGAGAGGACCTTTCTGCCTCTCTGGGTCGGAGAACCATTTCTCTAATGGGAAAAAACTGCTTCAGTGTGAGTGGGCTAGTTCCCATTAGACGAGAGGACCGCTCTTTCTCTCCAGGTCGGAGGGCCGTTTCTCTAATGGGAAATAGCTGCTTCAGTGTGAGTGGGCTAGTTCCCATTAGTCACAGAGACCTTTCTGCCTCTCCACGTCAGAGGGCCGTTTCTCTAATGGGAAATAGCTGCTTCAGTGTGAGTGGGCTACTTCCCCTTAGACTTGAGTACCTTTCTGCCGCTCCAGGTCGGAGGGCCGTTTCTCTAATGGGAAATAGCATCTTCAGTGTGAGTGGGCTAGTTCCCATTAGACAAGAGGACCTTTCTGCTTCTCCAGGTCGGAGGGCCGTTTCTCTAATGGGAAATAGCTGCTTCAATGTCAGTGGGCTAGTTCCCATTAGATGAGAGGACCTTTCTTCCTCTCTGGGTCAGAGGGGTGTTAAATGGGAAATAGCTGCTTCAGTGTGAGTGGGCTAGTTCCCATTAGACGAGAGGACCTTTCTGCCTCTCCAGGTCGGAGGGCCGTTTCTCTAATGGGAAATAGCTGCTTCAGTGTGAGTGGGCTAGTTCCCATTAGATGAGGGACCTTTCTGCCTCTCCAGGTCAGAGGGCCATTTCTCTAATGGGAAACAGTTGCTTCAGTGTGAGTGGGCTAGTTCCCATTAGACGAAGGGACCTTTCTGCCTCTCCAGGTCAAAGGGCTGGTTCTCTAATGGGAAACAGCTGCTTCAGTGTGGGTGCGCTAGTTCCATTAGACTAGGGTACCTTTCTGCCTCTCCAGGTGGGAAGGGCCGTTTCTCTAATGGGAAATAGCTACTTCAGTGTGAGTAGGCTAGTTCCCATTAGACAAAAGGATGTTTCTGCCTCTCCAGGTCGCAGGGCCGTTTCTCTAATAGGAAATAGCTGCTTCAGTGTGAGTGGGCTAGTTCCCATTAGACAAGGGGGCCTTTCTGCCTCTCCCGGTCGGAGGTCCCTTTCTCTAATGGGAAATAGCTGCTTCAGTGTGAGAGGTCTAGTTCCCACTAAACGAAAAAACCTTTCTGCCTCTACAGGTCAGAGGGCCGGTTCTCTAATGGGAAATAGCTGCTTCAGTTTGAGTGGGCTAGTTCCCATTAGACGAGAGGACCTTTCTGCCTCTCTGGGTCGGAGGGCCATGTCTCTAATGGGAAATAGCTGCTTCAGTGTGAGTGGGCTAGTTCCCATTAGACACAGAGACCTTTCTGCCTCTCCAGGTCAGAGGGCGGTTTCTCTAATGGAAATAGCATCTTTAGTGTGAGTGGGCTAGCTCCCATTAGACAAGAGGACCTTTCTGCTTCTCCGGGTCAGAGGGCCGTTTCTCTAATGGGAAATAGCTGCTTCAATGTCAGTGGGCTAGTTCCCATGAGATGAGAGGACCTTTCTTCCTCTCTGGGTCAGAGGGGTGTTTCTCTAATGGGAAATAGCTGATTCAGTGTGATTGGGCTAGTTCCCATTAGACCAGAGGACCTTTCTGCCTCTCCAGGTCAGAGGGACGTTTCTCTAATGGGAAATAGCTGATTCAGTGTGAGTGGGCTAGTTCCCATTAGACAAAAGGACCTTTCTACCTCTCCAGGTCGGAGGGCCTTTCTCTAATGGGAAATGGCTGCTTCAATGTGAGCGGGCTAGTTCCCATTAGATGAAAGGACCTTTCTGCCTCTACAGGTCAAAGGGCCGTTTCTCTAATGGGAAATAGGTGCTTCAGTGTGAGTGGGCTAGTTCCCATTAGACGAGGGGACCCTTCTGCCTCTCCAGCTCGGAGGGCCGTTTCTCTAATGGGAAACAGTTGCTTCAGTGTGAGTGGGCTAGTTCCCATTAGTGGAGGGGACCTTTCTGCCTCTCCAGGTCGGAGGGCCATTTTTATAATGGGAAATTGCTGCTTCAGTGTGGGTGCACTAGTTCCCTTTGGACTAGGGTACCTTTCTGCCTCTCCAGGTCAGAGGGCCGTTTCTCTAATGTGAAATAGCTGCTTCAGTGTCAGTGGGCTAGTTCCCATTAGACGAAAGGACCTTTCAGCCTCTCCAGGTTGGAAGGGCCGTTTCTCTAATGGGAAATAGCTACTTCAGTGTGAGTAGGCTAGTTCCCATTAGACGAAAGGACGTTTCTGCCTCTAAAGGTTGGAGGGCCGTTTCTCTAATGGGAAATAGCTGCTTCAGTGTGAGTGAGCTAGTTCCCATTAGAAGAAAGGACCTTTCTGCCTCTCCAGGTCGGTGGGCCGTTTCTCTAATGGGAAACAGCTGCTTCAGTGTGAGTGGGCTAGTTCCCATTGGGCGAGGAGACCTTTCTGCCTCTCCAGGTCGGAGGGCCATTTCTCTAATGGGAAACAGCTGCTTCAGTGTGGGTGCGCTAGTTCCATTAGACTAGGGTACCTTTCTGCCTCTCCAGGTGGGACGGGCCGTTTCTCTAATGGGAAATAGCTACTTCAGTGTGAGTAGGCTAGTTCGCATTAGACAAAAGGATGTTTCTGCCTGTCCAGGTCGCAGGGCCGTTTCTCTAATAGGAAATAGCTGCTTCAGTGTGAGTGGGCTAGTCCCCATTAGACGAGGGGGCCTTTCTGCCTCTCCCGGTTGGAGGTCCCTTTCTCTAATGGGAAATAGCTGCTTCAGTGTGAGAGGTCTAGTTCCCACTAGACGAGAGAACCTTTCTGCCTCTACAGGTCGGAGGGCCGTTTCTCTAATGGGAAATAACTGCTTCAGTTTGAGTGGGCTAGTTCCCATTAGACGAGAGGACCTTTCTGCCTCTCTGGGTCGGAGGGCCATTTCTCTAATGGGAAATAGCTGCTTCAGTGTGAGTGGGCTAGTTCCCATTAGACACAGAGACCTTTCTGCCTCTCCAGGTCAGAGGGCGGTTTCTCTAATGGAAATAGCATCTTTAGTGTGAGTGGGCTAGTTCCCATTAGACAAGAGGACCTTTCTGCTTCTCCGGGTCGGAGGGCCGTTTCTCTAATGGGAAATAGCTGCTTCAATGTCAGTGGGCTAGTTCCCATGAGATGAGAGGACCTTTCTTCTCTCTGGGTCAGAGGGGTGTTTCTCTAATGGGAAATAGCTTATTCAGTGTGAGTGGGCTAGTTCCCATTAGACCAGAGGACCTTTCTGCCTCTCCAGGTCAGAGGGACGTTTCTCTAATGGGAAATAGTTGATTCAGTGTGAGTGGGCTAGTTCCCATTAGACAAAAGGTTCTTTCTGCCTCTCCAGGTCGGAGGGCCGTTTCTCTAATGGGAAATAGCTGCTTCAATGTGAGCGGGCTAGTTCCCATTAGACGAAAGGACCTTTCTGCCTCTACAGGTCAAAGGGCCGTTTCTCTAATGGGAAATAGGTGCTTCAGTGTGAGTGGGCTAGTTCCCATTAAACGAGGGGACCTTTCTGCCTCTCCAGTTTGGAGGGCCGTTTCTCTAATGGGAAACAGTTGCTTCAGTGTGAGTGGGCTAGTTCCCATTAGTGGAGGGGACCTTTCTGCCTCTCCAGGTCTAAGGGCTGTTTCTCTAATGGGAAACAGCTGCTTCAGTGTGAGTGGGCTAGTTCCTATTAGTCGAAGGGACCTTTCTGCCTCTCCAGGTTGGAGGGCCATTTTTATAATGGGAAATTGCTGCTTCAGTGTGGGTGCGCTAGTTCCCTTTAGACTAGGGTACCTTTCTGCCTCTCCAGGTCAGAGGGCCGTTTCTCTAATGTGAAATAGCTGCTTCAGTGTCAGTGGGCTAGTTCCCATTAGACGAAAGGACCTTTCAGCCTCTCCAGGTTGGAAGGGCAGTTTCTTTAATGGGAAATAGCTACTTCAGTGTGAGTAGGCTAGTTCCCATTAGACGAAAGGACGTTTCTGCCTCTAAAGGTTGGAGGGCCGTTTCTCTAATGGGAAATAGCTGCTTCAGTGTGAGTGAGCTAGTTCCCATTAGAAGAAAGGACCTTTCTGCCTCTCCAGGTCGGTGGGCCGTTTCTCTAATGGGAAACAGCTGCTTCAGTGTGAGTGGGCTAGTTCCCATTGGGGGAGGAGACCTTTCTGCCTCTCCAGGTCGGAGGGCCATTTCTCTAATGGGAAACAGCTGCTTCAGTGTGAGTGGGCTAGTTCCCATTAGACGAGGGGACCTTTCTATCTCTCCCGGTCGGAGGGCCCTTTCTCTAATGGGAAATAGCTGCTTCAGTGTGAGAGGGCTAGTTCCCATTAGACAAGAGGACCTTTCTGCCTCTAAAGGTTGGAGGGCCGTTTCTCTAATGGGAAATAGCTGCTTCAGTGTGAGTGAGCTAGTTCCGATTAGACAAATGGAGCTTTCTGCCTCGTTGGGTCAGAGGGGCGTTTCTCTAATGGGAAATAGCTGCTTCAGTGTCAGTGGGCTAGTTCCCATTAGACAAAAGGACCTTTCAGCCTCTCCAGGTTGGAAGGGCCGTTTCTCTAATGGGAAATAGCTACTTCAGTGTGAGTAGGCTAGTTCCCATTAGACGAAAGGACGTTTCTGCCTGTCCAGGTCGCAGGACCGTTTCTCTAATGGGAAATAGCTGCTTCAGTGTGAGTGGGCTAGTTCCCATTAGACAAGCTCTCCCGGTCGGAGGGCTCTTTCTCTAATGGGAAATAGCTGCTTCAGTGTGAGAGGGCTAGTTCCCATTAGACAAGAGGACATTTCTGCCTCTAAAGGTTGGAGGGCCGTTTCTCGAATGGGAAATAGCTGCTTGAGTGTGAGTGAGCTAGTTCCCATTAGACGAGGGGACCTTTCTGCCTCTCTGGGTCCGAGGGACGTTTCTCTAATGGGAAATAGCTGCTTCAGTGTGAGTGGGCTAGTTCCCATTAGTCGAGGGGACGTTTCTGCCTCTCCAGGTCGGAGGGCCGTTTCTCTAATGGGAAATATCTGCTTCAGTGTGAGTGGGCTAGTTCCCATTAGACCAGGGGACCTTTCTGCCCCTCGAGGTCAGAGGGCCATTTCTCTAATGGGAAATAGCTGCTTCAGTGTGAGTGGGATAGTTCCCATTAGACAAAGGGGCCTTTCTGCCTCTCCAGGTCAAAAGGCCATTTCTCTAATGGAAAATAGCTGCTTCAGTGTGAGTGGGCTAGTTCCCATTAGACGAGGGGACCTTTCTATCTCTCCCGGTCGGAGGGCCCTTTCTCTAATGGGAAATAGCTGCTTCAGTGTGAGAGGGCTAGTTCCCATTAGACAAGAGGACCTTTCTGCCTCTAAAGGTTGGAGGGCCGTTTCTCTAATGGGAAATAGCTGCTTCAGTGTGAGTGAGCTAGTTCCCATTAGACAAATGGAGCTTTCTGCCTCGTTGGGTCAGAGGGGCGTTTCTCTAATGGGAAATAGCTGCTTCAGTGTCAGTGGGCTAGTTCCCATTAGACAAAAGGACCTTTCAGCCTCTCCAGGTTGGAAGGGCCGTTTCTCTAATGGGAAATAGCTACTTCAGTGTGAGTAGGCTAGTTCCCATTAGACGAAAGGACGTTTCTGCCTGTCCAGGTCGCAGGACCGTTTCTCTAATGGGAAATAGCTGCTTCAGTGTGAGTGGGCTAGTTCCCATTAGACAAGCTCTCCCGGTCGGAGGGCTCTTTCTCTAATGGGAAATAGCTGCTTCAGTGTGAGAGGGCTAGTTCCCATTAGACAAGAGGACATTTCTGCCTCTAAAGGTTGGAGGGCCGTTTCTCGAATGGGAAATAGCTGCTTGAGTGTGAGTGAGCTAGTTCCCATTAGACGAGGGGACCTTTCTGCCTCTCTGGGTCCGAGGGACGTTTCTCTAATGGGAAATAGCTGCTTCAGTGTGAGTGGGCTAGTTCCCATTAGTCGAGGGGACGTTTCTGCCTCTCCAGGTCGGAGGGCCGTTTCTCTAATGGGAAATATCTGCTTCAGTGTGAGTGGGCTAGTTCCCATTAGACCAGGGGACCTTTCTGCCCCTCGAGGTCAGAGGGCCATTTCTCTAATGGGAAATAGCTGCTTCAGTGTGAGTGGGATAGTTCCCATTAGACAAAGGGGCCTTTCTGCCTCTCCAGGTCAAAAGGCCATTTCTCTAATGGAAAATAGCTGCTTCAGTGTGAGTGGGCTAGTTCCCATTAGACGAGGGGACCTTTCTATCTCTCCCTGTCGGAGGGCCCTTTCTCTAATGGGAAATAGCTGCTTCAGTGTGAGAGGGCTAGTTCCCATTAGACAAGAGGACCTTTCTGCCTCTAAAGGTTGGAGGGCCGTTTCTCTAATGGGAAATAGCTGCTTCATTGTGGGTGGGCTAGTTCCCATTAGATGAGAGGACCTTTCTGCCTCTCCTGGTCGGAGGGCACTTTCTCCAATGGGAAATAGCTGCTTCAGTGTGAGTGAGCTAGTTCCCATTAGAAGAAAGGACCTTTCTGCCTCTCCAGGTCGGTGGGCCGTTTCTCTAATGGTAAAAAGCTGCTTCATTGTGGGTGGGCTAGTTCCCATTAGATGAGAGGACCTTTCTGCCTCTCCTGGTCGGAGGGCACTTTCTCCAATGGGAAATAGCTGCTTCAGTGTGAGAGGACTAGTTCTCATTAGACGAGAGGACCTTTCTGCCTCTGTAGGTCGGAGGGACGTTTCTCTAATGGGAAATAGCTGCTTCAATGTGAGTGGGCTAGTTCCCATTAGACAAAGGGGCCTTTCTGCCTCTCCAGGTCAAAGGGCAATTTCTCTAATGGAAAATAGCTGCTTCAGTGTGAGTGGGCTAGTTCCCATTGGACAAGGAGACCTTTCTGCCTCTCCAGGTCGGAGGGCCATTTCTCTAATGGGAAATAGCTGCTTCAGTGTGAGTGGGCTAGTTCCCATTAGACACAGAGACCTTTCTGCCTCTCCAGGTCAGAGGGTGGTTTCTCTAATGGAAATAGCATCTTCAGTGTGAGTGGGCTAGTTCCCATTAGACAAGAGGACCTTTCTGCTTCTCCAGGTCGGAGGGCCGTTTCTCTAATGGGAAATAGCTGATTCAGTGTGAGTGGGCTAGTTCCCATTAGACCAGAGGACCTTTCTGCCTCTCCAGGTCAGAGGGACGTTTCTCTAATGGGAAATAGCTGATTCAGTATGAGTGGGCTAGTTCCCATTAGACGAAAGGACCTTTCTGCCTCTCCAGGTCGGAGGGCCGCTTCTCTAATGGGAAATAGCTGCTTCAATGTGAGCGGGCTAGTTTCCATTAGACGAAAGGACCTTTCTGCCCCTAAAGGTCAAAGGGCCGTTTTACTAATGGGAAATAGCTGCTTCAGTGTGAGTGGGCTAGTTCCCATTAGACGAGGGGACCTTTCTGCCTCTCCAGTTCGGAGGGCCGTTTCTCTAATGGGAAACAGTTGCTTCAGTGTGAGTGGGCTAGTTCCCATTAGTGGAGGGGACCTTTCTGCCTCTCCAGGTCTATGGGCTGTTTCTCTAATGGGAAACAGCTGCTTCAGTGTGAGTGGGCTAGTTCCCATTAGTCAAAGGGACCTTTCTGCCTCTCCAGGTCAGAGGGCCGTTTCTCTAATGTGAAATAGCTGCTTCAGTGTCAGTGGGCTAGTTCCCATTAGACGAAAGGACCTTTCAGCCTCTCCAGGTTGGAAGGGCAGTTTCTTTAATGGGAAATAGCTACTTCAGTGTGAGTAGGCTAGTTCCCATTAGACGAAAGGACGTTTCTGCCTCTAAAGGTTGGAGGGCCGTTTCTCTAATGGGAAATAGCTGCTTCAGTGTGAGTGAGCTAGTTCCCATTAGAAGAAAGGACCTTTCTGCCTCTCCAGGTCGGTGGGCCGTTTCTCTAATGGGAAACAGCTGCTTCAGTGTGAGTGGGCTAGTTCCCATTGGGGGAGGAGACCTTTCTGCCTCTCCAGGTCGGAGGGCCATTTCTCTAATGGGAAACAGCTGCTTCAGTGTGAGTGGGCTAGTTCCCATTAGACGAGGGGACCTTTCTATCTCTCCCGGTCGGAGGGCCCTTTCTCTAATGGGAAATAGCTGCTTCAGTGTGAGAGGGCTAGTTCCCATTAGACAAGAGGACCTTTCTGCCTCTAAAGGTTGGAGGGCCGTTTCTCTAATGGGAAATAGCTGCTTCAGTGTGAGTGAGCTAGTTCCCATTAGACAAATGGAGCTTTCTGCCTCGTTGGGTCAGAGGGGCGTTTCTCTAATGGGAAATAGCTGCTTCAGTGTCAGTGGGCTAGTTCCCATTAGACAAAAGGACCTTTCAGCCTCTCCAGGTTGGAAGGGCCGTTTCTCTAATGGGAAATAGCTACTTCAGTGTGAGTAGGCTAGTTCCCATTAGACGAAAGGACGTTTCTGCCTGTCCAGGTCGCAGGACCGTTTCTCTAATGGGAAATAGCTGCTTCAGTGTGAGTGGGCTAGTTCCCATTAGACAAGCTCTCCCGGTCGGAGGGCTCTTTCTCTAATGGGAAATAGCTGCTTCAGTGTGAGAGGGCTAGTTCCCATTAGACAAGAGGACATTTCTGCCTCTAAAGGTTGGAGGGCCGTTTCTCGAATGGGAAATAGCTGCTTGAGTGTGAGTGAGCTAGTTCCCATTAGACGAGGGGACCTTTCTGCCTCTCTGGGTCCGAGGGACGTTTCTCTAATGGGAAATAGCTGCTTCAGTGTGAGTGGGCTAGTTCCCATTAGTCGAGGGGACGTTTCTGCCTCTCCAGGTCGGAGGGCCGTTTCTCTAATGGGAAATATCTGCTTCAGTGTGAGTGGGCTAGTTCCCATTAGACCAGGGGACCTTTCTGCCCCTCGAGGTCAGAGGGCCATTTCTCTAATGGGAAATAGCTGCTTCAGTGTGAGTGGGATAGTTCCCATTAGACAAAGGGGCCTTTCTGCCTCTCCAGGTCAAAAGGCCATTTCTCTAATGGAAAATAGCTGCTTCAGTGTGAGTGGGCTAGTTCCCATTGGACGAGGAGACCTTTCTGCCTCTCCAGGTCGGAGGGCCATTTCTCTAATGGGAAATAGCTGCTTCAGTGTGAGTGAGCTAGTTCCCATTAGAAGAAAGGACCTTTCTGCCTCTCCAGGTCGGTGGGCCGTTTCTCTAATGGTAAAAAGCTGCTTCATTGTGGGTGGGCTAGTTCCCATTAGATGAGAGGACCTTTCTGCCTCTCCTGGTCGGAGGGCACTTTCTCCAATGGGAAATAGCTGCTTCAGTGTGAGAGGACTAGTTCTCATTAGACGAGAGGACCTTTCTGCCTCTGTAGGTCGGAGGGACGTTTCTCTAATGGGAAATAGCTGCTTCAATGTGAGTGGGCTAGTTCCCATTAGACAAAGGGGCCTTTCTGCCTCTCCAGGTCAAAGGGCAATTTCTCTAATGGAAAATAGCTGCTTCAGTGTGAGTGGGCTAGTTCCCATTGGACAAGGAGACCTTTCTGCCTCTCCAGGTCGGAGGGCCATTTCTCTAATGGGAAATAGCTGCTTCAGTGTGAGTGGGCTAGTTCCCATTAGACACAGAGACCTTTCTGCCTCTCCAGGTCAGAGGGTGGTTTCTCTAATGGAAATAGCATCTTCAGTGTGAGTGGGCTAGTTCCCATTAGACAAGAGGACCTTTCTGCTTCTCCAGGTCAGAGGGCCGTTTCTCTAATGGGAAATAGCTGATTCAGTGTGAGTGGGCTAGTTCCCATTAGACCAGAGGACCTTTCTGCCTCTCCAGGTCAGAGGGACGTTTCTCTAATGGGAAATAGCTGATTCAGTATGAGTGGGCTAGTTCCCATTAGACGAAAGGACCTTTCTGCCTCTCCAGGTCGGAGGGCCGCTTCTCTAATGGGAAATAGCTGCTTCAATGTGAGCGGGCTAGTTTCCATTAGACGAAAGGACCTTTCTGCCCCTAAAGGTCAAAGGGCCGTTTTACTAATGGGAAATAGCTGCTTCAGTGTGAGTGGGCTAGTTCCCATTAGACGAGGGGACCTTTCTGCCTCTCCAGTTCGGAGGGCCGTTTCTCTAATGGGAAACAGTTGCTTCAGTGTGAGTGGGCTAGTTCCCATTAGTGGAGGGGACCTTTCTGCCTCTCCAGGTCTATGGGCTGTTTCTCTAATGGGAAACAGCTGCTTCAGTGTGAGTGGGCTAGTTCCCATTAGTCAAAGGGACCTTTCTGCCTCTCCAGGTCAGAGGGCCGTTTCTCTAATGTGAAATAGCTGCTTCAGTGTCAGTGGGCTAGTTCCCATTAGACGAAAGGACCTTTCAGCCTCTCCAGGTTGGAAGGGCAGTTTCTTTAATGGGAAATAGCTACTTCAGTGTGAGTAGGCTAGTTCCCATTAGACGAAAGGACGTTTCTGCCTCTAAAGGTTGGAGGGCCGTTTCTCTAATGGGAAATAGCTGCTTCAGTGTGAGTGAGCTAGTTCCCATTAGAAGAAAGGACCTTTCTGCCTCTCCAGGTCGGTGGGCCGTTTCTCTAATGGGAAACAGCTGCTTCAGTGTGAGTGGGCTAGTTCCCATTGGGGGAGGAGACCTTTCTGCCTCTCCAGGTCGGAGGGCCATTTCTCTAATGGGAAACAGCTGCTTCAGTGTGAGTGGGCTAGTTCCCATTAGACGAGGGGACCTTTCTATCTCTCCCGGTCGGAGGGCCCTTTCTCTAATGGGAAATAGCTGCTTCAGTGTGAGAGGGCTAGTTCCCATTAGACAAGAGGACCTTTCTGCCTCTAAAGGTTGGAGGGCCGTTTCTCTAATGGGAAATAGCTGCTTCAGTGTGAGTGAGCTAGTTCCCATTAGACAAATGGAGCTTTCTGCCTCGTTGGGTCAGAGGGGCGTTTCTCTAATGGGAAATAGCTGCTTCAGTGTCAGTGGGCTAGTTCCCATTAGACAAAAGGACCTTTCAGCCTCTCCAGGTTGGAAGGGCCGTTTCTCTAATGGGAAATAGCTACTTCAGTGTGAGTAGGCTAGTTCCCATTAGACGAAAGGACGTTTCTGCCTGTCCAGGTCGCAGGACCGTTTCTCTAATGGGAAATAGCTGCTTCAGTGTGAGTGGGCTAGTTCCCATTAGACAAGCTCTCCCGGTCGGAGGGCTCTTTCTCTAATGGGAAATAGCTGCTTCAGTGTGAGAGGGCTAGTTCCCATTAGACAAGAGGACATTTCTGCCTCTAAAGGTTGGAGGGCCGTTTCTCGAATGGGAAATAGCTGCTTGAGTGTGAGTGAGCTAGTTCCCATTAGACGAGGGGACCTTTCTGCCTCTCTGGGTCCGAGGGACGTTTCTCTAATGGGAAATAGCTGCTTCAGTGTGAGTGGGCTAGTTCCCATTAGTCGAGGGGACGTTTCTGCCTCTCCAGGTCGGAGGGCCGTTTCTCTAATGGGAAATATCTGCTTCAGTGTGAGTGGGCTAGTTCCCATTAGACCAGGGGACCTTTCTGCCCCTCGAGGTCAGAGGGCCATTTCTCTAATGGGAAATAGCTGCTTCAGTGTGAGTGGGATAGTTCCCATTAGACAAAGGGGCCTTTCTGCCTCTCCAGGTCAAAAGGCCATTTCTCTAATGGAAAATAGCTGCTTCAGTGTGAGTGGGCTAGTTCCCATTGGACGAGGAGACCTTTCTGCCTCTCCAGGTCGGAGGGCCATTTCTCTAATGGGAAATAGCTGCTTCAGTGTGAGTGAGCTAGTTCCCATTAGAAGAAAGGACCTTTCTGCCTCTCCAGGTTGGTGGGCCGTTTCTCTAATGGTAAAAAGCTGCTTCATTGTGGGTGGGCTAGTTCCCATTAGATGAGAGGACCTTTCTGCCTCTCCTGGTCGGAGGGCACTTTCTCCAATGGGAAATAGCTGCTTCAGTGTGAGAGGACTAGTTCTCATTAGACGAGAGGACCTTTCTGCCTCTGTAGGTCGGAGGGACGTTTCTCTAATGGGAAATAGCTGCTTCAATGTGAGTGGGCTAGTTCCCATTAGACAAAGGGGCCTTTCTGCCTCTCCAGGTCAAAGGGCAATTTCTCTAATGGAAAATAGCTGCTTCAGTGTGAGTGGGCTAGTTCCCATTGGACAAGGAGACCTTTCTGCCTCTCCAGGTCGGAGGGCCATTTCTCTAATGGGAAATAGCTGCTTCAGTGTGAGTGGGCTAGTTCCCATTAGACACAGAGACCTTTCTGCCTCTCCAGGTCAGAGGGTGGTTTCTCTAATGGAAATAGCATCTTCAGTGTGAGTGGGCTAGTTCCCATTAGACAAGAGGACCTTTCTGCTTCTCCAGGTCGGAGGGCCGTTTCTCTAATGGGAAATAGCTGATTCAGTGTGAGTGGGCTAGTTCCCATTAGACCAGAGGACCTTTCTGCCTCTCCAGGTCAGAGGGACGTTTCTCTAATGGGAAATAGCTGATTCAGTATGAGTGGGCTAGTTCCCATTAGACGAAAGGACCTTTCTGCCTCTCCAGGTCGGAGGGCCGCTTCTCTAATGGGAAATAGCTGCTTCAATGTGAGCGGGCTAGTTTCCATTAGACGAAAGGACCTTTCTGCCCCTAAAGGTCAAAGGGCCGTTTTACTAATGGGAAATAGCTGCTTCAGTGTGAGTGGGCTAGTTCCCATTAGACGAGGGGACCTTTCTGCCTCTCCAGTTCGGAGGGCCGTTTCTCTAATGGGAAACAGTTGCTTCAGTGTGAGTGGGCTAGTTCCCATTAGTGGAGGGGACCTTTCTGCCTCTCCAGGTCTATGGGCTGTTTCTCTAATGGGAAACAGCTGCTTCAGTGTGAGTGGGCTAGTTCCCATTAGTCAAAGGGACCTTTCTGCCTCTCCAGGTCAGAGGGCCGTTTCTCTAATGTGAAGTAGCTGCTTCAGTGTCAGTGGGCTAGTTCCCATTAGACGAAAGGACCTTTCAGCCTCTCCAGGTTGGAAGGGCAGTTTCTTTAATGGGAAATAGCTACTTCAGTGTGAGTAGGCTAGTTCCCATTAGACGAAAGGACGTTTCTGCCTCTAAAGGTTGGAGGGCCGTTTCTCTAATGGGAAATAGCTGCTTCAGTGTGAGTGAGCTAGTTCCCATTAGAAGAAAGGACCTTTCTGCCTCTCCAGGTCGGTGGGCCGTTTCTCTAATGGGAAACAGCTGCTTCAGTGTGAGTGGGCTAGTTCCCATTGGGGGAGGAGACCTTTCTGCCTCTCCAGGTCGGAGGGCCATTTCTCTAATGGGAAACAGCTGCTTCAGTGTGAGTGGGCTAGTTCCCATTAGACGAGGGGACCTTTCTATCTCTCCCGGTCGGAGGGCCCTTTCTCTAATGGGAAATAGCTGCTTCAGTGTGAGAGGGCTAGTTCCCATTAGACAAGAGGACCTTTCTGCCTCTAAAGGTTGGAGGGCCGTTTCTCTAATGGGAAATAGCTGCTTCAGTGTGAGTGAGCTAGTTCCCATTAGACAAATGGAGCTTTCTGCCTCGTTGGGTCAGAGGGGCGTTTCTCTAATGGGAAATAGCTGCTTCAGTGTCAGTGGGCTAGTTCCCATTAGACAAAAGGACCTTTCAGCCTCTCCAGGTTGGAAGGGCCGTTTCTCTAATGGGAAATAGCTACTTCAGTGTGAGTAGGCTAGTTCCCATTAGACGAAAGGACGTTTCTGCCTGTCCAGGTCGCAGGACCGTTTCTCTAATGGGAAATAGCTGCTTCAGTGTGAGTGGGCTAGTTCCCATTAGACAAGCTCTCCCGGTCGGAGGGCTCTTTCTCTAATGGGAAATAGCTGCTTCAGTGTGAGAGGGCTAGTTCCCATTAGACAAGAGGACATTTCTGCCTCTAAAGGTTGGAGGGCCGTTTCTCGAATGGGAAATAGCTGCTTGAGTGTGAGTGAGCTAGTTCCCATTAGACGAGGGGACCTTTCTGCCTCTCTGGGTCCGAGGGACGTTTCTCTAATGGGAAATAGCTGCTTCAGTGTGAGTGGGCTAGTTCCCATTAGTCGAGGGGACGTTTCTGCCTCTCCAGGTCGGAGGGCCGTTTCTCTAATGGGAAATATCTGCTTCAGTGTGAGTGGGCTAGTTCCCATTAGACCAGGGGACCTTTCTGCCCCTCGAGGTCAGAGGGCCATTTCTCTAATGGGAAATAGCTGCTTCAGTGTGAGTGGGATAGTTCCCATTAGACAAAGGGGCCTTTCTGCCTCTCCAGGTCAAAAGGCCATTTCTCTAATGGAAAATAGCTGCTTCAGTGTGAGTGGGCTAGTTCCCATTGGACGAGGAGACCTTTCTGCCTCTCCAGGTCGGAGGGCCATTTCTCTAATGGGAAATAGCTGCTTCAGTGTGAGTGAGCTAGTTCCCATTAGAAGAAAGGACCTTTCTGCCTCTCCAGGTCGGTGGGCCGTTTCTCTAATGGTAAAAAGCTGCTTCATTGTGGGTGGGCTAGTTCCCATTAGATGAGAGGACCTTTCTGCCTCTCCTGGTCGGAGGGCACTTTCTCCAATGGGAAATAGCTGCTTCAGTGTGAGAGGACTAGTTCTCATTAGACGAGAGGACCTTTCTGCCTCTGTAGGTCGGAGGGACGTTTCTCTAATGGGAAATAGCTGCTTCAATGTGAGTGGGCTAGTTCCCATTAGACAAAGGGGCCTTTCTGCCTCTCCAGGTCAAAGGGCAATTTCTCTAATGGAAAATAGCTGCTTCAGTGTGAGTGGGCTAGTTCCCATTGGACAAGGAGACCTTTCTGCCTCTCCAGGTCGGAGGGCCATTTCTCTGATGGGAAATAACTGCTTCAGTGTGAGTGGGCTAGTTCCCATTAGACACAGAGACCTTTCTGCCTCTCCAGGTCAGAGGGTGGTTTCTCTAATGGAAATAGCATCTTCAGTGTGAGTGGGCTAGTTCCCATTAGACAAGAGGACCTTTCTGCTTCTCCAGGTCGGAGGGCCGTTTCTCTAATGGGAAATAGCTGATTCAGTGTGAGTGGGCTAGTTCCCATTAGACCAGAGGACCTTTCTGCCTCTCCAGGTCAGAGGGACGTTTCTCTAATGGGAAATAGCTGATTCAGTATGAGTGGGCTAGTTCCCATTAGACGAAAGGACCTTTCTGCCTCTCCAGGTCGGAGGGCCGCTTCTCTAATGGGAAATAGCTGCTTCAATGTGAGTGGGCTAGTTTCCATTAGACGAAAGGACCTTTCTGCCCCTAAAGGTCAAAGGGCCGTTTTACTAATGGGAAATAGCTGCTTCAGTGTGAGTGGGCTAGTTCCCATTAGACAAGGGGACCTTTCTGCCTCTCCAGTTCGGAGGGCCGTTTCTCTAATGGGAAACAGTTGCTTCAGTGTGAGTGGGCTAGTTCCCATTAGTGGAGGGGACCTTTCTGCCTCTCCAGGTCTATGGGCTGTTTCTCTAATGGGAAACAGCTGCTTCAGTGTGAGTGGGCTAGTTCCCATTAGTCAAAGGGACCTTTCTGCCTCTCCAGGTCGGAGGGCCGTTTTTATAATGGGAAATTGCTGCTTCAGTGTGGGTGCGCTAGTTCCCTTTAGACTAGGGTACCTTTCTGCCTCTCCAGGTCAGAGGGCCGTTTCTCTAATGTGAAATAGCTGCTTCAGTGTCAGTGGGCTAGTTCCCATTAGACAAAAGGACCTTTCAGCCTCTCCAGGTTGGAAGGGCCGTTTCTCTAATGGGAAATAGCTACTTCAGTGTGAGTAGGCTAGTTCCCATTAGACGAAAGGACGTTTCTGCCTGTCCAGGTCGCAGGACCGTTTCTCTAATGGGAAATAGCTGCTTCAGTGTGAGTGGGCTAGTTCCCATTAGACAAGCTCTCCCGGTCGGAGGGCTCTTTCTCTAATGGGAAATAGCTGCTTCAGTGTGAGAGGGCTAGTTCCCATTAGACAAGAGGACATTTCTGCCTCTAAAGGTTGGAGGGCCGTTTCTCGAATGGGAAATAGCTGCTTGAGTGTGAGTGAGCTAGTTCCCATTAGACGAGGGGACCTTTCTGCCTCTCTGGGTCCGAGGGACGTTTCTCTAATGGGAAATAGCTGCTTCAGTGTGAGTGGGCTAGTTCCCATTAGTCGAGGGGACGTTTCTGCCTCTCCAGGTCGGAGGGCCGTTTCTCTAATGGGAAATATCTGCTTCAGTGTGAGTGGGCTAGTTCCCATTAGACCAGGGGACCTTTCTGCCCCTCGAGGTCAGAGGGCCATTTCTCTAATGGGAAATAGCTGCTTCAGTGTGAGTGGGATAGTTCCCATTAGACAAAGGGGCCTTTCTGCCTCTCCAGGTCAAAGGGCCATTTCTCTAATGGAAAATAGCTGCTTCAGTGTGAGTGGGCTAGTTCCCATTGGACGAGGAGACCTTTCTGCCTCTCCAGGTCGGAGGGCCATTTCTCTAATGGGAAATAGCTGCTTCAGTGTGAGTGAGCTAGTTCCCATTAGAAGAAAGGACCTTTCTGCCTCTCTAGGTCGGTGGGCCGTTTCTCTAATGGTAAAAAGCTGCTTCATTGTGGGTGGGCTAGTTCCCATTAGATGAGAGGACCTTTCTGCCTCTCCTGGTCGGAGGGCACTTTCTCCAATGGGAAATAGCTGCTTCAGTGTGAGAGGACTAGTTCTCATTAGACGAGAGGACCTTTCTGCCTCTGTAGGTTGGAGGGACGTTTCTCTAATGGGAAATAGCTGCTTCAGTGTGGGTGCGCTAGTTCCCATTAGACTAGGGGACCTTTCTGCCTCTCCAGGTCGGAGGGCCATTTCTCTAATGGGAAATAGCTGCTTCAGTGTGAGTGAGCTAGTTCCCATTAGAAGAAAGGTCCTTTCTGCCTCTCCAGGTCGGTGGGCCGTTTCTCTAATGGGAAACAGCTGCTTCAGTGTGGGTGGGCTAGTTCCCATTAGATGAGAGGACCTTTCTGCCTCTCCAGGTCGGAGGGCCGTTTCTCTAATGGGAAATAGTTGCTTCAGTGTGAGTGAGCTAGTTCCCATTAGAAGAAAGGACCTTTCTGCCTCTCCAGGTCGGAGGGCCATTTCTCTAATGGGAAATAGCTGCTTCAGTGTGAGTGAGCTAGTTCCCATTAGAAGAAAGGACCTTTCTGCCTCTCCAGGTCGGAGGGCCATTTCTCTAATGGGAAATAGCTGCTTCAGTGTGAGTGAGCTAGTTCCCATTAGACCAGAGGACCTTTCTGCCTCTCCAGGTCAGAGGGACGTTTCTCTAATGGGAAATAGCTGATTCAGTGTGAGTGGGCTAGTTCCCATTAGACAAAAGGACCTTTCTACCTCTCCAGGTCGGAGGGCCTTTCTCTAATGGGAAATGGCTGCTTCAATGTGAGCGGGCTAGTTCCCATTAGATGAAAGGACCTTTCTGCCTCTACAGGTCAAAGGGCCGTTTCTCTAATGGGAAATAGGTGCTTCAGTGTGAGTGGGCTAGTTCCCATTAGACGAGGGGACCTTTCTGCCTCTCCAGCTCGGAGGGCCGTTTCTCTAATGGGAAACAGTTGCTTCAGTGTGAGTGGGCTAGTTCCCATTAGTGGAGGGGACCTTTCTGCCTCTCCAGGTCGGAGGGCCATTTTTATAATGGGAAATTGCTGCTTCAGTGTGGGTGCACTAGTTCCCTTTGGACTAGGGTACCTTTCTGCCTCTCCAGGTCAGAGGGCCGTTTCTCTAATGTGAAATAGCTGCTTCAGTGTCAGTGGGCTAGTTCCCATTAGACGAAAGGACCTTTCAGCCTCTCCAGGTTGGAAGGGCCGTTTCTCTAATGGGAAATAGCTACTTCAGTGTGAGTAGGCTAGTTCCCATTAGACGAAAGGACGTTTCTGCCTCTAAAGGTTGGAGGGCCGTTTCTCTAATGGGAAATAGCTGCTTCAGTGTGAGTGAGCTAGTTCCCATTAGAAGAAAGGACCTTTCTGCCTCTCCAGGTCGGTGGGCCGTTTCTCTAATGGGAAACAGCTGCTTCAGTGTGAGTGGGCTAGTTCCCATTGGGCGAGGAGACCTTTCTGCCTCTCCAGGTCGGAGGGCCATTTCTCTAATGGGAAACAGCTGCTTCAGTGTGGGTGCGCTAGTTCCATTAGACTAGGGTACCTTTCTGCCTCTCCAGGTGGGACGGGCCGTTTCTCTAATGGGAAATAGCTACTTCAGTGTGAGTAGGCTAGTTCCCATTAGACAAAAGGATGTTTCTGCCTGTCCAGGTCGCAGGGCCGTTTCTCTAATAGGAAATAGCTGCTTCAGTGTGAGTGGGCTAGTTCCCATTAGACGAGGGGGCCTTTCTGCCTCTCCCGGTTGGAGGTCCCTTTCTCTAATGGGAAATAGCTGCTTCAGTGTGAGAGGTCTAGTTCCCACTAGACGAGAGAACCTTTCTGCCTCTACAGGTCGGAGGGCCGTTTCTCTAATGGGAAATAGCTGCTTCAGTTTGAGTGGGCTAGTTCCCATTAGACGAGAGGACCTTTCTGCCTCTCTGGGTCGGAGGGCCATTTCTCTAATGGGAAATAGCTGCTTCAGTGTGAGTGGGCTAGTTCCCATTAGACACAGAGACCTTTCTGCCTCTCCAGGTCAGAGGGCGGTTTCTCTAATGGAAATAGCATCTTTAGTGTGAGTGGGCTAGTTCCCATTAGACAAGAGGACCTTTCTGCTTCTCCGGGTCGGAGGGCCGTTTCTCTAATGGGAAATAGCTGCTTCAATGTCAGTGGGCTAGTTCCCATGAGATGAGAGGACCTTTCTTCCTCTCTGGGTCAGAGGGGTGTTTCTCTAATGGGAAATAGCTTATTCAGTGTGAGTGGGCTAGTTCCCATTAGACCAGAGGACCTTTCTGCCTCTCCAGGTCAGAGGGACGTTTCTCTAATGGGAAATAGCTGATTCAGTGTGAGTGGGCTAGTTCCCATTAGACAAAAGGTTCTTTCTGCCTCTCCAGGTCGGAGGGCCGTTTCTCTAATGGGAAATAGCTGCTTCAATGTGAGCGGGCTAGTTCCCATTAGACGAAAGGACCTTTCTGCCTCTACAGGTCAAAGGGCCGTTTCTCTAATGGGAAATAGGTGCTTCAGTGTGAGTGGGCTAGTTCCCATTAAACGAGGGGACCTTTCTGCCTCTCCAGTTTGGAAGGCCGTTTCTCTAATGGGAAACAGTTGCTTCAGTGTGAGTGGGCTAGTTCCCATTAGTGGAGGGGACCTTTCTGCCTCTCCAGGTCTAAGGGCTGTTTCTCTAATGGGAAACAGCTGCTTCAGTGTGAGTGGGCTAGTTCCTATTAGTCGAAGGGACCTTTCTGCCTCTCCAGGTTGGAGGGCCATTTTTATAATGGGAAATTGCTGCTTCAGTGTGGGTGCGCTAGTTCCCTTTAGACTAGGGTACCTTTCTGCCTCTCCAGGTCAGAGGGCCGTTTCTCTAATGTGAAATAGCTGCTTCAGTGTCAGTGGGCTAGTTCCCATTAGACGAAAGGACCTTTCAGCTTCTCCAGGTTGGAAGGGCAGTTTCTTTAATGGGAAATAGCTACTTCAGTGTGAGTAGGCTAGTTCCCATTAGACGAAAGGACGTTTCTGCCTCTAAAGGTTGGAGGGCCGTTTCTCTAATGGGAAATAGCTGCTTCAGTGTGAGTGAGCTAGTTCCCATTAGAAGAAAGGACCTTTCTGCCTCTCCAGGTCGGTGGGCCGTTTCTCTAATGGGAAACAGCTGCTTCAGTGTGAGTGGGCTAGTTCCCATTGGGGGAGGAGACCTTTCTGCCTCTCCAGGTCGGAGGGCCATTTCTCTAATGGGAAACAGCTGCTTCAGTGTGAGTGGGCTAGTTCCCATTAGACGAGGGGACCTTTCTATCTCTCCCGGTCGGAGGGCCCTTTCTCTAATGGGAAATAGCTGCTTCAGTGTGAGAGGGCTAGTTCCCATTAGACAAGAGGACCTTTCTGCCTCTAAAGGTTGGAGGGCCGTTTCTCTAATGGGAAATAGCTGCTTCAGTGTGAGTGAGCTAGTTCCCATTAGACAAAGGGAGCTTTCTGCCTCGTTGGGTCAGAGGGGCGTTTCTCTAATGGGAAATAGCTGCTTCAGTGTGAGTGGGCTAGTTCCCATTAGACAAGGGGACCTTTCTGCCCCTCGAGGTCAGAGGGCCATTTCTCTAATGGGAAATAGCTGCTTCAGTGTGAGTGGGCTAGTTCCCATTAGACAAAGGGGCCTTTCTGCCTCTCCAGGTCAAAGGGCAATTTCTCTAATGGAAAATAGCTGCTTCAGTGTGAGTGGGCTAGTTCCCATTAGACACAGAGACCTTTCTGCCTCTCCAGGTCAGAGGGTGGTTTCTCTAATGGAAATAGCATCTTCAGTGTGAGTGGGCTAGTTCCCATTAGACAAGAGGACCTTTCTGCTTCTCCAGGTCGGAGGGCCGTTTCTCTAATGGGAAATAGCTGATTCAGTGTGAGTGGGCTAGTTCCCATTAGACCAGAGGACCTTTCTGCCTCTCCAGGTCAGAGGGACGTTTCTCTAATGGGAAATAGCTGATTCAGTATGAGTGGGCTAGTTCCCATTAGACGAAAGGACCTTTCTGCCTCTCCAGGTCGGAGGGCCGCTTCTCTAATGGGAAATAGCTGCTTCAATGTGAGCGGGCTAGTTTCCATTAGACGAAAGGACCTTTCTGCCCCTAAAGGTCAAAGGGCCGTTTTACTAATGGGAAATAGCTGCTTCAGTGTGAGTGGGCTAGTTCCCATTAGACGAGGGGACCTTTCTGCCTCTCCAGTTCGGAGGGCCGTTTCTCTAATGGGAAACAGTTGCTTCAGTGTGAGTGGGCTAGTTCCCATTAGTGGAGGGGACCTTTCTGCCTCTCCAGGTCTATGGGCTGTTTCTCTAATGGGAAACAGCTGCTTCAGTGTGAGTGGGCTAGTTCCCATTAGTCAAAGGGACCTTTCTGCCTCTCCAGGTCGGAGGGCCGTTTTTATAATGGGAAATTGCTGCTTCAGTGTGGGTGCGCTAGTTCCCTTTAGACTAGGGTACCTTTCTGCCTCTCCAGGTCAGAGGGCCGTTTCTCTAATGTGAAATAGCTGCTTCAGTGTCAGTGGGCTAGTTCCCATTAGACAAAAGGACCTTTCAGCCTCTCCAGGTTGGAAGGGCCGTTTCTCTAATGGGAAATAGCTACTTCAGTGTGAGTAGGCTAGTTCCCATTAGACGAAAGGACGTTTCTGCCTGTCCAGGTCGCAGGACCGTTTCTCTAATGGGAAATAGCTGCTTCAGTGTGAGTGGGCTAGTTCCCATTAGACAAGCTCTCCCGGTCGGAGGGCTCTTTCTCTAATGGGAAATAGCTGCTTCAGTGTGAGAGGGCTAGTTCCCATTAGACAAGAGGACATTTCTGCCTCTAAAGGTTGGAGGGCCGTTTCTCGAATGGGAAATAGCTGCTTGAGTGTGAGTGAGCTAGTTCCCATTAGACGAGGGGACCTTTCTGCCTCTCTGGGTCCGAGGGACGTTTCTCTAATGGGAAATAGCTGCTTCAGTGTGAGTGGGCTAGTTCCCATTAGTCGAGGGGACGTTTCTGCCTCTCCAGGTCGGAAGGCCGTTTCTCTAATGGGAAATATCTGCTTCAGTGTGAGTGGGCTAGTTCCCATTAGACCAGGGGACCTTTCTGCCCCTCGAGGTCAGAGGGCCATTTCTCTAATGGGAAATAGCTGCTTCAGTGTGAGTGGGCTAGTTCCCATTAGACAAAGGGGCCTTTCTGCCTCTCCAGGTCAAAGGGCCATTTCTCTAATGGAAAATAGCTGCTTCAGTGTGAGTGGGCTAGTTCCCATTGGACGAGGAGACCTTTCTGCCTCTCCAGGTCGGAGGGCCATTTCTCTAATGGGAAATAGCTGCTTCAGTGTGAGTGAGCTAGTTCCCATTAGAAGAAAGGACCTTTCTGCCTCTCCAGGTCGGTGGGCCGTTTCTCTAATGGTAAAAAGCTGCTTCATTGTGGGTGGGCTAGTTCCCATTAGATGAGAGGACCTTTCTGCCTCTCCTGGTCGGAGGGCACTTTCTCCAATGGGAAATAGCTGCTTCAGTGTGAGAGGACTAGTTCTCATTAGACTAGAGGACCTTCCTGCCTCTGTAGGTCGGAGGGACGTTTCTCTAATGGGAAATAGCTGCTTCAGTGTGGGTGCGCTAGTTCCCATTAGACTAGGGGACCTTTCTGCCTCTCCAGGTCGGATGGCCATTTCTCTAATGGGAAATAACTGCTTCAGTGTGAGTGGGCTAGTTCCCATTAGAAGAAAGGACCTTTCTGCCTCTCCAGGTCGGTGGGCCGTTTCTCTAATGGGAAACAGCTGCTTCAGTGTGGGTGGGCTAGTTCCCATTAGATGAGAGGACCTTTCTGCCTCTCCAGGTCGGAGGGCCGTTTCTCTAATGGGAAATAGTTGCTTCAGTGTGAGTGAGCTAGTTCCCATTAGAAGAAAGGACCTTTCTGCCTCTCCAGGTCGGAGGGCCGTTTCTCTAATGGGAAATAGTTGCTTCAGTGTGAGTGAGCTAGTTCCCATTAGAAGAAAGGACCTTTCTGCCTCTCCAGGTCGGAGGGCCATTTCTCTAATGGGAAATAGCTGCTTCAGTGTGAGTGAGCTAGTTCCCATTAGAAGAAAGGACCTTTCTGCCTCTCCAGGTCGGAGGGCCATTTCTCTAATGGGAAATAGCTGCTTCAGTGTGAGTGAGCTAGTTCCCATTAGACCAGAGGACCTTTCTGCCTCTCCAGGTCAGAGGGACGTTTCTCTAATGGGAAATAGCTGATTCAGTGTGAGTGGGCTAGTTCCCATTAGACGAAAGGACCTTTCAGCCTCTCCAGGTTGGAAGGGCAGTTTCTTTAATGGGAAATAGCTACTTCAGTGTGAGTAGGCTAGTTCCCATTAGACGAAAGGACGTTTCTGCCTCTAAAGGTTGGAGGGCCGTTTCTCTAATGGGAAATAGCTGCTTCAGTGTGAGTGAGCTAGTTCCCATTAGAAGAAAGGACCTTTCTGCCTCTCCAGGTCGGTGGGCCGTTTCTCTAATGGGAAACAGCTGCTTCAGTGTGAGTGGGCTAGTTCCCATTGGGGGAGGAGACCTTTCTGCCTCTCCAGGTCGGAGGGCCATTTCTCTAATGGGAAACAGCTGCTTCAGTGTGAGTGGGCTAGTTCCCATTAGACGAGGGGACCTTTCTATCTCTCCCGGTCGGAGGGCCCTTTCTCTAATGGGAAATAGCTGCTTCAGTGTGAGAGGGCTAGTTCCCATTAGACAAGAGGACCTTTCTGCCTCTAAAGGTTGGAGGGCCGTTTCTCTAATGGGAAATAGCTGCTTCAGTGTGAGTGAGCTAGTTCCCATTAGACAAAGGGAGCTTTCTGCCTCGTTGGGTCAGAGGGGCGTTTCTCTAATGGGAAATAGCTGCTTCAGTGTGAGTGGGCTAGTTCCCATTAGACAAGGGGACCTTTCTGCCCCTCGAGGTCAGAGGGCCATTTCTCTAATGGGAAATAGCTGCTTCAGTGTGAGTGGGCTAGTTCCCATTAGACAAAGGGGCCTTTCTGCCTCTCCAGGTCAAAGGGCAATTTCTCTAATGGAAAATAGCTGCTTCAGTGTGAGTGGGCTAGTTCCCATTAGACACAGAGACCTTTCTGCCTCTCCAGGTCAGAGGGTGGTTTCTCTAATGGAAATAGCATCTTCAGTGTGAGTGGGCTAGTTCCCATTAGACAAGAGGACCTTTCTGCTTCTCCAGGTCGGAGGGCCGTTTCTCTAATGGGAAATAGCTGATTCAGTGTGAGTGGGCTAGTTCCCATTAGACCAGAGGACCTTTCTGCCTCTCCAGGTCAGAGGGACGTTTCTCTAATGGGAAATAGCTGATTCAGTATGAGTGGGCTAGTTCCCATTAGACGAAAGGACCTTTCTGCCTCTCCAGGTCGGAGGGCCGCTTCTCTAATGGGAAATAGCTGCTTCAATGTGAGCGGGCTAGTTTCCATTAGACGAAAGGACCTTTCTGCCCCTAAAGGTCAAAGGGCCGTTTTACTAATGGGAAATAGCTGCTTCAGTGTGAGTGGGCTAGTTCCCATTAGACGAGGGGACCTTTCTGCCTCTCCAGTTCGGAGGGCCGTTTCTCTAATGGGAAACAGTTGCTTCAGTGTGAGTGGGCTAGTTCCCATTAGTGGAGGGGACCTTTCTGCCTCTCCAGGTCTATGGGCTGTTTCTCTAATGGGAAACAGCTGCTTCAGTGTGAGTGGGCTAGTTCCCATTAGTCAAAGGGACCTTTCTGCCTCTCCAGGTCGGAGGGCCGTTTTTATAATGGGAAATTGCTGCTTCAGTGTGGGTGCGCTAGTTCCCTTTAGACTAGGGTACCTTTCTGCCTCTCCAGGTCAGAGGGCCGTTTCTCTAATGTGAAATAGCTGCTTCAGTGTCAGTGGGCTAGTTCCCATTAGACAAAAGGACCTTTCAGCCTCTCCAGGTTGGAAGGGCCGTTTCTCTAATGGGAAATAGCTACTTCAGTGTGAGTAGGCTAGTTCCCATTAGACGAAAGGACGTTTCTGCCTGTCCAGGTCGCAGGACCGTTTCTCTAATGGGAAATAGCTGCTTCAGTGTGAGTGGGCTAGTTCCCATTAGACAAGCTCTCCCGGTCGGAGGGCTCTTTCTCTAATGGGAAATAGCTGCTTCAGTGTGAGAGGGCTAGTTCCCATTAGACAAGAGGACATTTCTGCCTCTAAAGGTTGGAGGGCCGTTTCTCGAATGGGAAATAGCTGCTTGAGTGTGAGTGAGCTAGTTCCCATTAGACGAGGGGACCTTTCTGCCTCTCTGGGTCCGAGGGACGTTTCTCTAATGGGAAATAGCTGCTTCAGTGTGAGTGGGCTAGTTCCCATTAGTCGAGGGGACGTTTCTGCCTCTCCAGGTCGGAAGGCCGTTTCTCTAATGGGAAATATCTGCTTCAGTGTGAGTGGGCTAGTTCCCATTAGACCAGGGGACCTTTCTGCCCCTCGAGGTCAGAGGGCCATTTCTCTAATGGGAAATAGCTGCTTCAGTGTGAGTGGGCTAGTTCCCATTAGACAAAGGGGCCTTTCTGCCTCTCCAGGTCAAAGGGCCATTTCTCTAATGGAAAATAGCTGCTTCAGTGTGAGTGGGCTAGTTCCCATTGGACGAGGAGACCTTTCTGCCTCTCCAGGTCGGAGGGCCATTTCTCTAATGGGAAATAGCTGCTTCAGTGTGAGTGAGCTAGTTCCCATTAGAAGAAAGGACCTTTCTGCCTCTCCAGGTCGGTGGGCCGTTTCTCTAATGGTAAAAAGCTGCTTCATTGTGGGTGGGCTAGTTCCCATTAGATGAGAGGACCTTTCTGCCTCTCCTGGTCGGAGGGCACTTTCTCCAATGGGAAATAGCTGCTTCAGTGTGAGAGGACTAGTTCTCATTAGACTAGAGGACCTTCCTGCCTCTGTAGGTCGGAGGGACGTTTCTCTAATGGGAAATAGCTGCTTCAGTGTGGGTGCGCTAGTTCCCATTAGACTAGGGGACCTTTCTGCCTCTCCAGGTCGGATGGCCATTTCTCTAATGGGAAATAACTGCTTCAGTGTGAGTGGGCTAGTTCCCATTAGAAGAAAGGACCTTTCTGCCTCTCCAGGTCGGTGGGCCGTTTCTCTAATGGGAAACAGCTGCTTCAGTGTGGGTGGGCTAGTTCCCATTAGATGAGAGGACCTTTCTGCCTCTCCAGGTCGGAGGGCCGTTTCTCTAATGGGAAATAGTTGCTTCAGTGTGAGTGAGCTAGTTCCCATTAGAAGAAAGGACCTTTCTGCCTCTCCAGGTCGGAGGGCCGTTTCTCTAATGGGAAATAGTTGCTTCAGTGTGAGTGAGCTAGTTCCCATTAGAAGAAAGGACCTTTCTGCCTCTCCAGGTCGGAGGGCCATTTCTCTAATGGGAAATAGCTGCTTCAGTGTGAGTGAGCTAGTTCCCATTAGAAGAAAGGACCTTTCTGCCTCTCCAGGTCGGAGGGCCATTTCTCTAATGGGAAATAGCTGCTTCAGTGTGAGTGAGCTAGTTCCCATTAGACCAGAGGACCTTTCTGCCTCTCCAGGTCAGAGGGACGTTTCTCTAATGGGAAATAGCTGATTCAGTGTGAGTGGGCTAGTTCCCATTAGACAAAAGGACCTTTCTACCTCTCCAGGTCGGAGGGCCTTTCTCTAATGGGAAATGGCTGCTTCAATGTGAGCGGGCTAGTTCCCATTAGATGAAAGGACCTTTCTGCCTCTACAGGTCAAAGGGCCGTTTCTCTAATGGGAAATAGGTGCTTCAGTGTGAGTGGGCTAGTTCCCATTAGACGAGGGGACCTTTCTGCCTCTCCAGCTCGGAGGGCCGTTTCTCTAATGGGAAACAGTTGCTTCAGTGTGAGTGGGCTAGTTCCCATTAGTGGAGGGGACCTTTCTGCCTCTCCAGGTCAGAGGGCCGTTTCTCTAATGTGAAATAGCTGCTTCAGTGTCAGTGGGCTAGTTCCCATTAGACGAAAGGACCTTTCAGCCTCTCCAGGTTGGAAGGGCCGTTTCTCTAATGGGAAATAGCTACTTCAGTGTGAGTAGGCTAGTTCCCATTAGACGAAAGGACGTTTCTGCCTCTAAAGGTTGGAGGGCCGTTTCTCTAATGGGAAATAGCTGCTTCAGTGTGAGTGAGCTAGTTCCCATTAGAAGAAAGGACCTTTCTGCCTCTCCAGGTCGGTGGGCCGTTTCTCTAATGGGAAACAGCTGCTTCAGTGTGAGTGGGCTAGTTCCCATTGGGCGAGGAGACCTTTCTGCCTCTCCAGGTCGGAGGGCCATTTCTCTAATGGGAAACAGCTGCTTCAGTGTGGGTGCGCTAGTTCCATTAGACTAGGGTACCTTTCTGCCTCTCCAGGTGGGACGGGCCGTTTCTCTAATGGGAAATAGCTACTTCAGTGTGAGTAGGCTAGTTCCCATTAGACAAAAGGATGTTTCTGCCTGTCCAGGTCGCAGGGCCGTTTCTCTAATAGGAAATAGCTGCTTCAGTGTGAGTGGGCTAGTTCCCATTAGACGAGGGGGCCTTTCTGCCTTTCCCGGTTGGAGGTCCCTTTCTCTAATGGGAAATAGCTGCTTCAGTGTGAGAGGTCTAGTTCCCACTAGACGAGAGAACCTTTCTGCCTCTACAGGTCGGAGGGCCGTTTCTCTAATGGGAAATAGCTGCTTCAGTTTGAGTGGGCTAGTTCCCATTAGACGAGAGGACCTTTCTGCCTCTCTGGGTCGGAGGGCCATTTCTCTAATGGGAAATAGCTGCTTCAGTGTGAGTGGGCTAGTTCCCATTAGACACAGAGACCTTTCTGCCTCTCCAGGTCAGAGGGCGGTTTCTCTAATGGAAATAGCATCTTTAGTGTGAGTGGGCTAGTTCCCATTAGACAAGAGGACCTTTCTGCTTCTCCGGGTCGGAGGGCCGTTTCTCTAATGGGAAATAGCTGCTTCAATGTCAGTGGGCTAGTTCCCATGAGATGAGAGGACCTTTCTTCCTCTCTGGGTCAGAGGGGTGTTTCTCTAATGGGAAATAGCTTATTCAGTGTGAGTGGGCTAGTTCCCATTAGACCAGAGGACCTTTCTGCCTCTCCATGTCAGAGGGACGTTTCTCTAATGGGAAATAGCTGATTCAGTGTGAGTGGGCTAGTTCCCATTAGACAAAAGGTTCTTTCTGCCTCTCCAGGTCGGAGGGCCGTTTCTCTAATGGGAAATAGCTGCTTCAATGTGAGCGGGCTAGTTCCCATTAGACGAAAGGACCTTTCTGCCTCTACAGGTCAAAGGGCCATTTCTCTAATGGGAAATAGGTGCTTCAGTGTGAGTGGGCTAGTTCCCATTAAACGAGGGGACCTTTCTGCCTCTCCAGTTTGGAAGGCCGTTTCTCTAATGGGAAACAGTTGCTTCAGTGTGAGTGGGCTAGTTCCCATTAGTGGAGGGGACCTTTCTGCCTCTCCAGGTCTAAGGGCTGTTTCTCTAATGGGAAACAGCTGCTTCAGTGTGAGTGGGCTAGTTCCTATTAGTCGAAGGGACCTTTCTGCCTCTCCAGGTTGGAGGGCCATTTTTATAATGGGAAATTGCTGCTTCAGTGTGGGTGCGCTAGTTCCCTTTAGACTAGGGTACCTTTCTGTCTCTCCAGGTCAGAGGGCCGTTTCTCTAATGTGAAATAGCTGCTTCAGTGTCAGTGGGCTAGTTCCCATTAGACGAAAGGACCTTTCAGCCTCTCCAGGTTGGAAGGGCAGTTTCTTTAATGGGAAATAGCTACTTCAGTGTGAGTAGGCTAGTTCCCATTAGACGAAAGGACGTTTCTGCCTCTAAAGGTTGGAGGGCCGTTTCTCTAATGGGAAATAGCTGCTTCAGTATGAGTGAGCTAGTTCCCATTAGAAGAAAGGACCTTTCTGCCTCTCCAGGTCGGTGGGCCGTTTCTCTAATGGGAAACAGCTGCTTCAGTGTGAGTGGGCTAGTTCCCATTGGGGGAGGAGACCTTTCTGTCTCTCCAGGTCGGAGGGCCATTTCTCTAATGGGAAACAGCTGCTTCAGTGTGAGTGGGCTAGTTCCCATTAGACGAGTGGACCTTTCTATCTCTCCCGGTCGGAGGGCCCTTTCTCTAATGGGAAATAGCTGCTTCAGTGTGAGAGGGCTAGTTCCCATTAGACAAGAGGACCTTTCTGCCTCTAAAGGTTGGAGGGCCGTTTCTCTAATGGGAAATAGCTGCTTCAGTGTGAGTGAGCTAGTTCCCATTAGACAAAGGGAGCTTTCTGCCTCGTTGGGTCAGAGGGGCGTTTCTCTAATGGGAAATAGCTGCTTCAGTGTGAGTGGGCTAGTTCCCATTAGACAAGGGGACCTTTCTGCCCCTCGAGGTCAGAGGGCCATTTCTCTAATGGGAAATAGCTGCTTCAGTGTGAGTGGGCTAGTTCCCATTAGACAAAGGGGCCTTTCTGCCTCTCCAGGTCAGAGGGTGGTTTCTCTAATGGAAATAGCATCTTCAGTGTGAGTGGGCTAGTTCCCATTAGACAAGAGGACCTTTCTGCTTCTCCAGGTCGGAGGGCCGTTTCTCTAATGGGAAATAGCTGATTCAGTGTGAGTGGGCTAGTTCCCATTAGACCAGAGGACCTTTCTGCCTCTCCAGGTCAGAGGGACGTTTCTCTAATGGGAAATAGCTGATTCAGTATGAGTGGGCTAGTTCCCATTAGACGAAAGGACCTTTCTGCCTCTCCAGGTCGGAGGGCCGCTTCTCTAATGGGAAATAGCTGCTTCAATGTGAGCGGGCTAGTTTCCATTAGACGAAAGGACCTTTCTGCCCCTAAAGGTCAAAGGGCCGTTTTACTAATGGGAAATAGCTGCTTCAGTGTGAGTGGGCTAGTTCCCATTAGACGAGGGGACCTTTCTGCCTCTCCAGTTCGGAGGGCCGTTTCTCTAATGGGAAACAGTTGCTTCAGTGTGAGTGGGCTAGTTCCCATTAGTGGAGGGGACCTTTCTGCCTCTCCAGGTCTATGGGCTGTTTCTCTAATGGGAAACAGCTGCTTCAGTGTGAGTGGGCTAGTTCCCATTAGTCAAAGGGACCTTTCTGCCTCTCCAGGTCGGAGGGCCGTTTTTATAATGGGAAATTGCTGCTTCAGTGTGGGTGCGCTAGTTCCCTTTAGACTAGGGTACCTTTCTGCCTCTCCAGGTCAGAGGGCCGTTTCTCTAATGTGAAATAGCTGCTTCAGTGTCAGTGGGCTAGTTCCCATTAGACAAAAGGACCTTTCAGCCTCTCCAGGTTGGAAGGGCCGTTTCTCTAATGGGAAATAGCTACTTCAGTGTGAGTAGGCTAGTTCCCATTAGACGAAAGGACGTTTCTGCCTGTCCAGGTCGCAGGACCGTTTCTCTAATGGGAAATAGCTGCTTCAGTGTGAGTGGGCTAGTTCCCATTAGACAAGCTCTCCCGGTCGGAGGGCTCTTTCTCTAATGGGAAATAGCTGCTTCAGTGTGAGAGGGCTAGTTCCCATTAGACAAGAGGACATTTCTGCCTCTAAAGGTTGGAGGGCCGTTTCTCGAATGGGAAATAGCTGCTTGAGTGTGAGTGAGCTAGTTCCCATTAGACGAGGGGACCTTTCTGCCTCTCTGGGTCCGAGGGACGTTTCTCTAATGGGAAATAGCTGCTTCAGTGTGAGTGGGCTAGTTCCCATTAGTCGAGGGGACGTTTCTGCCTCTCCAGGTCGGAAGGCCGTTTCTCTAATGGGAAATATCTGCTTCAGTGTGAGTGGGCTAGTTCCCATTAGACCAGGGGACCTTTCTGCCCCTCGAGGTCAGAGGGCCATTTCTCTAATGGGAAATAGCTGCTTCAGTGTGAGTGGGCTAGTTCCCATTAGACAAAGGGGCCTTTCTGCCTCTCCAGGTCAAAGGGCCATTTCTCTAATGGAAAATAGCTGCTTCAGTGTGAGTGGGCTAGTTCCCATTGGACGAGGAGACCTTTCTGCCTCTCCAGGTCGGAGGGCCATTTCTCTAATGGGAAATAGCTGCTTCAGTGTGAGTGAGCTAGTTCCCATTAGAAGAAAGGACCTTTCTGCCTCTCCAGGTCGGTGGGCCGTTTCTCTAATGGTAAAAAGCTGCTTCATTGTGGGTGGGCTAGTTCCCATTAGATGAGAGGACCTTTCTGCCTCTCCTGGTCGGAGGGCACTTTCTCCAATGGGAAATAGCTGCTTCAGTGTGAGAGGACTAGTTCTCATTAGACTAGAGGACCTTTCTGCCTCTGTAGGTCGGAGGGACGTTTCTCTAATGGGAAATAGCTGCTTCAGTGTGGGTGCGCTAGTTCCCATTAGACTAGGGGACCTTTCTGCCTCTCCAGGTCGGAGGGCCATTTCTCTAATGGGAAATAACTGCTTCAGTGTGAGTGGGCTAGTTCCCATTAGAAGAAAGGACCTTTCTGCCTCTCCAGGTCGGTGGGCCGTTTCTCTAATGGGAAACAGCTGCTTCAGTGTGGGTGGGCTAGTTCCCATTAGATGAGAGGACCTTTCTGCCTCTCCAGGTCGGAGGGCCGTTTCTCTAATGGGAAATAGTTGCTTCAGTGTGAGTGAGCTAGTTCCCATTAGAAGAAAGGACCTTTCTGCCTCTCCAGGTCGGAGGGCCATTTCTCTAATGGGAAATAGCTGCTTCAGTGTGAGTGAGCTAGTTCCCATTAGAAGAAAGGACCTTTCTGCCTCTCCAGGTCGGAGGGCCATTTCTCTAATGGGAAATAGCTGCTTCAGTGTGAGTGAGCTAGTTCCCATTAGAAGAAAGGACCTTTCTGCCTCTCCAGGTCAGAGGGCCGTTTCTCTAATGGGAAATAGCTGCTTCAGTGTGAGTGAGCTAGTTCCCATTAGAAGAAAGGACCTTTCTGCCTCTCCAGGTCAGAGGGCCGTTTTTATAATGGGAAATTGCTGCTTCAGTGTGGGTGCGCTAGTTCCCTTTAGACTAGGGTGCCTTTCTGCCTCTCCAGGTCGGAGGGCCGTTTCTCTAATGTGAAATAGCTGCTTCAGTGTCAGTGGTCTAGTTCCCATTAGACGAAAGGACCTTTCAGCCTCTCCAGGTTGGAAGAGCCGTTTCTCTAATGGGAAATAGCTACTTCAGTGTGAGTAGGCTAGTTCCCATTAGACGAAAGGACGTTTCTGCCTGTCCAGGTCACAGGGCCGTTTCTCTAATGGGAAATAGCTGCTTCAGTGTGAGTGGGCTAGTTCCCTTTAGACGAGGCGACCTTTCTATCTCTCCCGGTCGGAGGGCTCTTTCTCTAATGGGAAATACCTGCTTCAGTGTGAGAGGGCTAGTTCCCATTAGGCAAGAGGACATTTCTGCCTCTAAAGGTTGGAGGGCCATTTCTCGAATGGGAAATAGCTGCTTGAGTGGAAGTGAGCTAGTTCCCATTAGACGAGGGGACCTTTCTGCCTCTCTGGGTCCGAGGGACGTTTCTCTAATGGGAAATAGCTGCTTCAGTGTGAGTGGGCTAGTTCCCATTAGACGAGGGGACCTTTCTGCATCTCCAAGTCGGAGGGCCGTTTCTCTAATGGGAAATAGCTACTTCAGTGTGAGTGAGCTAGTTCCCATTCGACGAGGGGACCTCTTGCTCTTCTGTTGATCATCAACTTGTCCCGAATGTACTCTTTCTGATAATGTTCAAAAACACTTTATAATAACATCAAGAAACAGAAAAGATAACTAATCCCCATAATAACACACATTATTGCGGTAGCCAGTCAATCCTTGCAGGTCCCTACACGCATGCGTAGCGTTTCGTATTTGCAATTAGTTTGAAACTAAGAGATTACCATCTGGTCTCTCTTTCTGCTGGACAATTTCATTGTATAACAACCGTCTTGCAGTGATTTGCAGACAGCGTTGAAGGCTGAGGCTAAGTGGCGCTGCCTCTTCACTTTTCAAATACATGTATTGCTGGATCATCTTAAACTGCATGGGGCGCCCTTCAGGTTATGTTTCAGTCCTGAATTGTTTCGTGTGACTGGCCACACTACACTGCATAGATTGTTGCAGTAGTAAGGTTTTCATCAGAATGGTAACATCCACCTCCTGAAGAAGACGTTCAGTTAACCATTACTACACGTCGAAACCGGTCGAGAGAAAAATTTTTACAGGGATGTGATCTTTGCATCTGTTTTTTCTATCCTCCCTGACAATAGATTGGTTGTGAATTATTTCTATTGTTTGTAAAACACCGCAATAATGTGTGTTATTATGGGGATTAGTTATGAATTCCTCTTCCCCATTGGTTTTTAGCATGTTTTTTGGTGTTTTTTAGTTCTTTGGATGAGTGCCATGGTATGATGAGTTGTGTGCGTATGAATGAACTGGGTATGTTGATTATGAGTGATGAAGTTTTAGCCGATTTTCGGCATATTGTTGCTGCTGTTTTGTTATGTTAAAATGATTAGTGTACAATAATTTTGTGTGATTTATTCACCAGTTTTCAATTTTTGTATCTTCTTTAATAAATTTGGATACATTTTTTCTAAATATACTTTGCTCTGGACATATCTTTTCTGTTTCTTGATGTTATTATAATACTCTGGTCCAGAGGCTAGAGTTACCCTGCTCTTTTCAGTGTTTGCAAAAACACTTTATAGCCAACCCTCACAGTGCTGTAACAAACTCCTCAATGGACTCAAATTATTTCCGTTGTCTGATGGCAAATTTATAACAAGCCAAAAGGTTATCCCCCTTAACTTTGTAATGCTTGTCCATCTTGGCTATGCATATATCAAACTGAGTCGATTGCCCATCTCGATGCATTCAGGTAGTTTTAAGAAATTGTTGTCGAGCCCGACCTCGACAATGAAACAGTGCCTCTTTCTTTTTTACTGAAATAATTAGCACCATCTACTGCCAAGATATACTTCTGGAATCTGTCTTTCCATTTAATGACCTATGAATAACCCAGTGCCTGGTATACATGCCATGATCTTTGAATTTGTTTCTGTTGCTTTGCTATTTTCGTTTCCTTGGTATTTGTCACCTTGCTCACAGGGACAAATGTATGTAATCTCCCTTTTAAGGTGCAATGAAAAAAAAACTCTCAGAGTAACAGCCAGTTGTGCTACAGCATGCTTCCTTCTTTATGTGTGCAAGTGTTTCTTTTTCGTCGCTACACTGCATGTGGGATGGGCACAGCATGGAGCGCATTGACCACGTGGAAGGCCTTCAGCTTGTTACATAGCTAAGCAACAGACATGTCAACTCCTTATCATGTCTCAAATTGCCAGGTAACAACTGGCAACAGCGGACAATGCGTCCTTGGATCACATGTTCTGTAGTGTGCATACACGGCTATGCTGCTAGAGGGCTTCCTGTGTCCTCATAGGCTCACGCACAGCCCTGATACTCCCCAACACGGGCCTGGAGACTCCCACTGAGCCACCATTTGACTGTGCAACTAACCCTGTACATGCTCAGCCAGGGCAACCACAATCAATGGCAAGTGCAGGCTCTTTGTCATTGCCGCAACTCATCACCAGTTAAGGAAGTGAACCAGGACAGTCAGTATGTGTGACTTAATTTCTTTTTAGTTCATCTTTATGAAGTAACAACTCTCTCTGTCCTCAACCTTACACCATCCACCGTACTACTTGCCTTGCATTTTCTTCTAGTGTTCTCTCTTCGCATTCCACACCCATAACATTCTCTCTGCTGACATTCCTAACACCGTGAGGAGGCCCCTTTCTTATAGAGGACTTTATTCCCATGGCCACTTTCTGTATTCTTATATTACTTAACTAGAGTTGTATTGGCAAGCGTGAATGGTTCAGTTAGTCCCCCTCTAGTGCTCTTTATGAGCATGTGTTGACCCTCCTGGGAGTGACGACGCATTGGCCCTATTAGGCATGAAGATTGGTTGCTCTCCTGGCCAGAAAGACCATTTGTCTGTCACTCCTGGGCTTGAAGACAAAGATAGGCCCTTCCAGGGGCCAGAAATTGATGATGTGATGCATCGGCAGGGCCAGAAACCGAAGAGAGGCATCACTCACCTTGGTGTTGAGAGTTAAACCACAGTCAATTTGGTTTACCCACGGTACTGTACTCCTCCTCGTCTTTCCACTACCATAGCTCTCAACTCACACGCTTTTGGTGGGTGTCACCCGCCTTGTAAAGGGCTGACTCACCCGCCAAGCCTCCTGCACGCCCATTCATTCCAATCGGCGTCTCACCCGCCAAAAACAAAATCGGGTGATTTCACCCACCTTTGCAACACAAATGGTTGAGAGCTATGCTCTACCCCTCTCTACTTTTGATGGGCTAGTTATTAGGTTAAGATGTCCAACCAGGCGCCAGCTAGTATACTTCTTCTTCCACAGTATTGACCTTATTCTCAGGGTCCACCTTCTGCACTTCTTCCTTCCTCCACCTCCCTTTTCTCCCTCAGTACCTCTCCCAAAATGTTCCTCCATTGGTGGCCTTCATCTTCCTACACCGATTTTGTCTGTACCTTTCAAACTGTTCTCCAAGTAATTTCCTCCTTTCTCTTGTGTCTCACCTTCCATCCCTCTTTACAGCATTACAGAATTTCTCTCTGGAAAGGATGGGGACCCTGCCGGGGCTCCTTGGGACTGCTGTTGGACTTGGGGACGGTTGACACTTTTTCTTTTTCACCCACGTAGGTGCACCCACACATGAGGTACTGTTTTCATCTGGACACCTGTGGGAATGTGGGAAGGTAGGACATGTGTTGTTGGTGGTATGCTTCAGTAGTTTCCAGGTGGGAAATGTCTGAAAATTGAGTTGTTTCCCCCTAAATTTCAGACTTTGCCGGGCTTTTGGGTAAAACATTCTAGGGCGATTCGCGCAAGTCAGACCTCTGTAGGTTCCCACGGAAGTCTGCTCACAAGAAACACTTGGGTTACCAGTGGTTTAGCCTTTTCCCTTCGCGCCCAGGTAGGCCCAAATCTATAGGTTGTCCACGAGAGCAAATTCCCGCAAAATCTGCTCTGCCGAAACACTTGGGGTTACCAGTGGTTTAGCCTTTTGCCTTTGCGCCCAGGTAGGTGCACCCTCACATGTGAGGTACCGTTTTCATTGGGACACCTATGGGAAGGTAGGACATTTGTTTACTCTTGGTTTTCATAACGTTTTCATACGTTTACTACTGCATTTTGTTACACAACCCTTTCATTTCCCAAATGTGACCTACATTTAGTTGCTGATTTAGGCAATGTATGCTTTTGTAACCTGCACACATCACCTACCCATCAAAAGGTCTGCTGTGCTCTTTAACAAATTGTATGCTTGCCATTCCTCACATTTATTTTCCTTATTTACACATGCTAAATACGTCTGTTTAAGCCATCAGCATAAAAAGTACCATGGCTCAGTTTTTGGCTTGTAGTATTGCTTGTTTTGTGAAACAATACAAAAATGTGTGATTTCCTAAATGGAAGAGTCAGGGGAATGGAGGGGGGCATTGCTTTTCTCAATATTCTCAGAAGCCATTACCTTACAGGTCCAACCATCTCCAGCACATACCTTTTTTAGCTGTCATTTTTCCAATTTTCCCCCAAACTATGCGCATTTTCCTTACATAGATGTTGCCTGACCTGCGCAAATCACCCTTTCCTAAACTTGGAATTTTGTCTACTTTTCAGAAATGTATGCCTTTCTATCTTCCCATTCAGCATCCTACCTTCCTCTTCCATTCCATCCACGCATTGGACTATTGGGAAAAAAGGGTAAAAATTGCCAACTTCTCACAATATTGATGGTAACCTTATAAACATGTTTCTTTTTTGGTTTCCACCTGTTCTTGAAAGCCTTGAAAATGGCAAATTCAGCACAGCAAACCATTTGTTCCTAGCCTTCACAAGGAAAAAAACACAGGCTTATTTGTACATCAGGATTCCTTGGTGGCGTTATGACCACCTACATGTGGGAAGAAAGGGGGCAAAATGTGGCAGAGATATCACATGTAACAAAAATGTTACAAGGGATTGAATAGCGATTTACCGAAACCACCAAAAAAGGGCTTGGCACCGGGGGGCGGGGGGAGAATCGTTGGCAGTTTAGGGGTTAAAAACGAATAACACATTAGCTTAAAGAAATAAATAGACAATTGGGTAATGGAAGTGTTTTTATGATAAGTGCTTACACTGTAAAGCAACAAATAGTACATATACATGTGTAGACTGGATACATACTATACATTACACAGTATATTTGGCAAATGCCTTTTTAAAATCAAAGATCGAACTGGTGGAGGCATATGGAGTAAATCTGCTTTACCAGGGAGGATTGGAAGAAAAAAGCCGAATAGTGAAACATTTGTGGAAAAACAGTTCTAATAATTGCACATGAAAAGCTGCAAGAATTTGATAACAGAAAAGGTAAACCTTATTATTGCAAATGTTCACAATCTTTCGTCACAATATTTCCTGTAAGAGCTCAACAGATATCACGACTTCATACCTTCAGCAGGGGCACGGTGATACATAGTGCTGGAGGTTTGTGACGCAATTATCAATCTATACATTATTTGCTTTGCAAAATGGTGCTGTAGTGTGAACAAGTTCGGGGAAACTATAGACAACTAAAGATCTCAGAAATAACATTTCCAAGTTAAAAATGTCACTTGAAATATGGATTTATAGGACAGTGAGTTAAAATAACATGAAAAGCAACTCACACTGCCTAAAATTCAAAATGTGATTAGAGTGGAAGGAACTCAGAAACACGTAACACTTTTATGAAGCGCACCTGGCACTTTTTGAATCCATTATACTCTTTAAACTTTAGTCGGGCATTTCCAATATTTATGATTTGCCTAGGTGAAGTAATAAGGTTCTGTGTTGACTTTATGATGCAAAATGCACTCAGCACTTTTATATGGATGTAAAATGGATTTGTATGTAAAAGGCAGTTTTGTCAGTATTTAACATCAGGCGGAGTGGCCGAGCAGGCCAAGCGGAGTGGCTGAGCAGGAATGTACAGACAGAATTTAGCCTGTAGATATTCTGCCCCAGTTCCATAAAAGGCATGATGAACTAGACATTAGGCCTTGACCTGAATGGGCTTGGCCATGGGTAGCCAATGAAGATGGTGCACAAGTGGAGTAATGTGAGCACAACTAGGTGTGTAAGTGGCTACTTTGGCAGCAGAGTTCTGCAGGAACACAGCAATATCGTGCAACAAGCCCAAGGCGGCCAAAGAGGGCCCTCAAAAAAACAGGAAGGGACCTTCCAAAGGCTATGGAGAAAGAAGGGGGAAGGCCGGAGGAAGAGGATCCAGAGGTGACAGAGATGCAGGGGTCGGAGGAACCCCCAACGCTGCCACAGGGGCAAGAGGTCACGAGCGAGGTGCTGCAACAGTGCTTTAAGGCATTCAGTGACCAAATGACGGCTATCCTTAAGACACAATTAAGCCTAATACGAACAGAACTTGCACAATCCCTGCAGGAAATCAAAGGCGACATAGTTGAAACAAATGAAAACGCCATTCAAGAACTCACTGAAGACACCCAGAAGATAGCTGTATTAGCGGAGCAGCTGCCGGTAGCGACACACAACGTGGAGCTCCAAGCAGAGGACTTGGAGAACCGCTCGAGAAGATCCAACATCAGGGTGAAGGGGCTGCCAAAAAGTGTGAGCGACGCCGACCTCAGGGAAACAATGCAGCACGTGTTCAAAGATTTGCTGGACATAGAGGCTGGGGGAGAAATTATCATATATAGAATTCACTGCGTGGGTCCACAACAAGAAGAACCCGGGGCCAGGCCAAGAGAAGTGGTGATGGCTTTACAGCGATACGGCCAAAAAGAATCGATCCTCGAAGCAGTGAGGAAAGCAACCCTGATAAAGGTGAATGGCGCCATCATAGAACTTTTCCAGGATTTGGCCCAATACACACTAACAAAGAGGAGGCAAATGGGCCCAGTGACCAAAGCCCTTACCAAAGCCCAGATAAGATACAGGTGGACATTCCCCTTTGGAATGGTCTTCAAGTGGGAAGGGCGCCAACACTGCATCGCCACATTGAATGAGGGACTTAAGATCCTGAATATTGAAGAAGAAGGGGATGCAGGGGTAGGACATAATAGGAGACCAGAACATGAAAGCCTTGCGGGGCCAAGGGGGCCAACAACCGAAGCCCCCAGGCTGAATAGGCCGTCCACTTAACAGCAGCGGCAGGGATCACGAGACAAGGGTTAAGACCCGGTGGGGTTACAAGAGGAATGTCAGCCTAAGGGTCGGCTCAGGGAGACGGGGGGTGGTGACGGATCTTGGAAACTGGGGAAAGCAGAGGAATGGCTCTCCCCACACAGTTATTCTCCGGGATGGGAACCAGACCCGGCAACCTAGGATGACATTACGGCCTGGGGAAGTTGAGCCGAGTCCAGCCAGAGGGAGCGAGAGGGAAGGAAGGATGGAGGGAAAATTGAGGGGGATCACTGCGACATGGTTACTCTCAGGGCGTAACGGGATATAGGTAGAAGAAAAGGGATCCAAATACTAACACTCAATGTTAGAGGACTAAACACACCAGCTAAGAGACGGAAACTGGACGCTCCAGGAGACCCATATCCGTAAGGAAGACAAACACAGAATGAAGTTGAGAGGGTACCCCCAGGTTCTGCAGGCCAACGACAAGAGCAAGGCTCAAGGGCTCCTCATAGTGTTTAGACACCTACCCGACGTCCAAATAATAGGCACAAAAGACGACAAGGAAGGTAGATCCCTCTTCGTCCAGCTACAATGGGGGGGGGCCTCTCACAATCGCTATCAGGGAGTATATTAATATCAAAAGGCAAATCAATATCCTTCTAGCTAAACAAGCAGTAAAATCGCTCATATTCTTGAGGCCGAAGTATTACCTCCAGGCAAATAAGACAGGCCGGCTCTTGGCCAGGCAGGTTAAGCAGAAGAAGGTGGCAGGTACAATGCGCCGCATTCAGATGGTGGGGGCACAGGAAACCACACGTACAGAGAAGATCTTGCAGGCATTCACCGAGTTCTATACGAGCCTCTACTCTACAGAGGGAACGGACAGTGACCTCCAAACGGCCTTCTAAAAATCTTGCCGGCTAAAAAGATTATAACAGAGCCAGCGTGAGGCTTTAGAAGGGACGATTACCGAAGACGAGGTGCGCGCAGGGATCCAATCGCTATCACCAAATAAAGCCCCAGTCCCAGACGGGTACCCCGCCACATTCTATAACCCTGTTCAACTCCTTCTCCGATACAAGCCGCATCTCCCAGTCCATTGAGGAGGCCAAGGTAATCCTCTTCCCTAAGCCAAACAAGAAACAAACCCTCTGTAGCTCCTACCGCCCTTTTGCCCTAATAAACCTCGATGCCAAAATCTTTACAAAAAATCTAGAATGGATAAAGTAATCCCCGACCTGATCAACCCGGATCAAGCAGGCTTTGCCAAAGGGAGACAAACATTTGACAACATTAGGCGAATATCCCAACTGATAGAGAAGTCAAACAGGACGGGCTCGAGGGCGGAGGTGTTAGTGCTAGATGCCGAGAAGGCATTCGACTGAATCAAATGGTCATTCTTGTTTTCTACCATGGAGGTTATGGGGTTTGGCCTTGGCTTTCTCCGCCTGGTCAAAGCCAACTATGGAGCACCACTTATCAGGCTAGCTATCGATGGGCATGTCTCCCAGGCGATAAGGGACACTAGGGTTACTAAGCAGGGCTGCCCCATGTCACCAGTCCAGTACGTGATCTTTCTCACACCCTTCCTAGCTAGAATTAGACAGGAGAGGGGAACAAAAGGGATTACATTTGGTGGGGAAGACCATAAACAATAGCCTTTGCCGACGACCCCCTGGTCGTGCTAACAGACATGGACACTTCCCTCCTGAGGTCAATGGCACTCCTAGGGGAATTTAGCAGAGTGGCAGGCCTGAGGACCAACAACCAAAATTCAGAACTAATGGTGTTACAAGAAGGCACGCCCTCAGAAACATCAGATACAGGGCAATTTGCACAAGCAGGGGGATCCCTTCGATACCTGCGGGTGACAATAACCAATACCCTAGAAGATATGTACTAAGCAAACTATCCCCACCTGTTGGAAACTATCAAGACCTGGCTGGGAGAAAGGAGGCTCCTTAACATATCATGGATGGGCCGCATCAATGTCATTAAAATGATAATTCTCCCCAGAGCGCTATATTACTTTCAGGCTTCCCCCAAAAATTCTTCAAAACCCTGAATCCACTATTACGTAACTACATCTGGCAAAGTCAAAGACTGAGGGGGGGCTGGATGGTCATGGTCAGTCCCACGGGGCGGTGGGAATGGGAGTTCCGAACGTTCAAATGTACCAACAAGCAGCCCAACTGAGGGTCATCCGAGACTGGTTCAATTGGAATCCCGACAGCATCCGGCAAAGGATGGATAGGGCAGTGGTGAGAAGGCCCCTGGACGAGGCCTTGTGGTTCCCAAGAGCGGACAGGCCCCTCAACATGTACAGAAGCCGAATTACAGCCCTGGTGGGGGATACATGGGATGCTATGGTTAAAAAAGCAAAGATCACGTCCTACCCATCTCCGTTCACTCCCCTATTCTGCAACCCACAGTTTACCCCGGGGCTAGAGAAAGGAGCATATGCCAGGTGGGAAGAGGCAGGCAGCATTCGAGCAAGGGTCATGATGGAGGGACAGGAGGTTAAGTCATTCCAACTCTGCAAACAAATCATGGGTTTGCGGGAGGAGGATGGGTACCGCTATGCTCAACTGCAGCACTGGCTCTCTTCTCGAGATATGAAACAATCCACCACCAGAGAATTCACTCCACTATAAAGGTATGTACAAATTATTCAACATGCCAGAGGCACAGGTCCAGTGGCCCTATATGAAACAATGGGCAGACATGCTGCCCCTCCTGACCACCAGAAGAAAAGTGGTGGGAAGTGTGGCAGCAAATCCCCAAATTGATGAGAGGGATGCAGATCAGGGAAATGTGGACCAGGATACTGGTGCAGTGGCATCTAACACAGGAGAAGCTTCATAAAATATACCCCTCAGTATCACAGAAGTGTTGGCGGGGCTGCAAAGAATTAGGGACGTGGCTCCATGTCTGGTGGTCCTGCCTCATCCTAAAACCGTTCTGGGAAGTGGTCAACAAAGAAATGAAAGCCATCTTTGGTCCCCAAAAACGGAGAGAATATGGAGAAGCTATGCTGGGCTTGAGTGACGTGCTGGACACACTCCTGACTAAACCACAGAGGAAAGCATATATGGTCCTAAGCGTGGCGGCCCTCCCCCTAATTGCGCAAAAGTGGAAACAAACCACGATCCCCAGCGAACAGGAATGGACAGCATACATTTGGCATTACACTTCACTGGAATGGGTAACATACACTATACAGGGGGATTATGCTAAATTCAAGAACGAGTGGGGCACCGTCCTGAACTTCCTGCACGAAGACTACCATGAACAATGATGTCCTCCGAGACTAAGACTATTGGATATACTATAGACTACGACCCGTTATACCCTGTACATTCACCTCAGAAGATATGCAGCGCAGTAATCCAGGGAGTGGGGGGATGGGGACGGGAAGGGGGAAGGTCGTCGGGGAAGGGTATTGTTCATGTTAATGTTCAAAACTTTAAAATGGCAATAAAAATAACGTTAAAAAAAAGGTTCATAAGAAATTGAAGAAGCAAAATGGGATGAAAATTAGCTAGGACAAGAGACCAGAGGGGAGGCAACGCCACCTGTCCTGCCCTCTGCGGCGAGACAGCTCAGCGCTCCATCTAGCTTCCCCACTTGCGAATCGGAGGAGACCATCAGGGTTTTAAAGCAAAACAAAAAAAAAAATGCAGGCGCTCAACCCGGGAAGCCTACCCGCTGCCTGCAGCAGCACAGCGGCAGGACTTCCCATGGCGACGGAGGCAGGCCGCTCTGCCGCTGGCCCACTCAGCCCGATCCCGCTCATCCTTTCCCAACCCCCTCCGCCGCTCCCCTTTTGGGGCCGGATAGAGAGGTGGCCCAGAGACAGCACAGGTTGGGGGGGGGTCGGGTGGGATCACTAGAGTCTTCAAACCCCAGCCCAGCAGCATGGGGCTGAGCTCCAGGTACCTGGGCAAGAGGGAAGGACGCCTGCTGCTCTGGCGGGCCTGGCCATCACTCGCCCACAGACGTGGGTGGCCGGAACCTTGATGCCCACCTGCACCAGGGCTCGCCTGGCATGCTGGGCCCTGTCTGCCTGAACGGCCGGGCTTCCCTCGGCTCCCAGCTGCGCCCACTCGGGACTTCCCTGCCGACCGGGGTGCGCTCACCAACGTCTGCCCGCTGTTGGGCCAGGGCAGAGGAGCACGCCTCTGCTCGACGGTCAGGGGCCAGCTCAGTGAGGAGAGGATGGGGGCCGCTTGGGGCTCGATCTCTCCGGTGGGGGGACGTCCCCGGCAGCTTAACCCAACCCGTACGACTTTTACTTCGTCTAGGTAGTCAAGTTTGATCGTCTTCTCGCTGCTCCGCCAGGGCCGTTGCCAACCCCGGCGGGGCCGACCCGAGGACCTCACAAAACCATCCAATCAGTAGCAATGACAGGTGGTGTGTACAAAGAGCAGGGACTTAATCAACGCAAACTTATGACCCGCATTTACTGGGAATTCCTCGTTCATGGGAAATAAATGCTATCCCCAATCCCTAGCACAAATGATTTTCAGAGGGTTAGCCGCACCTGTCAGCGAAGGGTAGATACACGCTGATCCGTTCAGGGTAGCGTGCGTGCAGCCCGGACATCTAAGGGCATCACAGACCTGTTATTACTCAATCTTGTGTGGCTGAATGTCACTTCACTTGTCCCTCTAAGAAGTTGAACACCGACCACTGGGGGGTTTGCGTAACTAGTTAGCATGGAGGAGTCTCGTTCGTTATTGGAATTAATCAGACAAATCGCTCCACCAACTAAAAACGGTCATGCACCACCATCCACATAATCGAGAAAGAGCTATCAATCTGTCAATCCTTTCTGTGTTCGGGCCGGATGAGGTTTCCGGTGTTGAGTGAAACTAAGCTGCAGGCTGCACTCTTTGTGGTGCCCTTCCGTCAATTCCTTTAGGTTTCAGCTTTGCAAACATACTCCCCCGAAACCCAAAGACTTTGGTTTCCCGGAAGCTGCTCGGCAGGTCATGGGAAGAACTATGCTGCCAGATCACTAGTCGGCATCGTTTAGGGTCGGAACTATGACGGTATCAGATCGTCTTCGAACCTCAGACTTTAGTTCTTGATTAATGAAAACATTCTTGGATAATGCTTTCGCTTTGGTTCGTCTTGCGCCGGTCCAAGAATTTCACCTGTAGTGTCACAATACGAATGCCCCCGACCGTCCCTCTTAATCATGGCCCCAGTTCGGAAAACCAACAAAATAGAACCAGAGACCTATTCCATTATTCCTAGCTGAAGTATTCAGGTGACCAGCCTGCTTTGAAGACTCTAATTTTTTCAAAGTAAACGCCTCGGACGCCCAGGACACCCAGTCAAGAGCATCAAGGGGGCGCCGAGAGGCAGGGCCTGGGACAGGCGGTAGCTCACCTTGCGGCGGACCGCCAGCTCGATCCCAAGATCCAACTACAAGCTTTTTAACTGCAGCAACTTTAGTATATGCTATTGGAGCTGGAATTACTGCGGCTGCTGGCACCAGACTTGCCCTCCAATGGGTACTTGTTAAAGGCATGGTCTAGTAAAAAATTTTATTGTCCCTACGGGTCGGCCATGTTTTTTTAAGCCTAAGTGGCTCGATTTTAGAAAACTTTCCTATGGACCTTACCCGAGTTTTCGTCCATTAAACGCACGCGAAAACAGGCACCAGGGAGCCGCCATTTTGTGATAATCCAATCACTTGCCGCATCGCCCTGGCTGACCTGCTTCTGCGGCACTAAATCAATTCCCCCGCCCCTGAGCCTGACATTATCCAAACATTCATATTCCCTGCCTCTCTCCGTGACGTTACTGTGCTGCGTAGGCAAACGCGCCCAGTCGTCTTCTACGCGACTCCACACAGAACCCGGAAACCAACACAGACCATCTCACAACACAGCGCGCCACAATTCGGAATATGAAACGGAATCAAACAGCAACACGGTTCATTTGGTAAAGTACATTTATTTGACATTAAATGTTTAGAGAATATTCAGCAATTGCCATATGAACTCCGAAAGCCATTTATTTTCTTTTATCTGTATCCGCAATGGTACACAGGGTGTTGCTTTTTGTTAAAAGAAGCACTTTGGAAGCACGGTGAACCGCAAGGCTGTTCCATCAACTAGGCACTAGTCCATCGTAAAGGTTGATATGTTGCTTGTAGCCACTAGTACAGCGTAAGGGCATGTGGGCCCTTGCCGATCGTCCCATAAAATTGTCAGTGTGCTCCAGTTGTTCACACGAAGCTGCAGGTGTCTCACGAAGAAACCGTCTGCTGGTGTCTCAAACCGATGGCAGTAGCAGAAGGGGAGCAAATACCTGTTATGAAAACAAAAAAATTATAATTAGTCTCGCCAGCCGATCTTCATTAATATTACTCATTTTATTTATTACAGCCGATCAGAAACTATTTGCTTGCAAGGATAGTTCAATGGAGTATGTTCGGCTCTAAAATCAATGCGAAAAGTAATGAAATAAATTGAGGCCAACACACAATGATAAACGACAGTTAGTCTACATGCGTGAGGAATGATATGATATATGATATGGCATTTGTAACGCGCCTATACTCAAGTGTTTCAAGGCGCGATGAGGCAGGTGGGGAACAAGGGCAGACAGACAACGATCCTACTAGGCCAGGTGTCTTTCTGATCGCGCATGGGGAAGGGGGGAGGGGGGGTAAAAGTGCTGTACATGGTTAGTTGAATACAAATTAAATAATAGGGCCAGCGGTGGCAAGTGCAAGGTAAATGCCGGGAGAAGGGGCTGAAGGATACAGAGACAGTCCCGTAGTGCAGGTAGGCAGTGCAGGGAAAAGTGGCTGGGCCAAGGACTGAGATCGGTGAGACCAGTAGACCTGCATGCCCATGTGCCCACTACGAACACGTTTTCCTTGCTTTTCCTAGCTCTTCATTCATTCATTTTATTCATGCATCCATTCATTAAATCTTCATTCCGGTATAAAAGCGTGTAAAGATTAACTCACATTATTTTTGAAATTTCCATTGTGTCTCTTCGTAATGCAGTCTGTAAAACGGACCGTGCTCTTGACAACGATTTTTCGTATACTGAACTAAAATGAAACTCGGTCTAGTTTCTGAATTTTCTGCCTTATCGTCTCTTACGTTATTGCGCACCCCCTTCAAATGTAGTTCTTTCGGCATGGTCCCTGTCTCAAGGTCAAAAAACAATAGACCCTTATACTTCCAGTGCGACTTGTGGGCCTCATCTGGGCGCGAGCTGAAAATCAAAGCCGCTGTCCTTCGCATTCTTTATTTGCAACATCACGTAGTAAAGGCATCTGTGAAAACTTGAAGTTTAGAATCCCTCTATGTAGTGCGCCTCAATGTGCAAATGCGAACTGGCTTCTCTCCCAAATGCCACGGCCCGCTTGGCGCGTTCTAAGTGCCCCAATTTTGTCCCCGTTGTCTGCGAGCTTTGCAGCCCAAATTGAGACATTTAATTTTTGGCGGAAGGTCAGGGAAAGTATAAAGTACCCCAGGAGTTGAGTTAAAAGTGAGATTTATTGTTTGTTTGTTTGTTTAATTATTTGCAATACGCAAGCCTCCCCTCCGTTAACAGTGCGCAATAGTGCGCAGCATTTACATTTACATGAGATGAGACATGAGAAAAATATATACATACACATATATGAGGTGAATAGAGAGAATTCAAAGATGACACCCAGCTTGTTCGCCACCCATGATGGTGAAGGTAGGGGTTAGGGTTACAGGTACACTGTACAATAACATTTATTTACAAAAAGACAATCGTATTGCGATTATTTAAACCGGGATTTGTACTTCACAACCAGCTGTGCTTCGGATGGGCATGGCACAGTCGCAATGTTCGGTGGCAATGGATCACTGCTCTGCACAGAAACATCCAAAATTCCATATCTGTGCTTCTCTAACACAGCAACAATAAGGCCTTTCACAAAGTCGAACTGCATTTCATCATAGACTGGTTTGATCACCCATTGCTTACTTCGTTTTGAAAACACCTTAGTGTAGCGAGGCATCCTTACTTTACCCCTAGTCGTAGATTGTTCACGTCCAACATTGCTGTTATGGGCCAAGACCGCTAGTAGAGTGCGATGTTTCATGCCCCGAAAGCTAAAATGCAAGCGCTTTGGCCTGTACTTTAGGCACATATTGTTGAACACCTCCAAATCTCCTGTGTGACAGAATTCTGTCAGTCCTCTCAAATCTCTTGATAGAGTTTTGTCGAAAACAATCTTCTCAATGGCTTTGTGTGTCGGTGAAGATGGAATCAACCACTTCTTCTTCCGTGCCTCCTCTGGGGACAAAGGGACATGTTCACATTGGTGGAAATGTTGATTTGCTGTCCAGCGGTGAACGTTGGTACAGTGTTGCATCAGTGACCGCCATTTTTCAAGTAGTATTTCTACTGACCCTTCACAAGTTTTTGAGCTCCACCAAAGATGGTTCGTGATAGAATGGGACCACTGCAAAATACTTTCAAAACCTTTTTTTTTTCCTGCAGGCGAGATTTTCTTACTGATTGATTTAGCAAGTTGCCATCCGTCAAATTGATGATTAATATGTGGGAACTGCTCTCTCATTGTCTTGGCAATTGAAACATGTCTGTCCGTGGCTATGAGGTCGATGTGCATTCCCCTTGATTGTAGATATTCCACTGATTTTATAAATCCTAGTTCCTCCATGGCCACTGACGATGTACATTGTGTTACCTGCACGACCACCAAACTCACAATTTTCTTACTATCCATGTCCTGAAAGTGGTAGGTGCAGTACTTGGCAGAAAATCCAGGGCTGTCGCACTGTCCATCGCCGGCTAGCCTGAATCGTTTCCCTTCGAATGTACTTGCTAGAGACAATTGTTCAATTTTCCAAGCATCACCAATGGCCGGAAACTGATAATCACGTTGGTATATGTAGTACAGCGATTTAGAAATGAAATGGAGTCCCACAAACTGAAAGAAAGCCTCTAACTTTCTAAAACTGGAGCCACTAAAAAGTGATGCAGCTGCACACAGTAGATTGCCTGCTGGCATTTTCCCCAGCATCGTTTGTGCAGACCATGAGAACCTATGATTTAATCTACAGGCGGCATTAATTTTGACGTTACTGCCTTTTATTTGACGAGTCACATTAATCAATGGCTTCCCACATACTTTCCCTCTAACGGAATGCACACATATCAGCATACTTATAATTTCCATCAAACAACTGTCGAATACAATGTATTTGCTCTCTTTCATTAGACTGTCATCCTGCGTCAACTTTGTTTCGGCCTGTGACGTTGTGGAGATTTCAACACATTGGAAAGTAATATTGCTGATATCAAGTTCTGATGCGTCTATGGATGCTGCGGCTGGTTCATTCTCTGTCATTTCGACATCTATTACTTCAACATTGATGGGAGAACACAACAATGTCGACAGGTTTTTGGGTGGCAAATTTTTGGCGGGTGTAGATTGTGTGAATTGATCTGCAACTACTTCAGAGCTATCTTCAATACATTCAATAACATCTTCTTGTGGTGATGCGGTCGCACTGTAGCAATGGTCCAATGCAACTTTGCTGTATTCTCCAAACACAGTTAATTCATGTTCTGGCCATTAGACATGAGCATCTCAAGCCTGAACACGCCTCGCCTCAATTAATAGTTCCTCCATAGTGTACATGGTCTGGCAAGCAACATCTCTCATTCGCTTCACTGTCTGTGTATGTATAGTTCTGACACCCACGGGTAACTGGAGGAGAGATTGGAAAAGGGATGTTCAGTTTAAACGCAAGATAAAGTGTAGTCCAATTGACTGGAAAAAAACATAAAATAGTCCCCAGCACAAACATTTTTTTAAAATTATGAACTGTTTGTAACTAACCTTTTTTTGTTTTTTTTTATTTGCAACTTTTTTGACTCGACCTTCAACATATGCACGCTGTAGCTCCGATTCGTTTATGCATGTCCTCCCTTCCTCTTGCGCTGCAACGACTATATTTTCTGTATCTGCATAGACAGCATGGAATGAGGCTCCATCGTCTCCCTGAAACATAGTACTTTCATTACTATGTATCAAAATATTGTTAGCATAAAACACACGTGAGGACGAACACACAGGTACATCTCAATAGCCAAACACGATTTAAATATTGTGTGCAACAATCAAACGACAAGTATTCGACCAGTGATGATCTATTTCGATGGAGCTGTCAGTATCCATACCTCTGGCTCTGCATGGACTGCCATGAATGGTTGTATTGGAGAGGAGGCATCCGCATCTCCCTGAAACACAGTACTTGCATTAGTATGGTTTTCAATATTGGAAACATAACACACACTTGGGGTCGACGGCACAGGTACATATAAAGAGATAACCACAAATGATGCATTGTCCAAAACAATCAAGGAAAATATAAGTATGCAGATTTCATCGACCTATTTCTCTGATTCCTTTACATCTGCATCATCAAAATGGGATGTTGTGATTGTAGTGGAAGCTCCATCGTCTCCCTGAAACACAGTACTTGCATTAGTATGGTTTTCAATATTGGAAACATAACACACACTTGGGGTCGAACGCACAGGTACATATAAAGAGATAACAACAAATGATGCATTGTCTAAAAGAATCAAGGAAAATCTAAATATGATCACATTTCATCGACTTATTTCTCCGATTTATTTACATCTGCATCATCTAAATTGGATGTTGTGATTGTAGTCGAAGCTTCGTCGTCTCCTTGAAACACAGCACTTGCGTTAATAGGGAAGAAAGTATAGCAAATGGAATCACGTTATATGATCACGCATGATGGAGCTGTCAGTATCCATACCTCGTGCTGCTGAAGAATATCTATGGATGTTGCAAATGTAGCGCGCACTTCCGAAAGCTGTTGCGCCGATTCGTATACGCATGGTCCCGCTTCCACTTCCCCTGCACTTACTTCAATGTCAGGCTCTGCATCAAGTGCAGGGGTTGACGCTCCATCAACTGCCTGAAACATAGTACTTGCATTAGTGAGGAGTACAATAGTGAAAACATAACACACACCTGGGGTCGACAGCACAGGTACATATCAACGGCTAACCACGAATGAAACATTGTGTAGAACAATCAAACAACAAGAATTCCAGCTCTGATGATGACGCTCGATGGAGCTGTCAGTATCCATACCTCCTGCTGGTGAAGAACATCTAGAAATGTTGTAGATGTGGCGGACGCTACACCATCTCCCTGAAAGACAGTACTTGCATTAGTATGGATAACACTAATTATAACTGAAAACAAACACCAGTGGACGATAACTAAGGTGTATATCAATTGGAAAGCACTAACCAAACATTCGGTAAAATAATTACACAATAGAATAAAACTATTACTTGACATGCATAAAACAAGTATGTAGCGGATTAGCCTAGTAAGATTACCTGATACGCGCTAGAAGTGGTTGATAACTGCGACCACGTCAAGGATGTAGAATGTTCTTGCTTCAGATTCAAGGGATAGTCAAGAAGTTGTAAAGGTAAATTAATGATTGATAATGAAATGCCAATATTAAAAATAGCCATGTAAGGCAACAGAATTCTTGAAAAATGCTCAATACAGCACAGTTCCCTGTTCCCATATATATATACATTGTGTTTGTGGGTTATGAAATCGAAAAAGAATATATGATAAATATCATTATTCAAAAAAACTATACACTCATATCAATATCGAAATTATTACAAGGGATAGAACACCTACAATATCAATTAATCCATTCGGCTACCTACACACTACCGCAAGGCCTAAAGCTAAATCCGGACACTTGACTCACCAGTGGCGGAATGTGGATGAATAGAGTGGGAATAGCGTTTTCGATCAATTTCCTTGTCGTTCGCCGTTTATTCTTCTTTGTTACCCAAGATGTTGTGTACATGTCCAAGGAAAAGTGCCGGCTGCAGATGCGGTATCGATCACCCCTCTTGTCCTGTAAGACTTGTTGGACTCTACTTTCCAGCTCATCCAGTGGATATCCGCAATGTCTGACCCATTCTCTTATTCGATCAAAAGTTTTTGGGAATACATGCATTGTAGTGCCTTCAGATTTCGCATGGGTCTTCGAAGGGCAACCGCTAATCGAACAGGCAGGCATTGTTGATAAATCTGAAAAGTAAATATCGACATTATTATACAATCTTCATGAATAAAGATTTGATACAAAAGTAAATGAATCATACAATGATCAATGCAAGGTTTGTTTTGGTCGCAGGAACTATACCAGTTCATTATGTGCGGCTAAGTATTTGCATAAGTTGCAGAAATGTATAAATGATGTGACTAAAATCTGAACATGTGACTCGTCCCTTGGATGTTCTGTCTTGCACGAGAAGGAAACATGCTTACATTATAGACTGGACCCCCGAAGGATGCAATGCGATGACAATAGACAAAGATGAAAATAAATAGATCTATTGATAGCATAGCAATGGAAACTCAAGTCAATAGCAATGAGACCAATGAACATAGCACTATTGTGTACTCTACTCGCAAATAGATAGAAATTTAAAAATCTGCGAAATATGACTAGGATACATGGCCTTACCTTGACCAACAAACAGTTGGATTCAGCAAGCAGAGCAGTATGTTGCAGGAGAATAGGTGGGTGGCCACAGGTAGCACACTGATGGGTTTGCTCTAAGCGGTCACAGAAGTTCACGGATAGCACGACGACGAGTAGATTAGCATAGATCTCAGTGGTTGCCAGGTAGCACGTTCAGGAGTTGACTTGCAAAGCCCAAAGATGTTCTCATGAGACATATCAAGTGGTTTATAAAGTATTAGAAACAGGGGTGTGTTTGTGAATGAATGACGTCTGTATGTTGTGGTATTAGGGGGCGGCCTGCTTCAAGGGGAGGCCTGGCTGGAGACACGGGGTCTGAGGAGGCCATGTGACCGATGGCCCCTTGGCGTGGGATACCTTTTGAAGTGTACATGTAGTTTCGCACCTTGGCCTTTCGCGCCCCTGACAGTGCGCATCCACTGGCGCAAACCGCCTTTGATAGAGGGGGGTGGGCTGGATGGGCCTGGGGCGTGCAGATAAAGCACAGGAAGACTGCTGAATGGAGACACACTTATGTGGATTGCAGGGGGGCGGCCTACCTCGGGGGAGGCCTGCCTGGAGACACGGGGTCTGAGGAGACCATGTGAACGATGGCCCCTTGGGGTGGGATACCTTTTGAAGTGTACATGTAGTTTGGCACCTTGGCCTTTCGCGCCCCTGACAGCGCGCATCCACTGGCGCGAACCGCCTTTGATAGAGGGGGGTGGGCTGGATGGGCCTGGGGCGTGCAGATAAGGCACAGGAAGACTGCTGAATGGAGACACACTTATGTGGATTGCAAGGGGGCGGCCTGCCTCAGGGGAGGCATGCATGGAGACACGGGGTCTGAGGAGAACATGTGAACGATGGCCCCTTGGCGTAAGATACCTTTTGAAGTGTACATGTTGCTTGGCACCTTGGCCTTTCGCGCCCCTGACAGCACGCATCCACTGGCGCGAACCGCCTTTGATAGAGAGGGGTGGGCTGGATGGGCCTGGGGCGTGCAGATAAGGCACAGGAAGACTGCTGAATGGAGACACACTTATGTGGGTTGCAGGGGGGCGGCCTACCTCGGGGGAGCCCTGCCTGGAGACACGGGGTCTGAGGAGACCATGTGAACGATGGCCCCTGGGCGTAAGATACCTTTTGAAGTGTACATGTTGTTTGGTACCTTGGCCGTTCGCGCCCCAGACAGCCCCACATGCCAGCGCTCATCCACGGGTGCGAACTGCCTTTGATAGGGGGGGTGGATGGATGGGCCGGTGGGCGTGCAGATAAGTGTGTGGGAACGAGGGGCCATCAGGCCCCTCTCGATGGCCCCTCTCATGCTTTACTTCTCAGTAGAAACTCGGACCAAGTGCCTCCAGTAGTGGGTTCACCCCTTGCCCTTATGTGATAACTTTGGTTGACAATCGCGTAGATGGGACCACTGAGCATGACTCTTCCTCTGAGATCACTGTCCTGCATGTGAACCAGCCTGAACTAAGCACATCGCTCGTTCATCTCCATAAACGTGTCCTTGCCCACACACCCTCGCCAATGGAAACTTACTGCCATTGTGACCCTGTGTACCTGCAAGGTATTCTCTTCAAGTGCCAGACCACTGACCACGACATGATGCCCACCTAGCAGATCCCCAATTAACATTAGACCCCTACTGCAGTATATCGTTGCTTATCAATAACAAATGCCACATACCAGAGATTCTTGTGAGCACAGACCCACACTTCAACCGGTGTATTACAGTGGTCAAGACCCTTAACCTAAGGCCTGTATAATCCAATGTTAATTGTTGGTATAGATATATGTGTGACTTTTATGGAGACATAACCTACTGAAAGACTTTGAACAAGTGTTATTTAGTGCATGCATTATCGAGAATATTTTATGTTAGCTTAGATAGTGACCACTCTGCTTCACAGCGACCTGACCTTCACCCATTTGGAGCACAGATGTCTGACGTCCATCCTTGAATGGAGACACACTTGATTCATTTTAAAAAAATCGAAACAACCGTTGTTAAAATATATGTGGTGTTTTATTTTGTATCTTATTTTCATGACACAAAAATACAAGACTTTAAAGATTATACAGGTCAGGTTGCAGCACAGCGAGAGAAAATCCCCTGTACTGACCGCTGTCACTCGGGAACGTTTCTCCTATGGCACGAATGGCACAGGCGGGTATCACTCTTCGAACGCGGTGTCCAAGCCTCCCGTGGAGCCACCATGTAAAGGAACGATAGGCCACCAGCCTGTAGCACCTGTGAAAAGGAATGAAACAAACTGTTTTTAAATGACCAAGATAAGTTTAATAAACGTTTGTTGTCAATGACAATTCTTGTAACTAATGGCATTCTGCACGGACAAATGCTATCTAGACAATGCACACTATTGAACGACTTACATGCGTTACAATGATATGTAGATGTAATTTTGGATATAGTAGAAGAACATGAAATAGGAGAGGCATGACAAACAGAGTATACTTACTCGTTACTCGGATTACGAGGACGAACAGTTGCGCGAAGTTCGTGCATAAGCACCATCGTTATTCTCAACACGGCCCGTGTGAGGCAGGCTGCCCTGAAGTTTGGCAGCTCGGTGATGCATTGCGGTCGTGGCTCGCCTTCCGAAATGTAGGCCAGGCATCCCGAGTTTTCTCGGCAGCAGCAGTTCTCCTCCTCGGTTGTCATTAGCTCGCACCGATTGCATGTGCACCAGGTGGAGACACCGTCCATGCGACTAGGCCCAGGCTCTTCATCTGTTGATTCGTCCTGCCAACTGCCGTCCGAATCCCCATCGTTTTCGCATGCTTCCGTTTCCAGTAGTTCCTCCTCGGTATACTCGGGCTCGTACATGTAGGGCATTATTGTAGGCATTGTGTGGTAAACAAAGTAAAATAATTTACCGAGATGGTACAGGTGTTCACACGGGCTACAAGCGGCGAAGGTAGCTGACCAGAGCACAGAAACGAGTCACAAAATACTCTAAGTAACACAGAGAGAGGAATGGAATCGAAAATCTGCTGCTTTGTGTTGTGAAACGGTCTGTTTATACTTATTGAGGAAAGAGGCGTCCTGCCATTTCCATGGCGACACGTCATTAGCTGAAGCGCAGCGAATGTTGACACAAGACGTGCTTTGGCGTTGGGAAATGGGCGGTACGAGTCTGCTGATGACAGGCACAGGGGCGGGGGAATATGATTTAGTGCCGCAGAAGCAGGTCAGCCAGGGCGATGCAGCAAGTGATAGGATTATCACAAAATGGCAGCTCCCTGGTGCCTGTTTTCGCGTGCGTTTAATGGACGAAAACTCGGGTAAGGTCCATAGGAAAGTTTTCTAAAACCAAGCCACTTAGGCTTAAAAAAACATGGCCGACACGTAGGGACAATAACAATTTTTACTAGACCATGCCTTTAAAGGATTTAAAGTGTACTCATTCCAATTGCAGTGCCTCGAAAGAGTCCTGTATTGTTATTATTCGTCACTAACTCCCAGAGTCGGGAGTGGGTAATTTGCGCGCATGCTGGCTTCCTTGGATGTGGTAGCCATTTCTCAGGCTCCCTCTTTGGAATCGAACCCTGATTCCCCATTACCGGTGGTCACCATGCTAGGCGCAGAAAGTACCATCGAAAGTTGATAGGGCAGACATCCGAATGCATCGTCGCCATCACAGGGACGTGCGATCGGCCCCGGATTGGTCTTGGTCTGATAAATGCACGCATCCCGGGAGGTCCGCAATCGTTGGCATGTATTAGCTCTAGAATTACCATAGCTATCCAAGTAATAGATGGAGCGATCAAAGGAACCATAACTGATTTAATGGGCCATTCGCAGTTTCACTGTACCGGCCGTGTGTACTTACACATGCATGGCTTAATCTTTGAGACAAGCACATACTACTGGCAGGATCAACCAGATAGCCGGACCCGCTGGAGGGTGGCAATGGGGGGATCCGTGCGCCCGCCTTGGAGCTGACCTTCGCACCTTCTGGGGCCGTCTGCGGGACCCGAGCATCAAAGAGCATCCCCTGACGCGTGCATGTCAGGTGGACAGGTCGGTCACACGGGTGCCCGTGGCCTGGCCTGCTCCGCCACACCACCAGGTGGGTGGGAGGAAGAGTCCGGGCCCAGGCACAACTTGAATCGGTAGGGGGTTTGCCCGCACGCAATCACTGGTGTGGTGACAGAGGGGGACAGCACCACATGGAACGTGCGTTCCGAACTGCTTGGAGAAACGTGCTTGGTGGAGGAGAGGCTTCGTTGTGGCTTGTGGTGGGACCCCGTCCACTCTGATTTGACCACTGGGGAGCTGCCGGCCTGCTCAGCCTTCACTCTGCTCAGAGGGGAGAGCCGCCCCCAAGAGGGGGCCCTCCCTGAAGGCGGCATACCCTTGACTCGGTCCCAAGGCGGGTGGAAGCTAATTGCTTGAAACAACAGCTGAGGCATATACTTCTGGCAGGATCAACCAGGTAGCCGCACCTGCTGGAGGGTGGCAACGGGGGGAGCCACGTGCCTACCTCGGAGCCGACCTTCGCACCCTCTGGGGCCGTCTGCGGGACCCGAGCGTCAAAGATCATCCCCCGACATGTGCGTGTCGGATGGACAGGTCGGTCACACAGGGACACATGGCCTGGCCAGAGGCCGGGCCCAGGCACAACTGAAAGCAGTAGGGGGTTCGCCCTCACGCAACCACTGGTGTGGTGACAGAGGGGGACAGCACCCCACTGGATCGTGCATTCCGAAGGAGAGGCTGCATCGTGGCTTGTGGTGGGATCCCGTTCACTCTGATCTGACCACTGGGGAGCTGCTGTGCTGCTCGGCCTTCACTTTGCTCAGAGGGAGAACCGCCCCCAAGAGGGGGCCCTCCCCGAGGTGGGCATACCCTTGACTCGGTCCCAAGGCGGGTGGAAGCTAATTGCTTGAAACAACAGCTGAGGCTGGCCAAGCAGTCCAACCCTAGAGGGACTAAGTGCGCCAAATCGATCCCATAGAGTGCTCGGAAGAGCGCCCCCAAAAGGCCAGTCTCTGCTGGGGCAACGCGTGGGGCACATCCCCCGGCCGGCCTGGGGAGGTGCAGTGGTTTCCCCACAGAGCCCGGGTCGGGCAGCGAGAACCAAGAGGAGCGCAGACAGGTCCCTCTCACCCTGTCTATAGTAATCCGGAGGAAGGTGACTAAGCTTTCTTGTAATCTGTGTACCCAGAGTGACAGAGTTGGACATCTCGGCAAAAGCGTCCGGGCTCCTTATAGACCCAACTGGAGAACATTTTTCAAATTGACGCCCATCGGGACTTCCAGAACAGCCTGACCATCTGGTCCTTGCAGTCATTACTATGGCCAACGACAATGCTCGGAGAGCGGCCAACTGGTAGGGCAATGCATTCCAATGGGCCTGGACGAGAAGGGCATAGGTCAGCAGCAATGGTCATCCTCGAGCTCAGGCCAGGCCAACTTAGAGCTTTTTCCCCCCTCCACGTAAGAGGTTTCTCGCCCACCTTCCAGCTTATCAGCACCCCCCCTTCCAGGCAGCCTGCGTTGTTAGCAGGGCCCCTTTATAGCTTCTCCCTATGGGGAGGGATGGGGACCTCACCGGGGGTTCCCCACAACCGCCACCGGACTGTCATGCCTGTGCCACTGGTGCACACATTGGCAACCATCATGGACTATTTGGAACTCATTTATCTTCATAATACTCTTTGAACAACCCCTATTCACACTTTGGTCCTTAATTTCCATTTGCACGACTTTGGTACTTTCTTATTTAATTCAGCTAACTACATGTACCATAATTCACCTTGCTACAGTTATCAATTCCTGGCTATTCCCATTCATCAGTATTGGAACCACAATCCCCAGAAGCCCGAGCGAACAGTGCTGCTTCCACCTTCTCAGGACCAGAGAGGGAGGAGGCAGATTGCCTTCATGTGTGCTGCTCCAGGTGCTGCCAATTCGCCTGCCTCAGTACAGGGCAGAGCTGTATTTAAGCAGCTGCCTGCAGGAGCTCAGTCTCTTGCATTAAGAGTTCTCCCAGCACCTTTTTTGCCTTGAGCCTCGATTTGAATGCTGTTCCTGTTGCCGGATCATCCTGCTTCTGATTCCAGCACTCCTTGCTGCCCTGCTCTGTTGGGCTCCCTGCCTTGCAGCCTGTTACACTCTTCTGCCTGCAGCCCTAGTCCGCTGGACCCCCTGCCTACTACAGCTCTCGGTCCTGCTCCTCTGGACTCCCTGCCTCGCTGCCCTGCTCCTCTGGGCTCGCTCCTTGCTGCCCAGCACCTCTGGGCTCTCTGTCTGCAGCCTACTACAGCTCTCGGTCCTGCTCCTCTGGACTCCCGGCCTCGCTGCCCTGCTCCTCTGGGCTCGCTCCTTGCTGCTCAGCTCCTCTGGGCTCTCTGTCTGCAGCCTACTACAGCTCTCGGCCCTGCTCCTCTGGACTCCCTGTCTCGCTGCCCTGCTCCTCTGGGCTCCTTGCCTCGCTGCCCTGCTCCTCTGGGCTCGCTCCTTTGCTGCCCTGCTCCTCTGGGCTCTCTGTCCGTAGCCTACTACAGCTCTCTGTCCTGCTCCTCTGGACTCCCTGCCTTGCAGCCTACTACAGTTCTCTGCAGTCCTCAACAGTTTGCCTGCACTTTGTGCCATCCGTTATTCCTGCCCTGCTTCCTTGTTTGCAGCCCCCCTGTTTCCTGGCTACTGCTCCCTTACTCTCTGTTCTTGATCCCTGTCCTTCTCTTACTTGCGTCTTTGGTTCTCCCTTAAGTTATCCATTTCAGTTATACTGTTTCTGTACAGACACCCACAGCTGTTGTTCCCAGTCATGAACATACAGGGTGGGCTCCTGTAATAGCAATCTGTGCAGAAGGCTGGAGTTTCCAAAGGTCCGTGGAACACTCTTCCCCATTTTCTGCATACACCCCAAGAGGGAATCCAGTTTGTTTGCACCTTTGTATTCTCCGCCCCTTTTTGTTCACAGCTACTGTTACCTATTCTTCTTTCTTGTTGAGCTTCCTGCTGTGTGTGCTTATCTGTCACCTTACATCAGCACAGCCACCCAAAACCTATCTGGGTGCCCGGTGCCACTCTTGACAGAGTGCCATCCTTGACAGAATGCAAGAGCCAATAAATTCTTGTTCCGTAGGCAGGAAAAGCACACACAGACCAAAGATGCTTTCCTTTCGGTTCAAGAAACCTCTGCAGAAATCTAAAGTTTTCCTAAGGACAGCAAACAAAAACCCTAGTTTAAAAGACAGACTAGCCCTAGTAAACAAAGGTTTGCAAGCACAGTACTACACTCACTGGCTCTCTGACCCTTCTATGTTAAACTACTATGAGATTTGTAACTATGATCTGCAGTCCCTATCTGTAGAAGAACTTCAGCAAGATAATGATTTCTTGCAGATTTTGTTAGCCCAAACAGTGGAAAACACTCATGCTCTTTCTGACATTTCTTCTGACACTGCATTTGACATTCAGCCTGTACACGAACCTTGTATTCCCTTTTTCCAGGCTGCCCTGTCTCAGGACCAATGTCTTAACACTGCTACAGCCAAAGATATTGCACTCATTGTGGCAGACTCTCAACCAGAATACGCTGTTGCCAAAGTGATATGCTCAAGATCAGCTTGGCAAGCTACACAACCTCCCCAGACAGCTGATAACACTCATTTAACAGGACAAGGAATTCAGTATCCTGAGGTTAGTGCAGCTGGTCCTGGTTACAAAAGACCAATACTGACCATCGGTTGTCTTAGTGCTTCCCCAGTAACTACTAACCACGATAACCCCAAGGTCAGTCTTCACATTGCAACACCTGGCTTTTCTGCTACTCCAGATTCTGAAGTTGTAGAACTGGCAAATGGAATATACCAGTTACAAGAACAGCTCTTGCGTCTGAAAAGACAAACCGAAGACCTCTATTTGCATTGTAAGAATCTAGCAAAGGGACACAATTTACCAGACCATCTGACACTATACCAAAAACCAGACATTCTGTCTTTAGAGATTGATATGATAAGGCCTGGAATGGTAACACAGAAAAAGATACAGACTTATACAGAGCAGTTGGAAGATCTGAACTTGGCATATACCATCTAAAGCTTGACACAGCTCATTCACTTACTAGCCACAGTAACCCAGGCTGTTGATCAGATAATGAAGAATTAACTCCTCCAGTGGGACGAATCGCTCACCCTGCCATTACACCACATATCCAGTGTAATCACCTGACTGGAAATCCTGCTGAGTCAAAGGATTGTCCCGTTCTTACCCTTGATGGCGGTCCTTTACTCACACTTAAGCCTCTACTGAAGTGACCAAGTCAGAGATGTACTCTGCTTCTATGGACTTTTGTGCACCAGACCATGAGTCAGATCCTGAACTATACGCAGTACTTGCCTGGAATCCAACTTTGCCAACAGTCAATACCCCCAGACCCATCTATCAACTTGAGCACATAAGACTTTGAAGACCAGCCATCTGAAAGCCTACCCTTTCCTGATCCTACATCAGCCATGCTACCTGTTAAGGAATCTGGAGTCCCAATCTCAGCTGCTCCTTCTGCGAGTACTCCTGAATCTGCTACTGATGCAGCATCTCAAATCACTCTTACTGCAGTAGAAGTACCCCCTTCCTCTCTGCCTGCAAGGACAGTACCTGTTGCAAAGCCAGTTAAAAGTTCTCCTATTAAAGCTACAACTCTGGTTGTTCCTGCTGGTGCCTCTGCAGCACCTAAACTACCAGACTCTACTCCATCAGCCTCAGTTGCGTCCCTGCCCGCTGGTGCTCCTGTGGCACCTATATTCCCAGCTGCTACAGCACCTGAACTTCTTACTGCTATTCCCGATCTCCCAGCTGCTGTGGCTTCTGAACTCCCTGCAACTCATGGTGTCCCTGCCACATTTGTGACTCCTGAAGTCCGTACTGCAAATCTTGATGTTGCCAATGCTGCTTCTGAAGGACCTGCCGCTGTGTTTCCTAAAGTTAAAACTACTTCTGATGCTCTCGATGCCCCAAATTCTGCTTCCTCCGCAGCTATGCTAGCTGCGGCTGACTCCTCTGCTTCTGTTACACAACCTGATCCCACAGCACCTTCTTTTCCTGATCTACATCCCTCAAACTATCCTGTAGTGGTGATAGTTCCTATCATATCTAATGACACAACCGAGTGCTTAGAGGATACCGTTCCTTTCAAGAACCAGTCCATGTATCTGAATAGCGCTGAAGATCCATTGGTGAACAAAGAGACACCCCTGTTTACACTTTGCAATGAAATTCCTGTCTTGCCTGATTTGTCTTCAAACATAAAGATCACGCCAACTACCAATACATCTGAAGATTTGGAAGACCTTCCCAGAGCAACCAATTCAGCTGTATCTCTGGTTCCACCTTTCAGCACTGTACCATTGCCAGCCCTAATGAAGACCACTACTTTCAAAGCAATATATGCCATGGAGCCTGCAGCATATCCTCACAGTTCCTCAGTTCATGAATGCACTGTTGTGTTTTGTGCCCCTAAGACTTTGTCTTTTCTGGATTCAATCCCAAAGGTTCTGAACAACTCTCACCTTGCAGTCTTAAACAGTTTTTGGATCTTCATGATGTGCCTTTTTAGTATAAGACTCTCTCACGGTGTGACAGGCCTTGGACTTGCTCTTCTTGTTGGTGTCACGATCCTCGCCCAAAACCCCCTCTGGCAAACCCATTGGCCAGGTGGAGTCAGGACTTGGGCCTCTAGAGCCTGGCATCCTCTTCAAAAGCCCTCATGGGGCGGGTCCTGGCGCCTACGGTGCCAGGCTCATACACCATGAAAAACAATGTGCATGGGAACTACTTTATTGTATTGTCAGCCAACATAGAGGCATCCACATAGCTTGGTTCCTAAGAACCAAGCTATGTGGTCTAGTGTTTTGGGTGTGGTAGCCTAGGGACTACTTTACCTGGACTATTTTGTTGGGGCTATTTAAACCACACCCGAGCAAGACAACACGCTTTGCGTTACTTTGCAGCTTGCAACGTGACGCTCACCGTGTCCAGCTATTCCCTCGAACCTCGGAGAAGCAGAACCTGCAAGGAGACAAAAGGAACATCATTAGCAGCAGCATCTTACCTGCAGTCTTCATCTTTAAACACTCGAAGCTACTGAGAACAGCTTCCTCGAATCTGCACGCCTCCCGGACAGAACGACCTGAAAGAGAGGCAACATTAAAGAAAGCAGTAGAGACATTTACACATTACAAACTGCTCAAAAGGCTTACTTGGCTGGTCGCCTCTCGGCTGGCACCACTCCGGACATTCCACTCGCTCTGAAGAACACCACGACCTACAAGGAAGGAAAACACAGGTTAGCAAATGCAAGACTTTGCAGCGCTGTGCATAGCGCTTACTTACCGCATCATAGAGCTCTTAATGCGCCATCATTTACCAGCGGAGCTCAACCAAGCCAGTTCGCCGCGCTGAAGCTCTGCATACCTAAGGGAGAAAAAAGAGACATTTTAAACAAAGAAAGGCATGCAGGATAGCAGCAAAACTAAAGAACAGCAATAAGACCTACCTGAACAATATCAAACGTGCCGGCGTCAGTGAAGTAACTGGACCGCACTCGCCCATGAAAGACAACGTGCCCCTGCAAAGAAGGCAGGACGGAGAGCACCCCTAATTCTACCACAAGGTGAGGAGAGGGTGCCAGAGGGACTGCAATCATACAGGGGTGGAGGGAGGATACTTACCCCAGTCGGTCAGTCTTCAACACAGTCCTCCTGTATTTTCAGGCAGAACCTTCCCCGCAGACCACATCAGGGCAAAGCTGAGAAGCATACCAGCGAGTAACCCTGCTGGGTGGCATCCCTGTGGATACCAGGTGAGCGTAACAGTTGGTCGGTCTTCAGGGGGCCTGGAGAGGGGCATGGAGAG